>NC_077241.1:78120313-78448647 GCF_947179165.1 Solanum dulcamara
AAATTTTCCAAATATTAATTATAATATTCTCTTTCTTCTCATATATAGAATATAGTTTCCTCTCAATAATATTTGCTGGGGTCATTCCTTTTGTTTCTATTTTTTAAAAATATATCTATGAGTTGTTTTATGTTCCTGATCTTTTGTTGGCCACATTTAAAGAATGGATTATAGTTTTGTGCAGTCAATAAAAAAATGTATTTTCACTGCCTTTCATGCAATTGGATACTTTCCTTATTATTGGGGATTTTGCTTTCCTTTGCTTGGACCAAACCCTACTTCCTCTCTTCCCACCGATTCCATTCCACCGGTCGTGATAGAGTCAAATTTTATTAAAGAAAATTAAGATATAAGATTAAAGAAGTTAATACACAAAAAAGTTAGAGAAAATTCAATATCTAAATATATATATAGGGCATGGATGGTTTACGTTCAACTCTATGATTCAGAGGTGAATCCAGAATTTGAAGTTCATCAATTTTCAATTTTTTCATATTTATTTTTTTTTGGAAAAAACTTCATTCCCAAGAGGAATTGAACTTTTATCAAGGTAACAAAGCTTATGCCAAGTTCCATTTCTTTAGCTGGACCAAGAAACTACTTAATTATTGAGTTCTCAATAAATATTTCTTATAATTTTTCAATATAAATACAAAGTGTACGCAAAAGTTATTGCATTCCTAGGAAGCCGCTCCCACCACCCTGGATCTTCCCCACCTTAGTGCAATAATGAAACTTATTATTGTACAATCAGAAAGTCACGAGTTCAAATACTTCTGTCAATATATATGCAAGATAATTAATATCTAGTCAATGCGTTATTCAACCGTTCTCCAAATTAATCGAGCATGTAGCGGGATCGTAATGCAACCGATTAAGTTTCTTCTTCTCTTAGCTATACATGTTAATAGATTTAGAACTGATCATGTTTTATTAGTAAAGAAGGGGAAAGAGCTAATATTTCTCTAACTTCTTCACCGATCGTACCTTTCAGTTTTGTTTTCTACTTATTTTGCTTTATATGGTAATTAAATTTATTGTTCCACCTGCCACTTATAAGGTCATAATCATTTTACATATATATGAATTGAACTTTAATAATAAGAAAATCTTAGAACAACAAATTCCACTTTGAAAATAGTAATAAATAATGTACTATGACACGAGTATAGTCTTGTTTTCATGGTTCACTCCGTAGAAATTGACAATTTTGTCCTGTAGAATATGTTATTTGATGGTGGTTAATTAGTTATTTTCTGCATTAATCACATAGTTTTTGTGATGAAAATTTCAAATTAATCACAAGTGGATCTTGACTAGTTATATAATGTGGGACTAGGAATTGATTTGATTAGAGATAAGATTTGCATGGTTATAATTAAGGTTCAACATTATAATCATGTCTACTCCTTCAGACACGGGTGGGTTTAAGATTGACATGCTGCTTCCCTGCCCTACTTGTACTCATCTCCATTCTTGCAAGTGTTACTTTTCATTGTTTTAATGTGTTTATTTGGTTTTTGCTTGACACGATGTTTGAGAAAGTAAGAAGATTTTTGAATCTCTTGATTTTTGGTTGAGCACCTTAGATTGAGGGTGTCACGTCCCGGGAGGATACCCTAGATGTGGCCGGCACTCAGAAACCATTACTGGCTCCCAAGCGAACCACTTGGCCTGATCACACATCCGTTCATTCATTCAATCAGCGGAAGACTTAATATAAAGAAGTAATTAAGTGGGCAATTTCAATCAACAATCTAGCTCAAGGAAGAAAGGCCATGGGCCAACAAATCGAACTCCAATCTATGTCATTAAAATAGCCTGACAAGAACAATTCAAGAAAATAAAATACCCAATCGATCCATCACTATCTAGTCTATGAAGCCTCTATCACTACTATCTAATTGGTGCCAATGACAGGTTCATGGCTACCTTAAATCAGAATGAAGAGACTAAACTCTACGCAAGAATAACATAAGTGGTATCCTCCGAATGTAGGGGAGCACTCACCAATAAGCTGAGTGTAAACAGATCCTCAACAGTGCGCCTATTGATGATCTCTTAAACTTGTCTCTGCATCTTGAAATGATGCAGGTCCAAATGGACGTTAGTACGTGGAATGTACGAGTATGTAATATGGCAGAATGAAACATACATGAAGGTAGAATAATATCAGTTCAAATATCTCAAGTCAGAAAGATAAGAAAGATTCAATCAATGTGTCATAAGTCTAAAGTAAGAATACAGTTTAGACAGAGACCAATCATATACAATCCAATCTAATCATTTACAAATCGATCCAATCCAATCATATACAATCCGATCCAATTCAATCATATACAATCCGATCCAATCCAATCATATACATTCCGATCAAATCCAATCATATATAATCCGATCCAATCCAATCATATACAATCCGATCCAATCCAATCATATATAATCCGATCCAATCCAATCATATACAATCCGATCCAATCCAATCATATACAATCCGATCCAATCCAATCATATACAATCCGATCCAATCCAATCATATACAATCCGATTCAATCCAATCCAATCATATACAATCCGATCCAATCCAATCCAATCCAATCGTATACAATCCGATCACATACCATCCAATCCAATCATGTACAATCCAATTCAATCCAATCATTTATAATTCGATCCAATCCAATCATATATAATCCGATTCAATCGTATACAATCCAATTACATACCATCCAATTCAATACAATCATATACAATCAACTCAATAATAAAGTCAAAGGACTCAACTCAATAGATATGCAAATTAGAATTTAGCAATGTTTTATAATTCGACTCAATCATCTACAATCTCAATCAAATCAATCATATCATGCACAATCCACTCAATTTGGAAGTTTTTCTAACCGACAAACATCACCTATGAGCCAGTGCAACAAGCCGGCGTTGTTGCCACGTTCGTTCAATACTTTGCCAGGGTATGAACGAATCAACAATCATGGATCCATCAATCAATCAAGTTCTATTATTTCAAGACAATAAAATAGGGAAACATCCGACTTTAACATTCTAATCCCTTCCTACATTGGCTACGTAATTCATGGGATTTGAGTATGGACTATACTCTTACTCAATTCAGTGCTCAATACTTCTCCCAAGACTCAATATGCTCATATCTATCAGGTGAGTAAAATACTCAAAATACTCATTTAGTCTCTTTGAACTTAGTTTCAAATTAGCTCATTTAATCTTATTGGATTCTTTTCAAAACTCAATCAATCTGGTCTCATTGGACCTTCTTTCAAAATTAACTCATCTCAATCATCAAACTCTTCTTTTTAAATTTGATACAATCTCAACTTAATGAATGTAGTAAATATTAGATGCATTTAAAATATAATTTTAACCCCCCAACTCAATCTCAAAATAGATGATTTTAATGTAAAAATGCTCAATTCGTTTATACTCAAAATACTCATGCTCAAAATGATAATTAAGAGACTTCTCAAACTCAAATCATGCTTAAACTCTTTCTAAATCAAAGATGAAAATAATCATTCTTTAAACTCAAAATAGTGCATAAAAAATTTATTCAAAAACGTTCACAAATCATTTTTAAAACTCCTTCTCAAATAATCATTTATACTCAAGATCCTCGTATGACTCCAATCAAATCAATTTATGCAAATCATATCTTGTAGTCGTATTAGACTCCAATCCATTACATCTCAAAACATCATCATCACCATTACATCTTCATCAACCATTTCACTTTTTAAAGATGAACATCATTTTCATCATCATCAAACATCTTGCTACAAAATCCTTATTTAATTCTATGTTCAATTTATAGAGACACAAAGGAATTTCTAGCTTCACCAAGGTTTCGTTCTTATTTATGTCATTCACATTCATAGCTATCCCAATTCATTCTTTTCATTCCAATTAATACATATACATAATCATTTGCAGTCAATATATAGCTACGGTTTATGAAATGAAATATGAAAAGTAATTATTCAAGAATTCAAGTCATGAAAATCATCAATCAATTAATAGTATGTAAAAATATTTTAGAGTTTAGGAAAAATCAAGAAAACATTCATAGAAGGTTCAAGTCTTTCACAATTTCCATCCAACACATCTATGGGGCATATGGAAGAACTCAATCCATATTTTAGGTTAGCCTTACATACCTGGAATAAAGATTATCTCTCCAAAAATCAAGAACATGGCTTGAAGATCTTGAATCCTAACTTTTCTTCTCCTTTCTAGTCTCTTCTCTCAAATCTCCTAAGGTGAAGGAGAGGAAAACCTCCTTGGATATTATGAGAGAACTGATTTTCAGTCCCAAATCGGCTAGGGTTATACTTGGGATAGGTGGAAAAAAGTCCGAAATGCCCTTTCTTAAGAAAAAATCTGAAAAACGGGTTCAAAACCCTACAAGCGCGATAGTGGCGCGTCGCGCCATCACCCAAACTACTGTAGCTAGTTTCGGGTGCTTTGTGGCGCGCCGTGCCAAGCCCATAAACTGCTGCAGCGGTAGTCTTTGGTAAAATGGTCATAGCTTTTGACCCCAAACTTGGAATGAGTCAAACAGTGGAGTTGGAAAAAGGACTCAAAGTCCTTTAATTTGATAGGTCATGGGTCATCTAACTTTTAATATTCTGAAAGTTATGGTCATTTGAAGTTGACCCTTATATGGACTCATCCGAAAACTTAGCTGATAGAAATTCTTTGGACTTGACTTGGTATTAGAGATCCCTCGTTAACCTAAATCACATCTAATAATCTTCAAATACTTAGGAATTGATCCTAACTCATAAACACAACTAGAAGTCATTCCGTTCGAGTCTATACGCATATGAAGAATGGTTCGAGTCTTTGCCAATTTTTTTTATATAGGGTTCGAATCACGCTTAAAGGTAAGTGATAATACTATTGATCCTTTTGATGGGGCGTGGTGGTAAAACAAAATGTTAAATGTACCAGATTGAAATTAAAGAATTGTCAGCAAAAAAAAGACATTTTTTTAAAAATGAAGTAAAAAAGAAAGTAAAACAATAAATTAAAAAGTGGGGGAGGGGGAGTATATAGTATAATAACATCGTTAACACTCTACAAATATTTATAGGATTTAAGTTCTATATACTAACACTCTAACGGTATAAATAAATTTTACATTATAGGATCAATTTAACCTATTGACGAGGTTACTTTTCTATTTTTCGAGTTATTAAATCGAATTTGCGTTAAGATTTACCTATTATTATAAGTTAATTTAGCTTGATGATATAAAAAAAATTATACAACAACGATGCGAATAACTTAAACTCATATTTGCATAGTGACTGCATATTAACAAATTAAAGAGTCATGTTGTACACTTTCATATACTTTAATTTTAACATATAATAGCATGAAATCTACCATTTATACAATACTTAACAATTAATCCACTTGGGCTAAATGGCTAGTGCGCTCATATAACCAATGGCCCATTTGGGCTAAAAGGCTAGTTGACTCATATTGATGATGGCCTATTAATTTGGGCTGAAAGGCCACAAATTCCATGTCATGACAGGCCTAAACCATTGGCAAGAAGCAAGCATAGTAATAGCGAATGAATTGCCAAGTAAATAGATCAGATCAGATCCGGATGCAGCTGTTGCTCCTAGGCGATACAAGCTCGATCCGTTCCTCCCACTCCGGGGTACCGTCTTGTCACTTTTCAGTCTTATGATTGAAAAATAATCATATCATGAAGTTTCAATTAGAGTTGTCAATACCGATCAGCCCAATTAATCATATTACGAAGATGAATACAATTTTAGACATAAAATTCAAAATTGTAGGCTAATATCATGCCCCAACTACTGGTTGTCTACTGAATTGACTGTGATCTTCCCGTGTTAAGTGCAAAGTTGTAGGTAAGATTTGAATTATTATTATTATTATTTTTAAAAAGGGCAATCAAGATATATCAAGACAAAAATGGAATACCAACATGAGTTGTGGTGCAGTGGTGGAACTACTTCATCCTTAATCAGAGGTCTCGGTTTGAGCTTTGGGAATGGAAAAAACCTTGTTGGGAGTGTCACCCCCGAATGGATCCTGCAGTGCGTGATCCGAATTTAGTCGGGACTCCACGGGCTCCGGACACCGAGTGGAAAACCCAAAAAAAGAAAAAGACAAAAATGGAATCTCACGGAAATGACTTTTTCCCTTGAAAAAAATAAGAATGTTTACACAAGTAATTAAACAAAAATATATATCATAAAAAACAAGTTAGTTAAATCATGCATAATTTTTTTTGTATTAATAATAATTAAGTTAAAAAAATATTATAACAGCAGAGACAAATATAATTACCACAAAGAAACTTGAGGTGAGTTTTAGGTATTATCATTTGTTACTTTAGTTTATTTTGGCTATATATAATAACTGTATAGATAAATTAATTAGATTAAATTGAGTGACTGTGTTAACATAAAATAATATAAGTGACTTTAGTGAGGAATTTGCTAAAATTGAATGATCAATTAAGTTATTATTCACTTATCACCCATACACTCATAGCAGAAAAAGAATATACTCATTTATACCAACTCAATAAATAAATTTATTTCTTACTAGTTGATATTAGTCATATAGACGCACAACGTATCAGTATGTCAGATATCCAAAACATTTTAGATAATTAAACCTCAAAATGAAATTTCTTTGATGTTACGTCCTTAACTAATTACGTAGAATTAAGTAAAATATTGCTTACAGAATGTGCAAAGTTCCATGCCTCAAAGTTTTCCACTCACTTACGACATGAGGAAATTTCTCCATAACTTGATATGTGATTCTGCAGAGTTGCTTTTAGCTTTCAATTTCTTATTTTTTTTTTTAAAAATTAAACAGAAAAAGAAAGGGCTTAAACAGAATATTTAGGCATTTAATTTGGCCCAGTAGTGCTTAAATCACCCCACTACAGGCCGGTCACTAATTTTAATCACAAAGCAATTTATTTTAAGTGAGTACGATGTATATAATAAATATAATTCATATACACTAATAATGTATCGATTTTTTTGCATGATCAGCATAATTTAATATGTTGTAAAAGAAAAAATTATCTATAGTTACTACTAAAGGCCAAATATAACACACTGATTAAACTGAGAACGAATATTTGAAGAAAAGGCTGATTTTTTCTCTTTCATAGCAACACAATAGAAATAAGAATGAGTTTTACCGACGATAAATATATATAAAAAAGTATACATTAATTTTATATAAAATATGTATGTCATCATTAATATAAAACAATATTATATAATTATTAACTATTATTTAATAGACGACTATATAATGTGAAATTCCGAGAAAACAAAAAGGACCGTGACCCATGACTAGTCCCGCTCCTAATGTGCTAGATCATCCCCACAGCCTTGATTTTAATTAATTGAATGGTGGGAGTAGTGCACCATTACTGGTGGGCAAACTGGTGCCCAGAGTCCGTGCATTGGAGCTCGATTAAATTCGAATCGTGCACTGTAGAGCTCATTCGGGGGTGACGCTTTCAATAGGATTTTCTCCATATCCAGGGCTCGAATTCGAGACGTCTGCTTAAGTATGAAACAGTTCCACCACTGCACCATAACCCATGTTGATAATAATATATACTCCCTCAGTCCCATTTTATATGAGTTAGTTTGATTTGACACAAAGTTTAAGAAAGAAAGAAAGATTTTTGAAACTTTGGATATAAAATAAGTGACAAATATTTATATAGCTATAAATCATTTCATTAAGGTGGCATTTTAAAATTAAATTATTACTTAATATAGAAATATGTCATTATTTTTTGAATTGATTAAAAAAAAGTGAGTCATATAAACTGAGATAGAGAAAATAATACGGGTTTTATTAGGTGAAGATTAATGGTGGGTCCAGAGCACAACCTATAAATTTACAAAAAATCAATAATTATGCATAGATTATGTTTATATATTAAGACTTTACTAAATGTTCTAATATCGTAAAAATACATGAATATTAAATTATGAATCTATCTCTAAAATAAGTTATTTTATGAATTGATCAGTTCTTATTTGGAAGGCTGAAAATTTTTCATTCCAATAAAATAGTTGATGATTTATTGATCGATGACATATATATATATATATATATATATATATTAAAGTTTGTCGTGGTGAAATTAAATCATGAGTCACGGGATGAAGAATGGGAAGCAAAATCCGACAAAAGGAATCCCCAACTCGTCATGCATGTGTACACCACAAATACCACAAATTTCTTTGGTCAATTAACCAAAGTTTTTTTTTAAATAATTGTATTATAATTATTCATGTGGGTAATTTTTTTTTTATAGTTAACAAAAAATTAAAAAGTATTAATTTTCTTAGATTGAGGCGCAAATATGTTACTTTCTCTAAGAAAATTGAAGCCTACTATAATAGAATATTAATCACCAATCTAATAATAAATTTTTTGACGTGTCCCATCCAAGATATACACAAATTAAAACCTCTCAATCTTTAGATAATCATATACTAATTAATCCACTTGAAACTTTTACCAAATTAAAGATAATTATTGTATAGTAATGGGGTTGAGCTTTAATAAAAGAAGTAGGCGCCAAAAGCCCTAAACTAAAATCATGATGGACATAACTTAGTGGTATGGTGCAAGAAAAATGAATGAGAGGTGGAGTTCCATAGAGTTACTACTTTATCACTTCAAAAAGTGGCAATCCTTTCCATAACTTCCCTTGCACCCATTAACTTTCTACTTTCAAGCAATGTGGAGGGGGTGGGGTGAGCATGACAAAATAAAAACTATTGGGACCATATTGATATCCCCTCAACCCCCCCCCCCCCCACCTTAAAACAAAGAAATCATAATTATATAGAAATTTTAGTGTTATATATAATAGGAAAAGGGCCTAAAGTCCCCCTTTAACTATTTAAATTGGTATAAAATTACCCTCATCCATCTTTCGACCTCAAAATATTCTTTGACGTCAATCTTTTGGCTAAAAAATACCCTCGATATTAACCCTTTGGTTCATATTTGCCTTTGTTTTTAATAACTTTCCTAAAGTATAATTATTAAATATTTATTTATTATATTGTCTAATCTGATTGGTCTAAATTGAAATTCTTCTCAAATAAAAAATAAAAACTACATATGATCCATATTTGACACGATATGCTTGAAAATAATATTAAAAAATTTATTAATTTCATGATATATTCCTATTTGGTTGATTTTAAATCAACTCCCCGATTTATTATAGCCCTATCATAACTAGGGATCCAATTAAAATCAATATTTGCCCCATCTGATTGTCCTATTTAAATTTTTTATTATTTTGATTAATATAAAATCTTCAATCAATTATTCAAATGTATTGTTCTTTTCCTCTTTTTATTCTATTTTTTAAAATTTCTTATTCTTAATTAGGATATCAGAGACTCAAACTTGAAATGAACTTATATGTTCATATTCATTTAATTTGTATCATTATCATGGTGGGTGGGAATGGGGATATGAGAAAATTTTAATTTCATTCTTTTATTTTGAATATTGGGTACACACAAAAGAAAAGTGTAGTATATGTACATAGCTGCATAATTATGAGCCCATATATTGAGTAATTTCAAATTATTTTAACGAAAAAGTGCATAAAATGCCTTTAAACTATGAGATTTTGTACAATATTGCCCTTCATCCACCTTACGAGTGTGGGCCGTTAAAAATAAAGGTATTTTTGAGCCAAAATATTGACGTTGAGGGTATTTGGGAGCCAAAAGGTGGATGAAGGGTAATTTTGTACCAATTCAAATAGTGGAGAGGCATTTTAGGCCCTTCTTCTTATATACTAATTTTTGTACATCCTTACAACCAGTCGGTATTCGGAGCATATTCTCCTGATTAATCTGAATTCTCGCTGCAAAAAAAGAAGCGACTACCTTACTTAAGCAATTCTGCTTATTCTTCTTCTTTCTTCAGTGCCCTTTCGTTTGGTCCCCTGGGTACCTTCTCCGCACTTACAAGTAAGCATTTCAAGTAGATAAGATCATAAAAGAAGAAATTTCGAACCATTCGCCTCTACTCTTTGTTGTGAAGCTCATTCCCCGATCCCTACATAAAATGAGTCTGTTCTACGCTTTTAGGTTTGAAAGACCTCAATTCATTCGATTATTACAGGGATGAACCCAATCCGGAATATGAACCATAAAAGAAAATACCTATTAAACCAATTTCAAAGAATCGATTAGTAGTATGCATGTGCCAGAAGACCGATGAGCCCTACCAGAGCGGCACAACATCTTCTTCTTTTTTCCGGCTAGCTCTAGCCCTAGTAGAGGTCCAAATAGACTAGACTATAAGGGCCGAGATGCGAGGGAAAAACTTTTGTTTAACATTTCCGGAAGACCACCTATTTGTTCGTTTATCGGGTTCAGCACGAAATCATAAATAAGTTCCTATGTTAGGCGGCCGTAATATTTTGTTACGTTCTATCGTTGTTACGCCAGAATAAAAGGTTCCACACGAGCTCCCATTCTGCGGCTTTATTTCGATCAGGTGTTGAATTCTTTTATCTTTGCCAAGATGCTTTCTCAGCGATCTTTTAACAGATAAAAGAAGAAAAAAATCAATATTAGATCAAACTGTCTTTTCCCCCCACATAGTTCGTCGGTCAAACCAATGATTCTCTTCTTAAAGTAATAGAGAGAGTCTTCATAAAAAGCCAACCGAGCCCCAGTGCTTAACGCTAGGTTTCCTCCACATACATTTGAAAAGTAAGCCAGCCGTATAAGTATTGGTGGGGTTGCCTGAAAATAAAACTGATTTCACTCCAAATCCTGACAACCAGGTTTGGCTTGGACGCATCTTAACATACTCTCCTCTAGCACCATTCACAGTTGACTCTCAACTTCATCTCTGATCTAAGGATCCACTAAGAGGAAAACAATCTCAAATAGATATTTTTTTCATTTTTGATACTTGAACTGCAAAAGCCGTGGTTCAGTAGCGTATTGGAATAATAATCTTTACTAAGAGGAGTTACAATATGAAAAAAGTAAACATACAAAAAAATCAATAGTATTCAACAACCAACACATAATATATATACATAAAATAAAATTATGTATATATTTGTACAATGTAATTTTCTAATGAAAGAGTGTTAGTTGACACTCCTTTGATATGTGTGATCGTGTCACCACTCTTAATTAAAAATAATAGAATCTGATTCATCCCATTACAATCTTATTTGGTTAGCACACTAGTAATTGAATTCATGTGCTACATCTTCTAATTTTCTCCTTATCATGGGCTATTCCCATATAAAATTAAAGAAGACACGTGAATAGCTAGTCTTAAAGAATTAATCTACTTAAAGTTCCTAAAACTTAATTAGTCAATCTTTTTAATGTTATCATTTTATTTTATTTTGGAAAGAACAAGCTACTTTAATCTTTAAAGCTAAGCCTATTGATGCATCCCACTCTTGATCTTCAGCTAGTATTAAAATTACTACTATCTAGCTAGCTAGATGCCGAAACAAGTAAAAGAAAAGAAGAAAAATTACTCATATGGCTTGTTGGAATAATTAATATTGCTTTGAATTTGGAAATTGGTATACCATTGTGTAATTGTGAAACTAGCAGCAGACGTCAACTTTAACAAACAAAATGGGCAGATAATACTTGTTGTTTTGGGCCTTATATATATATATATATATATATACTTTGGTTACATAGTCGGTGTTCGGTATAGGCTAGGGCTCAATTAAATTTAAATCCGTGCATAACATGACATATTTGTAGGAGTTACACTCTCAACATGATTTTTTTTTATTCTCAAAAATTCAAACCCGAACCTGCTAATTAAAGTTGAAAACATCATAACAATCACCCCACAATATGTCTTTTTGGCCATTATACTGATCACCCACAAATTGAAGGTAGTATTAATTATTCTCTCTATATTTAAGGGTTTGGTTGCTTCAAGTAAAAAAAACTTGTGTATTTTTTATGCTATAGGAGTCTTCGTAAAGCTGACTATACTTAATACGGTTATAGTCTTCAACTTGCACGTAAATACTTATATGTATCAGGTATTTCTATGGTTATATTAAATCGATAAATATATGTTTTCATATAGATTTCTAGCACTTAATCAAAATTAATTAATTAACCCAAACTTGCATTTCCGTTAATTCTTATTCAAACCGTTTTACTTAACGGTTAATAGACATTTCATCTAAAATCTTAAATTGCTAGTACCTATATTACATAATTTATTTCTTTATTTGCTTCTCGAACTCTAACCAAATCTAACTAACTTAGGTCAAAATCTAACAGCCAAAGCTACACATTATTCCAATGGGGCATCATACTATTATTTAAAACTTAAAAGTAATGCAAATCAAGTCAAATGTCTAAGGTAAGTAAAGGAACAGTAGAGGAGAATTGCTAAAAAAAAAGTCATCAGTCCAAAAAATCGCTCACATTCTGCAAAACATTAGTTCAACTTCTCACCAACTCCTTTAATGTTAGAATTATAATTTTCACTCATATAATTCAAAATATAATTAAATAAACATAAGAAGATAGAAGATTTAATATATACTATATATATAAATAAAAAATAAGTAACATTTATCTTGCTTACCGCTAACTACGCCTCGGCTCATATTGTGTAAAATTCTACACAATTTATATATCTTAATTCGGCAAATATTGATTTATATATATTTGCCTATTTGGTGTTTACTTCAAATCAATAATGGAATGATATGCCCAATGTATACTCTTCTATTTTCTGACCATTATTGATTAATGTACATGTTCATCTCAATTATTACGTGACCATATGTTGATAAGTTTTTACCTTTTAATTTGTTATACTAGATAATTTCTCCGTCTCAATTTCTTCGAAATTATTTTATTAAATATTTATAAAAAATAATATATTTTTGTATTTGTAAATAATTGGATATTTTTTTAAAAATTATTATCGCACAAATGTTACGTCATGTTTAAAATGGCATGTTGTTAAAAGTTTTCATTTATTTTTAAAATTTGATGTCTACTCAAGTTATACTCTCCTATCCCAATTTATATAAAGATATTTGACCGGGCATGGAATTTCATAATGAAAGGGAAGACTTTTGAAATTCTAGTGTAAATTATGTTACGGATATTTGTCTGATAATAAAATCATTTCATTAAGAGTAACATTAAAAAATTGAAGTTAAATTGTTACAAATATTCGTTCTTGTCTTAATTTATATAACATTGTTTAAATTCATACATCATTTAAGGAAAATATAAAGATTTTTAAAACTTGTAATCTACGACAAACCTCAGATATTTTTACTCCACAAATCATTTTACGAAGAACAATATAGAAATTGAAAAGTTAAGCTATTTTTTTTATATAACAAAAAATGTCATTCTTTTTGATATAGATTACGAAAAAAAGATGTCATGTGATTGACACAGTACACACAGAAAAACATTATTGTTTTTGAAATTGACTAAAAACAAAATTATATTACATATATTATGATGGAAGACTACCAAACATAAAATTGGAATAAAGAGAGTAATTTATCTTAGTAAGTATTATTTAGATCACTAATTTTTTTTTATTTAAAAAATACATTTTTTAAATGAAAAAAGTATTCACAATCACATTTTTTTTTTTTTTGTATATATGCCTGACAAATCCGTGAAGCTCAACTTACAAAACAATGGAGTTTCCAATTAGCCCTCTCACACACATTCCTGTAAATTCTCTCTCTCTCTCTCTCTCTTTTTATTTTTTTCGACATTTTCTCATTTTAATTGAATTAATTTCTTCTGATTAGGCATTTCGCCGAGTTTTACTACTCGCCGTGGTGATTCTAACGGCTTTAGGTAACGTTCACGGACGTCATAAAGTACAGAAATGGGAAACCGTCGAGTATTCCGCCATAAGTTGCAGAGCACACACCGCATCGTTGACGGATTTCGGTGGAATCGGCGATGGAACGACGTTGAATACTGACGCTTTTCGAAAGGCCGTTGATCATCTGAGTCAGTTTCAATCGGATGGAGGTTCGATGCTGTATGTACCCGCCGGAAAATGGCTGACGGGAAGTTTCAATTTGACGAGCCATTTTACTCTGTATCTCGATAAAGACGCCGTTCTTCTCGCCTCTCAGGTAACGTTTTGTTCATTCGCCGATTCCTTATTTTTGAATTGACGTAATCCATAAATATATACTTTAATTTGATATCATCTATGTGGTTTAACTTTGGATGTGCAAGCAATTCACATCCTACATAAAATGCTACTTGTTTAACTTGATATAAGTTATTTAAGTACTTAATTGTGCTAATCTAAAATTGAAGAACATACCTATCAAATAAAATCAAGTTAAATTTTTGAATTTGTTATCAATTTTCGAACTGCGTGAATTTTTCTTCACCTATAGATAAAACTCTTTATGCATTTCTGTTTTTTTTTGTTCTTCAATTGCATCAATCCTAAAATGAATAATGTTAACACTAGGATGGTACATAAAGTATGATCTGTCCAATCTTTTTAAATTTGAACGGATTCATTTTCCACCTATTTAGCAACTAAGCTATTTTCACCCGACTCATCTAAATATTGAGCTGATTTGGACCAAGTGTATAGTCTAAATTGACACATGAAATTCATTGTAAAAGTATTTAAATCTAATTTTTTTATTTGATATGTTATATAGAGCTATATACAAAAAGAAAAAAAAATAATGTATTAATTTTATTTGATAATTAAGCAAATTACGAGGAAACAAACAAACAAAAACTTAATTAGAATTGAACGAAATTAATCATGAGATATTGTTTAGCTTATATGATCCAACATGTTTCAGTTCAAATAACATACTAAATGTAATTATTTGACAACATGTTGAATATAGCTAGGTGTTCAACAAATAAGTCTCATATGAATTTAATATTTGCACCTTATTTTCCGGTCCGTGATTAAATGCAACCCACTGAGAACAGTACAAAAGTTCCCCTACTTTAGTGGTGAGAATATCTTTTAATTAAATAAGTCCAAATCCACGATAACACTAAATAATTGTGCCCCAAAATTAAAAAAAATCAAGCAGTGGAGCTTAGTAGCTTGGTATAAAAATAATAATAAGGCATTCCCATTTGAATAAAGTATATAAAGAATAAAAGAAAAGAAAAGCCTTAGTATTTAATTAGTTTTACTTTTCTTCTTTGCAATTAATTTAGAATATATATATGGTTGCATACTTGCATTGTTAGATTATATGGAGCGGCATAGTTAATTAAATTTCAGATAATCACCTTAACTAGCTTACAATTGAGGGATTATTGTAATTGTATGGTACGAATGTCAATTGACATTTAAATTATCATCTAGCAATCAAGAATCATGAGATTCAAATTTGAATTCCAACTAAATATAAATATTAAATAATTCTTTCTTATTTTATCCAAGCCTTGATGCATATAATTACTTGATACTTGTAATGACAGAACCCATTGAATTAATCGAAATAAGTGCGGACTATAGCAAACCAGTTTCAGGACGTTAAAAAGTTACATCCACTTATCACAAGGAATAGCTAGTTTTTATCCGATTATGCTGATGTAATATCTGAGTATACTTTTTGTATTTTTAGAGTTATTCATCATGTGAACTCATTTTGTCCTTTTTTCTATAACCTGAGGATCACATTACAAGCTATCATATGGGGTCTTTCAGTGTAATGTTGGTAGCATCTCTCTCTTTTTTTAAAAAAAAATCTTTAAAATTTACTTGATATCTTTTTTATGACAAAGGAACATGCAATCGTTATCCTTCAAATGCACATAGAGTAAACCTCGCTCCAATATAATGGCCTACAAATCATACAAAACAGGTAAACCGCACTAGACGAGCTCGACCGAAAAATTACGCAAGAGGTTTTGTACCTAACGCCTCCCATTTAGAAGATCCCTGCTCAATCAACTCGGTCACTCTTAAGGGTTAATAGAAGATAATAATATACATGAAAATGATTTAGATGTACATAAGTTGGTCCAAACACCACAATGAAAATATGAACCAACTCGACCACCTTTATTCTGCTCTCTCACTGGTTTCCTATTGTTTATTAGGATGAAAATGATTATCCGGTGATTGCACCATTACCGTCCTACGGCCGAGGAAGGGATACAGACGGTGGTAGATTCATTAGTCTTATTTTTGGAACCAACCTCACTGATGTTGTCATCACAGGTACTCTTGTGATGTCTTATTTTATGTCACTGTTACATTTTTAGTTAAAAATCTTATGTTTGAATTCACATCGAAAATTCGAATATTTGTCGCTGATAAGCTAAATCTAACACATTTTTTAAGCACAGAGGGAGCATTATAGAAACTAAGATGAACGACTCTAACTCTGTTTAGTAAAAGAACCCTCTTTTTGTTTCTCTTTTAGACCACAGTCTAAAGATCTCTTATAGCAAACTGAATTTTTTATAAGAAAATGTTAGATGATGGTCCAAAATTTTGTAAGTTATTGCAAATGAAAGACCTGAGTCTGACGTTGTCCGGAAGGATAATTTCTAGTAGCGGTTCTTTTTCTTCCTAAATCATGTAATATTTCTTTGACATTCACTCAGGTGAAAATGGAACCATTGATGGTCAAGGGCAGCTATGGTGGGACAAGTTCCACAATGGAGAACTAAATTTTACAAGGCCTTATTTGATAGAAATCATGTTCTCTGATAATATTCAAATCTCCAGTCTTACTTTGGTTAATTCTCCTTCATGGAATGTTCATCCTGTATATTGCAGGTAATCAAATTAATCTTGATTTCCAATAGTTCAATATTTAATTACTTCTAATTCAATAACAACTGAAGCAAAAAGCTCAATTTCTTTGTGAAATGCAGCAACATTATCATCCAAGGCATCACTATCCTTGCACCAGTCAGATCTCCAAATACTGATGGAATTAACCCCGGTACTCTTCCGTTAGTGTTTAAGTATGATGATTATATGAAATGAGCGCAAATGAAGAAGTTGAGATTCATACAACCAACCTAATAGTATATAAAAGTCTTATTGTATACTTTTGCCACTCTGGTCTTTTGATTAGCATGAAGTTGTTTTTGATTAAACTGAGACTTACTTGCAGATTCTTGCATAAATACTAGAATAGAAGACTGTTACATTGTCTCCGGAGACGATTGTATTGCTGTTAAGAGTGGCTGGGACGAGTATGGAGTCGCCTTTGGGATGCCAACAAAGCAGCTCGCTATAAGGCGAATCACCTGCATTTCTCCAACCAGTGCAACAATTGCATTAGGCAGTGAGATGTCAGGAGGAATTCAAGATGTAAGAGCAGAAGACATTGTAGCTATCGATACAGAATCAGCAGTTCGAATCAAGACAGCAGTAGGAAGAGGCGGATACGTGAAGGATATATACGTTAAAGGCGTGACAATGAAAACCATGAAATACGTGTTCTGGATGACAGGAGATTATGGTTCACACCCGGACAACAACTATGATCCCAACGCGTTACCTGTGATTGAAAACATCAATTACCGCGATATGGTTGCTGAGAACGTGACCATTGCTGCCAAGCTTGCAGGAATTTCTGGTGATCCGTTTACTGGAATCTGCATATCAAATGTCACGATAGAGATGGCACCTAAAGCAAAGAAAGTTTTCTGGAATTGTACAGATATTTCCGGGATTTCAAGTGGTGTGGTACCACAGCCTTGTGATTTGTTGCCAGATCAAGGGGCGGAGTACGCTTCACCCTGTAACTTTCCAACAGAGAACTTACCAATTGATGATATGGAAATTCAGACGTGTTCCTGCAGGAAGAAAATATATTACTAATACATCAATGTAATAAGAATTTCTCCAGAAGGAAGACCATATCATAATCAGTTAAAATTGTTCTGTTGATTCATACCACTGAACTGTCCATGAATATACATCGGCGATCCCACTTCACTTTGTGGACGAGACATGCTAATATCTGTAACTGTTACATATATTGTGAATGCCATGAATTACTGCAACCAAAATTTCAAAATAAAGTATAGCAAAAAGATTGTTCGTAAATGTGTGTTGAACCGCAAATGAATAGTCGTTAAATAATTTAATAGATGAAAACAAGCATGTTTTACATTTCATATCACTAGGAGAAATGCTTTCTCCTCAACCAAGATATCGGTTTAATTTAGCTCTCTCCTCGACATAACTTATACAATGTATTGAAGGAAGAAAAATATGTACTACATATGATACAGAATCCAGGGCAATCCATCAGATACTTTGTTCAACAAAGTCCGGATAAAACTTCACGGACTCCATCCAAATCAGTTCCTTGATCTTTTCTTCAGAGATTGAGGGCTCCTCGAAGTCAAAACTGAAAGGCCTGGGACAAATTGGCTCATCATTGAGGTCATGAAGAGATGACAAAAATGGGTGGCGAAGAGCCTCATCAACTGCACATAGAGAAAGAAAGTCGAACACACATGAGGTAAATATGATGAACTAAAAAGGAAAACATATCATGCAAAGGTTCACGTCAGAATTTTGGTGCTTCACCTGTAATCCGTCGGGTTGGGTCAAAGACAAGCATCTTTTCAAGCAAATCGACAGCCAAAGGAGACATGCTGGGAAATCTTGCAGAAAATTGTTGCTTAGGATATTGAGGAAGCTGTCGGACATATCTTCGGGCATTGTCACTTCTCAGAAATTGAAGGCTGGCATCATCAGGAGAACCTAGTAGCTTCAAGACAGAAGAAACACAGTCGAAACTGGGAAGGATAAGCTGATCAAACTGCTTCAGAAGCAGAAAATAAAAGTCCCATCAATACAGAAAAGCCGTTTTTAATCAGACCTTTTCTTCAACCCGTTGTGAAAATATAAAATGATTTACCTATTCAATGAGCATTTGAAAGCATTGTCTGCATGGAATTACAGCTTAGCGCCAGCTATGGCATTGGAAATCACTCTCAACTCCCAACTTCAGAGGGGAGGAATGATTTAATCTTAAAAGGAGGGGAAAAGAGAGAAAAGAGGAGGTTCTTTCAGATCTCAGTTTTCTAATAATTTTTAACTTTTCCACTTCAATACATGCAGGTAGAATGTCACTGGATCAATTTCTTTAAGCTTCCAAATGAATTTTTTTGGACAGGTTCTTACTAAAGAATCTTGGAAATGTATTGCAAACCAAAGAAAGAATTTGACGTGACTTTTTACCTCAGTAATGAGTCTCAGCTGCTGCACATAATCTTTTCCAGGAAACAAAGGTTCTCTTGTCATTATTTCACCAAGAATACAACCAACAGACCAAACATCAATGGCTCCAGTGTATTCCGAACAGTTAAGGAGCAATTCAGGTGCTCGATACCAGCGAGTGACAACATACTCAGTCATGAAATCTGTCTCAGAAGTTGTCCTTGCCAATCCAAAGTCTCCAATCTTGAGGTCGCAATTTGCATTTAGGAACAAATTGCTTGGCTTAAGATCACGATGTAAGACATTTGCTGAGTGTACATATTTCAGTCCACGTAATAGCTGATACATGAAGTACTGCAAAATTAATCAAATGTTATCCAACTATTAGAATCCAGATAAGGTAACAACAGTGTGCCAGAGTAACTTTAGGAAAGAAAGCATCTGAATGCTCCCAGTGAAAGCTGGGCCAATTTCTAGGATTTCCTCCATGCTATTAAGCGAAAATACTGAATAATTGTCTAGCTTGGCATGCCAGAATAAGTCTGGCACCCCAACAAGAGGATTGATAACATTGTCAGGAGAATGGAAGAGATGTTACGACTGAGCAACCAAGTCATTGACGCCTTTTGAATCTATTCCAGGAACTTAAGAATGACCAACAATTCTGCATTAACTGACCAAAGAGTTAAGGTAGCTCCTCACCCTCTACTTAATTAAATTTCCTTAAACATAACAATAAACACGTAATATAACATAAGATTTTCGCTACATCATTTCATTGATCTCATCCAAGTTGATTAACTAGGAAATTGTGTTACAACAGCAGCTAGACTAGCTGAAGTAATATATGCAGGAGTTTGTTTCTAAATCCTACAACATACTTTCTGATAAATCAACTATAACTTCATGTCTCTTATGATAAATAGATGTCATTTTTTGGATGTCAATTTTAAGTGGGCCCCACTTGTTATTTCACTCATCTTGTGGCTATATAATGACCCTTCTCAGTATAAAAATGAAGAACACACAGATACAAAAATTTCATCTGCTCCTTTCTATTTTCTCTTACTCTCTACTTCTTATTTTGCTAAGTTAGTTTATTTTATAACACGTTATCAGCACGAGACTCCATCGCTTTGAGCTATATTTTTAAGAAGGTAAGAAAAGGGATAAGAATTTTATTTTCTTAAAATGTCTAATATTTCTAAACTTGAATTTGTTGCTTTAACATATCTGGAAAAGGCTACTCATCATAGGCACTAGATGCCGAAATACATCTAGAATCGATAGTCTGACAGACATCATCAAAGATAACAATACGGCATCTAGTCAAGACCGTGCCAAAGCCATGATATTTCTCCGAAACCATCTTGACGAGAGATTAAAATTACAGTTCCTTACATTAAAGGATCCCCTTAAATTGTGGAAGAATCTAAAAGAAAGATATGACCACCTGAAGTTGGTCATCCTTCCACACGCACGTCATTATTGGCTAAATCTGAGATTAATAGATTTTAAAAATATAACTGAATATAATTATGTATTGTTTAGAATTATAGCTCAGGTAAATTTATGCGGAAAAGAAATCACCGAGCAAGATAAACTTGAAAAAACATACTCCACATTTCCACCCGCGAATATGCTCCTGCAGCAGCAATATCGCGAAAAGGGGTTTAAAAAATATTCTGAATTACTTTCTCACCTTCTTATTGTTGAACGCCACAACGAACTGCTAATGAAAAATCATGATAGTCGGCCCGTTGGTTCTTTTCCACTCCCTGAAGTGAATTAGGCAAATTATAACCAACGAGAAAGAGGTCATGGCCCTAGTGTGGTCGTGGTCATAGTCGAAGAAGAAATTATAATCATGATGATCGGCTGGCACCGAGAAATGATCAGCAGTACAAAAAAAAGAGTGAAAAGCCAAAAGTTTTACCAAAGAAAAATTCAGAAAGTATATGTCATAGATGTGGAGGTATGGGGCACTGGTCGAGGACTTGCCGGTCATCAAAACGTCTAGTTCAGCTATATCAGGCATCCTTGAAGAGGACAGAAAATAATCCAGAGACAAACTTTATCTCTAAGATAATATTGAGTCTATGCATCTGGATGTAGCTGATTTCTTCAATTTTCCTGAAGGAAATATGAATATCAATAACCTTGATAATATTTTTAAAAAAAAATTTGTATGTACTAAATAATATGTTTGTATTTTTCTAATCCATGTAAATAAATAAAACTTGTGTTATAAGCCATGTTTTAATTATAATATATACTTTATTTTTTTTGAAGAAAAATATGAATATGTCTCAAATTTTGTTTTGATCAGTGATCAATCACGAGGATATTTGTGTAATTGATAGTGAAACAACTCATGACATTTTTAAAGACGAGACATATTTTTCCAACTTGCTTAGAAGAAAAGCAAGTATTACTACAATTTCTGGTAATTCAAAAATGATTGAAAGCTCCGGAAGAGCTACTATATTTCTGCCTAAGGGGACAAAGATTGTTATAGACGATGCACTATTCTCCTCTAAATTCCAAAAACTTGTTAAGTTTTAAAGATATCGACAGAAATGAATATCATGTTAAGACACTAAATGAAATGAATACTGAATATCTTGGTATAACCAAGAGTGTCTCAGGCCAGAAAGATATTTTGGAAAAATTACCAACTTTGTCGTGTGGCCTATATTATATAAAAATTAGATTGAAGCACATATGATCGTAAACCAGAAGTTTACTGATATAAATATATTTGTGTTATGGCATTATCGAATAGGTTATCCTGGATCAATAATGATGAGACAAATTCTTGAAAATTCATCTAGACATCCATTAAAGAACCAGAAGATTCTTACGAATGATGATTTTTTATGCGTTGCTTGTTATCAAGGCAAATTAATTGCCAGACCATTGACCCTGAAGGTTAGCATCAAATCTCCTGGCTTTTTAAAGCGTATACATAGAGATATATATGGACCTATTCATCCACCTAGTGGATTGCTTAAATATTTTATGGTCCTAATAGATGCATCATCTAGATGGTCTCATGTGTGTCTCTTATCATCTCGCAACCTAGCGATTGCGAAAATATTAGCACAAATAATAAGATTATGGGCGCAATTTCCAGATTATCCAATTAAGACTATTCGCATTGATAATGCTGGAGAATTTACATCCCAAGCTTTTGATGATTATTGCTTATCAATTAGGATAAAAATTGAACATCTTGTTGCTCATGTTCATACTCAAAATGGCCTTGCAGAGTCATTTAATAAGCGCCTACAATTGATAGCCAAACCTCTACTAATGAAAACAAAATTGTCAATTACTGTTTGGGTCATGCTATCTTACATGCAGGAGCACTTATATGTCTCAGACCGACACATTATAATAAATACTCTCCTTCATAACTAATATTTGGTCATGAACCAAATATATCCCATCTACGAATTTTTGATTGTGCGGTATACGTGCCTGTAGCACCACCACAACGTACAAAGATGGGCCCTCAACAAAGGTTGGGCATATATGTTGGGTTTGACCCACCCTCCATAATTCGCTACCTTGAATCGTTGACAGGAGACTTATTTACTGCTTGATTTGCAGATTGTCGGTTTGATGAAACAATTTTCCCGCCATTAGGGGGAGAGAAAAAGGACCCTGCAAGAGAAATTGCGTGGAAGATTTTATCACTATCTCATTTTGATCCACGTACCCGCACATATGAGTATGAGGTCAAGAAGATCATCCACTTACAGAACATAGCAAATCAAATGCCAGGTGCATTTACTGATTTGAAACGGATAACGAAGTCACATATCCTTGCAGTGAATGTGCCTATCCAAATTGATGTCCCGAAAGGACCATCTACTAGTATCATAGCTTCTGAACCTCAAACACGCTTAAAGCGTGGTAGCCCATTAGGTTCAAAGGATAGGAATCCTAAAAAGAGAAGCGTAAGGAATAACAAAAATAATACTACAAAAGAACCCCCGAAAAAGGTCAAGATTTGAGTAATCTTGATATTCTTGAAGAAAACAGTGAACCCGAGACTCAAGTGAATGAAGAACTTTCAATAAGTTCTACCGGCGATGAGATAAATTTAGATTGATTGAAAATTACGGTGGATAATGTTTTTACATATAATATTGCAATTAACCTCATACAAGATAGTGAAAGTCTTGACCCTAATTCCATCGAAGAATGTCGACGTAGATATGACTTGCTAAACATGAGGTTTTGGACCTGTAGTCCAAACTTCTGAAGGTGTAAAACCAATTGGCTATAAATGGGTTTTTGTGCAAAAACGAAATGAGAAAAATGAAATTGTAAGATACAAGGTACACCTTGTTGCACAAGGATTCTCTCAAAGACCCGAGGTCAACTATGAAGAAACATATTCACCTGTTATGGATGAAATAACTTTTCGATATCTCTTCAGTTTAGTTGTACATAAAAATCTTAAAATACATCTAATGGATGTAGTTACAGCTTACCTTTATGGTTCACTTGATAATGAAATTTACATGAAAATCTCAGAAAGATTAAAATTGCCTGAAGCATGTACTAAGTCTCGGGAGATATACTCAATGAAATTGTAAAGATCATTATATGGTCTGAAACAATCAGGGCATATGTGATATAATCACATTAGTGAGTACTTGATAAATGAAGGTTATATAAATGATGTCATTTGTCCATGTGTTTTTATTAAGAAAACGGAATCAGAGTTTGTTATACTTGCCATTTAAGTTCATGAAATAAATCTCATTGGAACCCATGAAAAGGTCCAAAAGGCGATTGAATATCTAAAGAAAGAATTTGAGATGAAAGACCTTGAAAAGACAAAACTTTGTCTATATCTGCAAATTGAATATTTAGCAGACAGGGTCTTTGTCCACCAATCTGCCTACACTGAAAAAATCTTAAAATGATTTTACATGGACAAAACACATCCATTAAGTACTCTAATGGTTCGTTCACTTGAAGTGGATAAAGATCCATTTCGACCCCTAGAAGAGAATGAAAAACTTCTTGGTCATGAAGTACCATATCTCAATGCTATTGGTGCACTTATGTATCTTGCTAACGCCACCAGACCTGATATAACATTTTTTGTTAATTTGCTGCCAAGGTATGGTTCATCCCCAATGTGAAGGCATTGGAACGGTATCAAACATATTTTGCGATACCTAACAAAGGTTTGTTTTATACTAACAAAGATTGTGCAGATCTTATTGATTATGCAGATGCAGGTTATTTATCAGACCCACATAAAGCTCGATCTCAAATAGGCTATCTATTTACACAAGGGGGAACTGCTATATCATGGCGATTTACAAAGCAGTCTATTGTTGCTAATTCTTCAAATCATGCTGAAATAATAGTAATTCATTAAGCAAGTAGAGGATGTGTGTGGTTGAGATCGATGATACAGCTCATCAAAGAAAGATGTGGCCTAGAAAATGATGTCAAAGTACCCACAGTTATATTCGAAGACAATGCCGCGTGCATAGCCCAATTAAAAGGTGGCTTCATAAAAAAAGACCGAACGAAACATATTTCATCAAAATTATTCTTCACACATGATCTCCAGAAGAATGGTGATATTGATGTACAACAAGTTCATTCGAGTAAAAATCTTGCAGATTTATTCACAAAGGCATTACCAACATAAACTTTTGAAAAACTAAGTTATAAGATTGGAATGCGTCGTCTCCAAAATATCAAATGAAGTTTTCTTCAGGGGAGTAAAATACACGTTGTACTCTTTTTCCCTTAACCAAAGTTTTGTCCCACTGAATTTTCCTGGTAAGGTTTTTAATGAGTCAGCACTCAAGGCGTATTACTAGATGTGTGTACTCTTTTTTCTTCACTGGGCTTTTTCCCATTGGGTTTTTCCTAATAAGGTTTTTAACGAGGCACAACATCTATGAAAAATAACTACATATATATTTGTTCTTTCACTAGAATTTTTCTTTGGACATCGAAGGGGGAGTCTTATGATAAATGGATGTCATTTTTGTGGATGTCAATTGTATGTGGGGCCCACTTAAAGTGGGCAAGTTGCCCACTTGTTATTTCACTCATCTTGTGGCTATATAATGGCCCTTTTCGGTGTAAAACTTAAAGTGGGCAAGTTGCCCACTTGTTATTTCACTCATCTTGTGGCTATATAATGGCCCTTCTCAGTGTAAAAATGGAGAACACAATGATACAAAAATTTCATCTGCTCCTTTCTATTTTCTCTTACTCTATACTTCTTATTTTGCTATGTTAGTTTATTTTGTAACAATGTCAACCATTTGTAGAATCAAAATAGAAAATAAAAGTACACATTTTTACACAAATCATAAATATCCAATAACAGGATTTTCGAGAAAGAAACAGAACCTGGCAGTGATCATTTGTCAAAGGCTGTTCAGATCGAATAATCTGATGAAGATCAGTATCCATTAATTCATAAACTATGTACACGTCATTGAAAGCCTCTTTCTTTGGTGGTCTTATGAGGTCTTTGATTGCGATAATCTGAATATTTAACAAAACATTGAAATTACTCAGCAATCAATCAAATTCATTCACATACTAATCACCAAATAGAAGCAAAATACACTTACATTTTCGTGATCCATGTGTCGAAGTAGCTTAATTTCTCTCAATGTCCTCTTCGCATCAATTCTATTATCAAATGCATTTCCTATTTTCTTAATCGCAACTTCCTCTCGCGTCTCTGAATTTATAGCAGCACTAGCAAATAGCAGAAGATAACAAACAATTAAAATTACTCCATCATATAAAGCCCCCAAAATTACTAATATGAGCAAAATTAATCATTAGGAAGAGATTTTTGCTCTTTTTTTCACGTATTTATACCTTGAATCACATAAGCAGCATATCAAAAACAACACACAAGTTATAAACGTTTACCGGATACCTACCATACAAGGCCGTAAGCGCCGCGGCCGATTGGACGAATTGGAGGAACGTATCTGCTGGAGACTTCAAATAAGTTGCCGTAAACATTGTAGCGGACGTATTGACCACCGTGTATGAGAACTCCTCTGATGTCACGACTGCCGGTGCTTGAAGCTCCGCCGATTTGATTAGCCATGACGACGGTGTCGCGGTAGGTAATACTGGTAGTGCAAAGCAGCCGGTAGAGTAAGTCGCCGGATTCGAGCGGCGTTTGACGGAGGCTGGTCGGTGATGTATGGTGATTTAAATATACTTTTTGAATTTATATGCCATTGGACACGGCATTGAAATTTGAAAAATGCGTGAAGTCAGTAGACTGGACTAAACTTCAGTCTTCACTATATGGGGAAATGCAATATTAGAGAAATTATTTTTAAAGTTAATGTCAAAAATAAATTTTAAACAAATCATTTTTTCCGTGAGTTTGTATTTTAACTATTTATTGTTCATTTTATTTATTTGAACTATTATTTTTACAGAATTTAAACATATTTAATGTTGAGTTAGCCAAATATATGTATTCAAAGAATAATAGATGCGTGAAGATTAACTTAACATCGATCTGTGCTTTAACATATATGCAAAGAGAACCATGAATAGTTAAATACGAAACTTGCAAAAATAACTAAAATGTCTTTTTGATCATTAATTTTATTTTATTATCATTACTAAGTAGCAACATTTGTTTTTTTCTAAAATAATTTGCTAATTCTTTTCTATTGTCAATAACTTTTTTTTTAGTATTTTTCTCAAATACTTTCTCTAGGCTGTATAATGTGATATATTTTTTAAAAATTTCTCATAAAAAGAATAACATAATGTATGCTTAGAAATGAAACAATTTATTTCAATCTTTTTTATTTTGTCTTTGATGCGATAATTTTTAGCAACACAAATGACAATGACTTAGCTTATTTTAGATTAAAAGTTTCAAAATCTATTTATGTTAAACAAAAATATATATTAATGCTTAGGATGTACATAAATTAAGACAAAGGAATTAGTTGCAAAGTATTTTTATTCTCTTTTTATGAGATAGACAAAATTATGATCTCATAGATATTTCATAGGATAAGTTATCCTATTATTATATATAGAATAACTTATTTTATCATTATAATTTATATAAATAGTGGGATAAATAATCTCTAGATTAACTAATACCCCTAATCAAACTTTACAACAACAATAACAACCCCTAATTAAACTTTAACACAAAATAATTTTATATTTTATCTCGAAATCATTATCTATTATTCTTTATCCCTCGTATCAAACGACTTCTTAAGTCTTTATATGCCAGTCAATAGTCAAGATTTTGTGTTAACTCTATAGAAAAAAAATGGTGAAGTTCTCCATTAAAATCTGTTCAAAGTCGTATTGTTTTTCTTTTGTTCTTCTTTCTTGAAGAATATTAATTTTAAAAAAGAAATATAGTACTAAAAAAATCAAAACTTTCAACATCGAGAACCTAATACGCGTAGATATATAGCATAGACAAAAAAAAAGGGGGGGGGGGGGTGTACAAAGATATTTATATTTTCTCAAATTTTTTTTATTAAATTAGATAAAGTAGTTGAAAATGAAATTGAATGAATAATGATTCTTAGGTCAACTTGTTGGAAGTCCTACTCCAAAGACCAACTTGTACATATTTCCACGTACTGCTGAGTTTTCCCATGGAGTAAATCTTGATGATTTTTAAGCGTAGAATCATCGTCTTTAATTAGAGATTTTAAATTTTAAATTTTAAATAATTAGTCATAAATTTTTGAAAGTGTTTTATTTTAACTGGGGATTTTTCAATATGAATTTGAATTAAATTGGATTTCAACACAAATACTAAAGAATGAAAAGAAAGGAAAAAAACCTTGCTTTTTCTAATTAATTGCACTATGGTATATATTCTTGTAAGCAATCAACAAATGGAAAAGTGAACCAAAAAGATATAAAGAACTATTACCAAAATATACGGTGGGGTTATAAGTTTCTTTGAGACTTAGTTAGAATTTAATTAGACATCTCATTTTAAGTTTTGGAATGAAATTATCTTTTATTAGAGAGTGTTTTATCTTTAAAGTGATTTTTTTCTACACAAATTCATATTTTTTTAAATCTTCCCATGAGAGTCTAAAGGTCTATAAATTGCAACGGAAAAAAAAGTTAATAAAAATATCTTTAAAACACTATTTACTACTACTACCAAACAATTATCCCAAAAAGAAACCATTAGCTTAAAATGTGTAATTTACATAAATATCATAATATTAAGAGCTAATTACATTATTTTTCTACTCTTTTCTAAATTATAAAAAATCCTGAAAATTTCTCATAGTATTAAGAACCAATTACATTATTCCCCTACTCTTTTCCAAATTATAAAAATTCCTGAAAATTTATGAATTTCGGAATATGCATCATTGGACTTCTGGATACATCAGCATACCTCCGGATACATAGGGGATGGATGTATCCGAGAGGGGATGGATGTATCAGAGAGGGAATAGTGATGTATCAAGGAGGGGATACGACATTCAGATACATAGGAGAGGAATGTATCCGAGATGGGAGGAATGTATCCGAGAGGAAAGGGATGTATCAGAGAGGGGGATAGGGATATATCAGCGAGAGGGGAGTGATGTAATCGAGAGGGAGTTTTAATTTTTTTTTTTAAATAGTAGAAATTTTTTGAGATTATGATATAATAAGATGCGTATTTAGGTAATTTTTCCTAATTTTTTGGATAATAACTACAAAATGGCCCAAACTATTATTACTCTAAGGCCCAAAAGAAAAAAGATTAAAGTCCTGGACTGTCATGCCCCGGGAGGGTACCCTAGTCCCCAAGCAAATCACTTGGCTTGTTCATACAATCATTCAATCAACTCTCTATCAGCGGAAGACTTAACTCATCAAGATGATTAAATAAATACTTATAGAATAAGACCAAAGGCTAACAATCTATCTAATCCAATCAACAAGACTAGTACAAATGAAACTAGCCAAAAGATAATCTCGAATCTACAAGTCAATAATCTAGTCTATGAAGCCTCTATCAACTGTCTGAGTGGTGGCAATGACAGGTTCTTGGCTACCTCAAATCAAATAAAAATAAAATTATAAACTCTAAAGCTAGATGATAAAAGAATGACATCCTTCGAAAGTAGGGAGGATTCACCAATCAGCTGGATTATGAACGGATCCTCAAAGGTGCGCCTGTTGATGATCTCTAGAACCTGTCTCTGCATCATGAAATGATGCAGTTCCAAATGGACGTCAGTATGTGGAATGTACGAGTATGTGATATGGCAGAATGAAACATGCATAAGGTAGAATACTATAAACTCGGATAACTCAAATCAAGAAGTAAGCAACTCGAGCAAGATGTCGAAAGTCTAAAGCAAGAGTAAGGTTTTAGACATAGACCAATCATATACAGTCCAATACAATTAAATCAGAGTACTATCAAGACCTATATAAGAATTTCTCTTATCCGACAACAATCACTTATGAGCCAGTGATCGTACAACAAGCTTGTTGCTGTTGCCACAACCGTCCAGTACTTTGTCAGGGTAAAGGACGAATCGTCCAATCAAGGATCCAATAAAGCAATCAAGTCCTATCTTTTCAGGACATTCAAATCAAAGGAAACATCTGACTTTAATGGTCCAATCCTCTCCTACGTTGGCTACGTAGTTATTAGGTTCGAGTTATTAGTTACTGTTACCCAATTTGGTGCTCGATACTCCTCCCAAGACTCAATGCTCATAAGACAATCAATTCCAATCAACCAATGGACAAGTCTCATATGGACTTTTATTAGTTCATCGGTTCTATCAAATTAATCTTTTCGGACAATCAATCTTCCAATCATTCCCAGATCATTCATTTATGCGTAGTTGGGGCAATCATTTATGATAACATTTAGTTGAGACCATTCAATTTAGTCCAATCGTGAAGATACAAGGACTATCAAGTTTCACCAAAACTATCATCATGCTCACATCACAATCACAATCATGCATTCACAAGTTCAAGGCTCTAGACTCAATCCTTAGGCATATATATTCAATGTTTGTCAAATTACTATTAGGGTTTATGAAGCAAATAGTCAAAATCATTTATTCAAGAACAAGTTCATAGAAATCATCAATTACGCAATATTATGTAAAAGTATATTAAGTTTAAAGAAAATTCTCAAGAAACACAATCATAGGGATTCAATTCATTCACAATTTAACCTATCATAATCGTGGGGACTCAATTCATTCACAAATCAACCTATCACAATCATGGGGCACATGAAAGAAAAAAGTTCATGCTTTAGTTTAGCCTTACATACCTGGAATGAAGACAGGACAATCAATCTTGCAAGAGTTTGCTCGAATCTTTAGAACTCTAGCCTTTTCTCCACTACTTAGCCTTAAGTCTCTAGTTAGAATGCGTAGAAGAACTTAGGAATGTTTAGAAACTCTTTTAAGGTCGAAAACAACCTATAGTCATGGGTTAAGTATAGAAGGGGTGGAAAAAATACCGAAATTCCCCTCCCTTAAAATAAAAACGAGCAGAAAATTGGTCTGTGGGGGAACAAGTGCGCAACGCAGACTTGTTCCTTCATAGTGCATTTTTTTTCTGAAAATTTTCCAATCGAATTCTAACCCTGTAGAAAATACCCAGGATAAGATTAAGTGCAAGTCCGCGCCAGGCCGTGTTGCGCACTCCTCTGTCTTCCGTCATTTCACTCAGAAAAATTAATTTTCGATCCGATTGGCCTAAAATTCGACCAAGACCATTTTCCCACACAATTTTCCCCCTGATCGATAGTTCAACCTCGGATTGGCCGAAAAAGTTAAGAACGATGAGCGTTCTTTAGTCTAGGGGTATTTTGGTAATTTTATCAGGTGTAACATGGATTAGCCTGAAAGTTGGTCCAAATCAAACTGGACCTATCTTATACCTAGTTCTTACTAAATATAGATTGTGTGCATTTTTACTTCTTTTTTTTTATATAGATAATTTCATAAACCTCCTTTAACTTTAACTCGGGATTTTTTATGAGCAATATCAAGGTTTAAAGAAGTGAATAAATCAATACATTACTATAATAACAAGGGGGGTCACTTTCAATATTTATACATAATACTTTCATTTTGCTTTTATCTACATATTTATATAATAGGTGAATTAAAGGATAAGTGAAACATTTCTCATAAATCAAACCCAATGTTATTTCCCTCTCTTTTAATTTTGAGAATATGTCCAAAGAAATACTTTTAATTAACATGCTTTCATTTCACTCTCTAATGTATTTCACAATTCAATTAATAACAAACCTCCCGAAATAAATCAAAAATAAAAAATAAAAATCAATCTTCAATCATCATAGAGAAGAAGGAAAAGAAGATAAAATTTGTCCCATATTGTTTGATGTACTTGGATCTATAATCTCATGATTCCCACCCATTGATCCATTTTCTTGATCCCAAAATAGATAACTTGGACAACATTGTTGTGTGTCCACTTGACGACTCCATTCATTCAATTCATTATTATTTTCTTGTCTTTCCAACATTATATTATTGTTATTATTATTATTATTACGAGGTATTTCCATAGGTGGTACCATACTCTCTATCAACGGTGGCAAATAATTTGAATCCATTTCTATCGCGTACGACGATGTCTGTATTTGAAGCTCTTCTTGTTGTTGATCGACTTGCCAGCAAAACTCTGAGTTCAATATCGATGTTTCTTGAAATAATGAGGTGTTATTAGTAGTACTTCGATTCGTGGCATCGTTAATAATAACATTTGTCAAAGAGTCGAGTGAACCACCATCGAAATATAATAATTGGTTTGGAGAATTGAATAGGGTAGAATCTTGGTAGAGTACTTGAGATTTTGTTCCAAGATCTTGAGTGAAAAATATATCTTGTTGGCTTGTAATTGTAGTATAATTTGCCAATTGGGATCTTTGATGTTGCTGCTGGTGATGATGATCAGTAATAGAAGTTGTGTTTGTTGATGGCTTTGAAGGTTTTTTCAACTTCTTTTTTATCCATGAGTTCCAGTAATTTTTTATCTCGTTATCTGTTCTTCCAGGTAAATGGCTTGCTATATGTGCCCACCTACAATATTTTACATGGGAAATGTTAGAAACTAAGTAGAACGTATATCAATTTGAGAGGACAATTTTTTTTATTTTCTAGAGTTTAATCTCCATAGTCTGAAGGGAGTTTTATAATATCACGATCGAAAAAGATTGTTATATGAAGATAAAAGTTAATTGCATGTGGTGTATTCATCAAACCATACTTCTTTACTATGATTAAGTCAAATATGAAGTTTAGATTATGTATTAACTAACTATAGTTTAGCAATAAGAGTGTATGTGAAGACACGTGTTATGTATTATATTAGGCTGGCATAAATAAGTTTTTACCGCTATAATTAATTTTTGTCCATAAAAAATGTAATTAGCGACCTGAATATTTGAAGGCAGTTTACATGCTGTAACATTTTAAAATGCACCGATGCAGTAAAAATTATTTACAATATAATGTATATAAGCTAAATCCATTTTCAATACCAATATAAATTATTATTCTCTTCGTTTTATTCTACGTGACCCCTGCTCCAATATGTTTTCTTAATGTCAAGTAACTTGTCGTGGACTTTAGAGAAACTATTTAACTAATTGAGTATTAATATCAACTGAAAATATATGATGTTGCCTCTTTAATTAATTTAACGTCCTTTTCTAGAAACTGCTTTGACAATGAAATTAATTCTGAGTGCGTTTTTTGTGTGTATACACATAATTTAATAATAAACCAATATATTATAAGAATCTTGCTTTCAAAGTGAAACATAATTTAGAAATAGAAAGGAGGAATAAGTGTATTATAAATACTTTGTTTCACTACTTCACACCACTACTACTGTACTTGCTGGAACAACAAAATGAGTGAAATTTTATAAGTCAACTTTAAGAAAGATAGAATGTACACAGGTTTTATCACTATTTTTCTAAGATAGATAGACTATATATCTTTGAAAGAGGCTCGACTCAAGCAAATCAAAGCACTAGTTAAAAGAAAAATATGATAACTAATAGCAAAGTACTACGAACATATATGCAACGAACCGTAACAACAAGGTGTGGTCGTTTAAACACAGTAAACCACATATGGTATCAAATATCAAAAGCCAAAAACTAGCTAATACTATGACCAATACGGAGCTCTATACTTCCGCCGAGCCAAAGACACCAATAGTACTTATTTCAATTATATAGAAAAGTTATATTTGAATTGTGCAATTAAGTTGTTGTTGAGCAAAGTACATTAACTAACTAGATAGAATTACTAAAATTTGAAGAAAAAAACATTTAAAATGTAATGAAATTATGAAAATAGGACATTTTTTAGTAGTAAGAAATTAAAATTAATTAACCTGTTGCCTACAGCTCCATGTAGACTGATAATCAACTTTTCCTCTTCTGGGGTAAATCTTCCTCTTCTAATATCAGGCCTCAAATAATTGATCCATCTCAAACGACAACTTTTTCCACATCTTTGAAGCCCTACATGACCCAAAACAACCCATCAATCGATTAATTAACTACGTCTCAATCTCAAATTATAACAATGTATTTAAGGATGACTTAGTAGTTAATGAAACGAGTTGAGAATTATAATATCTCGGGTTCAAATTCCAGCTAGCAGAGGCAAGAAATCACTAGATGATCATTTCTTCCCTTCGTTATGAAATTATTACTAGAACTGACTTGAACACTACAATTATTAAAAAAGGAACAACAGAACTTCATTCATTCAAACAATGTGGTTTAATTATGTCTTGTGAATAATATTGTACATTATATAGTACAATGACGTGTTCAATATTTAGAGTCCATGGATTCTGTTCTTTATATATGTGTGCGCTACTAATTAATATTCTTTCACGCACACATATATATTCTGCAAACTAGACGACGCATATGTATATATAGCAAATGACAATGAAACTCTCTTAATAAAAATCATGTCTCCGCCACTGAATATAACTGATATTATAGAATGTAAAGAAGAGTATAGAGTTAAAAGAGAAACCAGCTTTTTCAGGGACTTCACTCCAACAGCCATAACCATGAGAAGTAATATATCTGATGAGCTTTTCATCTTCTTCTGGGGACCAAAGTCCTCTCTTAACCTTTTGTTGATTACAGCATGAATGGTGCCCCATATATCCCTTCTTTCTTTCTTTCTTTCTATGATTAATTAGTAAAAAGAAAATGATTAATTAGTGTGTGTTGGAACTTCCATTTGCTATAAATACTCCATAAATATGTGATGATCTTGCAAAGAGTGCCGACATGAATTACTATTCAATTTGGCCCCATCTTGTAGAGTACTAATTTCCATCTAACCCTAAAATGACGTTCCATCAACTTTTTTTTCTTTTTTCGATCTCATTTCACCCTTTGCGAGACAAAGATCTCGAACATCGTAGAAAAAAGTCCTAACTAACCAGTCAAGTGAAAGGAGCCCGCTTACCCACTCCCCTTTCCCCCTTTAACCTAGAAGCACTCAGTAAGCCTTCAACAATGTCCTTCCTGGCCTCTTGTTTGAGTTGACCGAAGGCTTGTGTCCGGTGTCCACATTATAGCTACGATTAAATCTAGATCGCACACTACAAGACCTTTTAATAAGAAGCGTGGAGTTTTCAACATAATTTTCTCAATATTCAAGGCTCAAACTTGAAATATCTGATTAAGAATGAAGCAGTCAAGTTGGTATCAAGTACTTTCTATTCTCTGTCATTGTGTGAATCAAAAAGTCATTCAATGAATTATTCCATTATTATAATTATTATGTCTTGTTAATTCTACGTAGACATGAATATTGTGTATTTTGTAACAAACTCCAATAGCAAATATTTTTTCAACATACTTGATTCAATCATGCCGCTTTGTTCGGTCGAGTATCCTTTACCTATCTTTTTCGTCTTTTTTTTTCTAGCACAAGTCACGTACGTAAGTTGTAAGATCATAGTGGGGTGGGGGTTTGGGGAGGGGGGGAGGTAAAGAAAATTTTACACAATTTACTCGTCTAAGTCACTTGTTGTATTTTTAAGTTAAGTAATATTCAGATTGACAATGATAATGTAAAGAATCTTTATATTATCAAGTTACTCTTATCTATTATAACGTATAATCTGTTTTATTTTTAAGATTATGAATTCCATTTTCTATGGAGTGTTATACCTATAGATATTATTGGAAAAAGAATAAAGGTGGGAGAGAATTCATATATATAGCTTTGTTAATAAAAATGATACTCCGATCCCTTTGTTACAATTTTTGCGACGTAAGTAGGTTAATTCAGATAATAAAGGAAAATAAAAACTTTAGAAATTAGAGGTTTTAGCGGTAAGGCCATAACCTTTGAATGGTTATAAACACTTTTCACTAAGGTGAAAGTAAAAAAAATATATATATATATTTATATGTAAAATGGTGTCTTTTTTGAGAAATACTCTCGAGACCTCCTAGAGGTAGAATAAGGTCTGTATACACTCTGCATCCCAATTCATCACCTATGAAATTACATTGACTATATTGTTGTATAAAATGATGTCGTTTTTCCCCAAAATGAACTGAGATTAGAGTAATAATAAAGTGATAGATGAAAGGTTGTGGTACAGTGGTGGACTGTTTAATCTTTAACCAGAGATTTCGGGTTTGAGCCTTGAGTTGGAAGTATCACCCTTGAATGGGCCTTGTAATACTCGATCTGGATTTAGTAGAGTTCCAATGCGGACTCGGGACCAAAAAAAAGAAAGGAAACACCATTAATCTATAGCCTTTTGCTTCAACAAGAAAAGGTCACATATAGTGAACTTTCTTTCTTTAAAAGTATTGCGACAGAGAATGAATTGAAATTTTTCAAAGTATACATTATCACAATTCTAGTTTTGAGTGTATATGACTTATGAGGGCGTAATTTTAATTCAAACATGATTATATTAAGAATCTTGTAAATCAAATGAAATCATAGCTTTGCTTGCATCACAAACTAGCTGGGATTTGGAAGGAAATTAAATTAACATGATTGACGTCATTTGATTTTATTTGTATCAAATTTACTAGTACGTTAATTTCTTGATTAGACTCTTATACTGTTCTTTTTTTTAATTAATTTATTTATCATACATTCATTTTCTGCAAATCAAGTTATGTCGCAGACTATTAATTGCTTTCTCTAAAAGCCAATTACTATTATTGTCCTGCTTTATTTCATTTGGCCGCCATCACACATGTTTTTAAATACGAAAATAGTTTAACAATAACTCTCCTCTTTTTTTTAATTTATAAATAGATTACTCTTTGAGAAGCACTTTTTATCGTGTTTAAATTTTATATATCATTGATGTAAAGAAAAATAAATTACATTATCAGATCACCTAAAGTTTAAAAATATATATAAAATAGGAGATTTATCATCATGAAAATGAAACAGATTACTTGTTCCAATAAGTATATATGGCATAATAATGTAAAAAGAATTTATACTAATGATATATACAACTTGAATTCCATAGGTAATTGTATGATATGTGACTACGCCTTACATCTCTAACGGCAAATATGCCGGAATTCATTCATACAAACGGTGACAGTGTAAAAAACTTTTACTATAACTATATCATTATATTTTAATCATTATAACAAGTTGTTTACTGTACTTTAATCTTAGGTCATCAGATTAATTAGAATGATAGAATATTTACATGTTTTTATGTAGGCTATTTTAATTAACATCAGATATTCAAAGCGCACTAGTCCAAATAATTCAAGATTTGCATCGAATACATACACTGTAGAAAGTAAAACGCTTTATATGAAGAATTTTTTATTTTATATATGGCTAGGGAAAATGTATGTAGCAATTATATGGTGTTCAATTGTAAGGTGAGCTAGCTTGACAACTTTTATTATAAAAATAGAAAAAAGTTTTAGTGCTTTTCTTTGAAAAGATAAACTAATTAAAAAATCTCCAAGTCTTAGTGATGGGAATTTGCTAACTTAATAATTAAAACTGGATAACTTTAGTTACATCCTTGGGTATTAATCATTAAAAAGGGAAGCAACTTTGTCTATTATTCCGGCTTTCCAATTTTCGTACCGACTCCCTTGGAATTGAAAACAATTATTTGGCTTAGGAAATTCATCGTTCGTTATATTGTATAAAGCTTATTACTAATAGAAAAGTGTTTTCTACTTAAATTTTTTCAATCTCAAAAGTCGGATAAGAGTTGAAAAATCATAATCATCTCATCCAAATGGATTTATAAACGGTAGATTTTTGAGATGTTATGGGGTAATTTGAAGAAACGGTTTCTATAATAATATTCTTGAATTTTTAGCTCCACTTAACAGTTTTTTTTTTTTATATGACTGTTATTGCCCGTGAGACATAAGTTATGGATGTAAATTTTGTTTAGCTATAAGTAGGAATTTGGAATGTTTTAATACAGTCAATACAATAGGCAACACATTATATTGTTTCATCGTATGTGCATAACTTCTTGAAATATCCTTGACTTTTGCCTTAAAAACAAAACTAACTTATTCTAAATTAAAATTAGAACTTATGTCCGATGAATAATAAAAATTATTTTTTTTGAATAAGAAATTATTAAGCGGAACTAAAAATTCAAGATCAGACTTATTGTGTCCTTTTGCTGCCATTTCTTGAATGCTACACTGTACTATATTTGGACAAGATTCTTTCAAATCAATTCAGGAGCTTGTTCTAGTGTGTAACCAAAAGAATAGACACAATAAGATCCTTAGTAGACCATCACAACAATATAATTAATCAAAAGTTCCCTAGCTCCATTAATTAATCACTTTACAGCTTCACGAAAGACATTAAACAACAATTTTTAATTAGTATAGTAATTATCAAGAATCTTAAACTTTCTTAATCTTTGATTATTAAACTGTCGGCAATCGAGGTATTATTTAGAATGTATTTTAATAATTTAATATTCATATACATGTTTTGCATGTGGAAATACACAAAGAATTATATTTTTAATTAATTATTAAATTAAATAATAATAAGGCAAACACAATGATGATTATGAAAAGGAGAGGATCTGTTGGTGTGATACAAATCATTCACCATATTTGATGTGAATGATATTTGCTTAATAGGAAGCTGAATTTGAAAGTAATATGCAAATCATTTGAAAAAAGACGCTTATTAGAAGAAAGTAAATAAATGGGAGAATGATTATTCTTAGCTTTAAGGGGGGGCAAGGAGTTAAGGGGGGGCGGGGGGTATGGGGTCTACCAAGTGATTAAGAAAGTAATTAGTGAGAAAAGACATTTGGATTAAAAACCTATATGGTTGGTTTAAGTTAAGGATTTCATTAACTTAATATATATATATATATATATATATATATATATATATATATATTCTATTTGTGTAAAAATGTTTTACACTAGCTATCAATATATTTTAATCTATTGTAACATAAAATTGATCTTATTTTTTTCAAATATACAAAATGAGTGGTCGGAGAGAATAAAGTGTTACATCAGATCAATATTTTTTTTTCATAGCTGGAGCAAATGAAAGGAAATGTCGTGCAAGTCGAAGACATATTTAACAAGTTCTATAACATTTTTTTCGTAAAAATTCTTTAGTAGAATCTTTGTTATTGAATCTCGGCTATATGAATCAGTCAGGCTGACTCTCTGTCCGTAAAATTATATAATCTAAGATTTCTAGCCTTAAGTTCTTCCTAGAAGGGGTTCACGGTCTAGACATGTTAGTTGATTGACAAACTCAAGGGCAAAACCAAGAGAGAGGTCAACCGGAAAGGATAATTGTTGAGGTTCTAAAAAGTAATTAATAGGAGTATGCGTACATACAAATTAACCCGACAAATGAGATAAGAATTATTTTTTGGATGATCAATCAATCGAAAGAAAAATATAGACGAAACGAAATCACTTTATTTCAATAGTAATTGTCGAATCTGACCGAACAAAATTTGAAGAGTTTTCATGATCATTCTGATCTCATTTTTTACAAAATATTTTTGACATGTAATTATTTTTAAGTGATCTGATAATATGAAAAAAAAATTACATTATATAATATTAATAGCTCGTGGATGGAATGTCTCTACCACAAGTTCACTTAAATGTGGTCCTCATGATATATGCCTTACTGCTTCTAACAGTAATCTTTTATGTACTATAACATTGATGTTTCATGATATAATTAAGTAGGTAATTAGAAAGGGAACATAACTAGTAAATTTCATCATATCCCTGTCAATTTTTAAAATGTTTTCCAATACCTTTATTTACCATCATTGGAAATTTAATCTCTCTCTGGGCCAATTGCTCCTTTTTATGGACCCCTAATATTCCCTTCATCTCAAGCCTACTCTTTATATTATTTTTTTATATTGACAATTGTTTAATTTAAAAATTAGTAATTAACAGAATAATATATTGGGTCACATCTACTTCTTCCACTTCTACAAGGTACATTGGTGTTACGTACGTACGATCATCATGTACTTCAAAAATTATTTTTTCTCAACAAGCTCCTTAATTAATTTGATTCAGTGTCTGAATACGTATAAATGTCGATTGTAATATACATAATAAATATATTTATTAATTATATCTTCACACCCATTCCCATACTAATAATTATATTCATGAATTCTGTCAGAATATCACTAGTGAATCGAAAAGTTAATCTATATTGTATTCCAACTGAATTGTCCCATCTATTCTTAGGAGAGGAGTTTGGTTTCAAACCCTGATTCAAACAGGAGGGATATGTCTTGTTAATATGTCTTGAATAATCCACATCTCAAAATCAGGAGTCGATGAACACATTGAACTATCCATGTGGTTAAGAGACCTTATAGGCTAGGCATAACGATAAAATTATTAAAAATCTACACGCTCTACCACTTAAATAATAGTTCATAGAAAACCTTCTATCGGAACCCTGCTTTATCAAAAGGGAGAGAAAACTCCATTCCTCTCTTTCCTTTCTTTTTGGACTCTCCTTGTTCCCACACGGAAGAACATGAGGGCGTAAAAAAAAGGTTCGATCAATTTGTTCTGACTTACAATAATAAGCTCATGAGCAACCTAGCCGGTTACTGTTATGTCCTATTTTACAAGGGAAAGGAAGGATGTTAGGTAGACATGGGGATTAATTATTACTACGTATCAAGACTTTGCTAAAAACGAAATTTCCTTTTTAAGTCTTTTCTTTCACCAAAAGAAAACAGTTAATTATGTGCTTCATCTAAAGAGAGCAAAGAAAAATTGAGGCAAACCTATGGATTTTGTCTTCAAGGAAAAATACAACTCATTTTTAGAGAAAGAGGAAATGATAACAATGGTTGGTGAACTTTGAATTGATGGTTTTATTTTATTAAAATAAATAATGAATGGACAATTCATTGATTCTCATGCTAACATTATTCTTCTTCAACAATCATTATATTGCTCACCAAAATAGAAACACACATCCAGAATTAGTATTACTGTGTTTAATAAAACGTCTCACAAGTAGAGTTTAAATTCCTCATTGACGTAATAATGTGTAATAATGTTTGTGTTGCATAAGCCTAGCCAGCCCAAAAGGGCACAGATACAAGACGAGCACGCCCGTCATAAAACTTAAATTAGGGGTACGGAGGAAACCATTTTTCATAAAATATTTTTCAATTTTCTCATATTTGATTGGCCATATCTTTTCTAGAAAAAACAAAATCGTATATTATTTTTTACAAAAATCACAATATAGGACAAATTCGACTTACATTTTGAATACTTCGCTGTGTTTATCTCTTTCTTTTATTTATTAGGTGTTGAGTGTAAAACGGCAAAGGGATTTTTCACTATTTTAAACTTCATCAAAAAAAAAAATCACCTTCCAGCAATTCAAAGACTACTAAAACAAGTTATCAATTGAACAATCAACTGAGAAATCAAATCAATTGCAAAAAGTATTCGGCTACTGCTTACAACACCTTCATTCACTCGTCGCACTACTTCACAACTGTTCGCCGAACACGTGAAGTCGGAAGGAACAGGAAGGAGGGGGGACAGAAGACCAGTGCTATGATTAAATTAACAAAGCATAACTTTATAAACAAAAAAGTCTAACAAAAAAATGTCAGCATACCTAAAATCTTTCTATCAACTCTTGTCCTAAATGATATGTTGTATCTATGAAATGTATCTAAATATATCACTTCTTAACTACATTGGACAAGAAGATTCCAATTCCATGGATCCTGCAGTCTCTTCAAGTTCTACAGTTATCAAGCCATTGAGAAGTAGAGGGTCTTGTTCATCAATATTATTCACCTTCCTGTTTCACAAATTACAAAGAATATAATTCAGTAATAGACAGCAGGGTAAACAAATATTGAACAGATATCAAGAGAAAAAAATTGATATATTTGAGCTTAAATGAAGCAGCAAGGATACATATAAAGTGACCCCAACTTGTTTAGGACTGAGCCGTAATTGTTCTTTTGTCATGAGAAAAAATTATGCATGCTTCACAAAAAAAAAACGTCTGATATGGGATGCTGCAGTTCTCCGTCTAACTTTAGAAAAATGCAGTAGAAAATTTGATGCCTCGTAGCAACTTACAAGTGAATTGCAACCCGCAAGACTTAAGAGTTGTTGTGAAGTGCCATTGCGGATTTATTTTCACAGCGTAATTACAAATCAAGAAAAGGTAAGAGTTGAAAAGGGAGCCTTGACATAACTAGTAAAGTTGTTGGCATCAGGAGGTCACGGGTTCAAGCTGTGGAAACAACCTCTTGCAGAAATGTAGGGTAAGATTGCATAAAATAGACCCTTGTGGTCCGGCCCTTCCCCAAACCTGCGCATAGGGGAAGCTTAGTGCTCCGTACTGCCTTTTTTTTTTTTAAGATAGGGTGGTGTTATCAGAGCTACTAAGGGAACAGTTTCACCATATGGAAGTTCAAGGATTTGGCAGTGATTCAGATATTTAAACATTCACTCATTTCGTGGATAATAATTAATGTAATCGCCAGGCGGAACAAGAATTGATTAGATCTTCAAATGCATAGAGTAAAAGAACTCAAGCTCATTGTCTGAATATTTAACTGGTAGATAGAGGCAAAGTCAGATCCAGGATTTAAGGTTTATGGTTTCCTAAAGTGACCTCAAGTCAATACTACAATAATAATTGGGTTGACAATCAAAATTTTATGGAAGATATTGGGTTCACGTGAACATGTAAGTGGGCCTCTAGATCCACCCCTGGATAGAATTTGCCACAACCATTTAGGCAACCTTTTCCTGCTAACTTAAGCCAATGAATAAATTATCCACAAGGCAAAATCCCAAGATAAGACAATAACAACCTTCTCGCCCACCAACAAAAGTCTTTCCAATGTAAAGGAAGAACGGTTTTAAGTCACTATGAGAGATACCTATATGCTTAATACTAAAGTGCTGCACATTTATGAGAATGTACTAAATTGTCTATGCTCTCGGGTGTTTCTATAGTATGATAGGTAACACTTTCAGAGTCGAGAGCTATCTAATAAATATTTGGGAGGAAATGAGAGTGCTATAGGACCCGCAAAAAGGGGAAATCAAGGTGCTGAAATGAAGCAAAAATATGTGAATACAAGAGAGGATATGAACGATCTGAAAGAAGCATGATTTTCAGTTCATAGGCCAGATAAAAGTCGAGAGCACCTACCCGCATGTCTTCTTATTGTGGCCTAGGCCCTTACACTTGCTGCACTGCATCTGACGTTTGACTATGTCAAAAGTGTCCGCCTTTTTCATCTTTGGTCGACCAGGTGGACGTTTTGTTGGTGGAGGAGTAACAACCATGACCATATTCTCCATATCTGGTTCACCTTTAATTGGTTTTTCCAGATGAGGCATGGGGTTAATTGATTCGGCATATGTTGCATGGTAACTCTCAGTTGAGAAGTATCGGGAGCAAAGATCATAGGGGCTCCTTCCTAGGTATTCAGAAACAGCAATAGTATGGCAACAAGGTAATCCATTAAGCTGCCACTCTTTGCAACTACAATCCCATTGATCAATATCAACTACTTCAACAGTTTCACCACAAACTTCAAATGTGCTGCCATGTGAGGGTAATGGGTGAAGTGTCCTCGCTATTGATGTTGCATTTTGAAGTTTCTGCTCCATCAAAGGTGTCAATGTAGTAACCCACTGACTGGATTCAACACGCCTAGCATAAATCAATTCCATTATTTTACCTCGTAACCCATCGACCATTTGAGTTATTGGCAGCTCATTCACCTCCGCTACCCAATCATAGAAAAGCTTCCCAACGTCAGATGTCATGTGGCCATACCTTACCCCACTAAAAAAGGCATTTGCCCAGTGTTCGGGCTCACTTCTAGTGACCCAATTGTAAACTTCAGGTGAGATAGCTTTTATATTCTCAGCACAACTCTCAAAAGACTCAAGCTTTGGAGCACAAGCAGCAGCATATAAATCATGGATCATAAGGCGTCTGGCTTCATGTGAAAACTGCCCTTTTAAATCATTATTAAGTTTCTCTGCAAGATAACGCAGACAAAAGCCATGGTAACACTCTTCACCAAAGACATTTTGCAAAGACTCTCTTATCCCTCTTTGGAAATCAGAAATAAAAGTTATTGGACAGGACGTTGCGAGAGCAGATTTTAGTTCTAAAAGAAACCAATGCCAGTTGTCATTGGTCTCCTCATCTACAACTGCAAAGGCTACTGGAAAAACGCCATCATTCCCATCTATACCTATGGCAGCCAAAAGTGTTCCTTGATACTTTGCATAGAGCAAAGTGCTGTCCAGGAAAAGAAGAGGCCGGCAACCTTGTTGGAAACCAGATATTGAGGCATGAAATGCAATAAAAAGGCGATGGAAACTTGAGTCCTCCTTAGTGGCAATTGTAGCAACACTACCAGGATTAGTTTCTCTAATTTTCTCACAGAATAAGGGTAACTGACTGTACGCTTCTTTGAATGAACCCTGAAGCTGCTCTCTTGCCTTCTCTTTTGCACGTCTCGCCTGAGAATAGTTCAACAGAATGCCATATTCACGCTCAATATCTTTTGCTATATCCTTGGGTTTATAGTTCGGAGCAACCTTCAACTTTTCCTTTATGATACTTCCCATCCATCCCCTCGTTGATCGGTACGCAGCTTTAACAGCAGCCCCGTCACATGTATGCTTTGCATTCATTTTCTTGATACATATAAGCTGAGTGGTAGGCAACCTGGATGCATATATGCACCAAGAACATCCTTCAACCTTGCATTTAGCAGTTACCCTGCGACTATCATTTTTCTTATACCTATAAGTGAATCCATGGGCAATTGAGTATTTATGCAGAGCTTCACGAAATTCAGCAAAACTACTGAACCTTTGACCCACGTCCGTTATTGTGTTCTCCCATTGTGTAGCTGCTCTGCGATGCTTCTCATTGTTCTCATCATTGCTGGCAGGAAAGACACACAGGGGAGTAGTATCAATGGCAGCATCAGCCCCAAGCAGGTCATCACAATGAATCACATCCACAGGGGTAGCAGGAGTAAGAGCTGCCTCTGACGCAGTTGTCGACCTGCATAGCAAGCAAGTAATTAACATTTAAGAATCCATTAAGAGATAGCACATCTTTCAAACTCATTCACATCCAGAAGAATCAGTATAATAAAGCACTTGGAACAAATTGTGTACGAAACACCACCAAAAGAGCTAATAGGAACTTGTCATGCTAAGATACAAACAAGGATTAAGGTCCATACCATCCGAGTGCAACCACTTGCAGAGCCAAGCGTGTTCAAGGGGGTTCAAAGTTCAAACCCGCTTTGAAGGAAAATTACACCATACAAATAGGATTAAAACAAACTTCTTGGTATATATGTGAATTATTGAATCCCTTGATAGTTAAGTTTCTTCACTCAGTGTGCAAGTTGGGCTCTTATTAAATCCCCTAGTTAAAATTTCTGGCTCCTTCACTGAGTCCAACAAGTATTACACCTCAATCCCAAGTTGAGCCAAACAACTATATAAATTCTCAACCTACATTGCAATTCACTTAGACCTGTTTGTCCATGCCATGTGAGTGAAACAACAAAACAAACAAACTATCATGCTGGTGAACTAACAAACTAAACTAAACTAAACCTGAAGAAAAGTAAGTACCTACTGGCAGAGACATTAGGTACATTTTTCACAACAGCTTCATCATAAATTATGAAGATCTCAACTTGATCAGAATCCTTGACGAAATTCATCATACGCTTGAGGTCCTTATCTTTAGAAATAGTAATGAGAGTCTTCTTATTCCCAGGAAGAAAATATTTTACTGTCATTCCTTCAATGCCACGCTGAAAGTTCTCTGCTACATCTTTCTTAAAGTCAGCCAAAACTGTCTGGTCACCGATGTCCAAGGCATAAGCCTCTCCACCAGTATATGTCAAAAAACCATCCTCATTGTTTGTCACAAACTCTCCTCCAGATTGACATATTGCAATTATCTTCTTGGAAGCCATCACAAGGACATAAAATCCTCAACCAATTCAAAAACTGCAAAAGAGGAAAAGCAAAAAAAAAAGACTTTAATTACAACAAACAAAATTGGTGTTGGCTATAATGAATCATCTTTAACATATAAGTTTAAATGGACCCTGAAAATAAACCTACATTCCCAATTCAATTCAACAACAACAACATACCCAATGTAATCCCACAAGTGGGGTCTGGGAGCATGAAGTGTATGCAAAACTTACTCGTAGTTTGGGGAGCATGAAGTGTATGCAAACCTTACTCGTAGAGAGGTCCTTTCCGATAGACCGTAGGCTTAAAATAGCAAACTACAACGAAATAATGTAAAATTGAAGCAGTACAATTTAACCTACATTACCAATTCAATAAAAAAAAGCTCAAATCTTTACTACATGCATAATTAAACAATGAAAACTTATAAAGCTAACAACAAGAAGGAAAAAAAAAAGAGCTTTATAACAAAAAAGATTTAGTATTGGCTGTATGAATTATCTGTAAGACTGTAACAGTAAGTTCAAATGGACCATGAAAAATCAACCTACATGCCCAATTCAAAAAAAAAAATCAAATCTTTACCACAGACATGAGAATTAAACCAACTAAAAAAGAAAAAGAAAAAACATAATCAAGAGACAAAAAAGTCAATAAATAAGAAACACCCATGAAGGTAAAAACACGTAAGAGCCTAAAACAAGAGAGAGACAACTAGTGAAGAAGATAAAAAAAAAAATCACATGGTTTTTCAAAAACCTCGTACCTTGTCGAAATAGAATTCAAGAAAATTCATAGGGTGGACAATGTACAATTAAGAAGAAAAAAACAAATCTTTGGGGCAATTGAGGAAAAGTGAATATTAGTTAGTAGAGTACCTGTGTGATGATGATGAAAAATTGCTGCAAAGTTTTGAAGAAAATTAGGGCAAAGTGAAAGAAGAGAGAAAGAGAGAGGGCTTGTGATGGGAGAGATTCAACTTTGTGGCTCTAAAATCGGATGTACTTTAGCAATTGGGGGAGGTGAACGTAATTAACCCTAATTCATTCAATGACAACTTTACCCCTAAAATTTGTCCTAAAATGTCAAAATTCCCCCATCTTACGGAATTGGGCTTTCTTCATTTAATTATTCTTATTTTTTCCTTTTATTGCTTTTTGTTTTTTAAGGGAAAAAATAGTGGAATAATATATTCTCTATATATAAATAATTACTTTTTATTTTTTATTTATATGTTCAATTGTTAAAAAATTGTGTGAAAAACATCAATGCCTTTTGTGGAATTGGAACCATGAGATATGTATTGGCAATATATGTTTTGATGAATAATTGAAAATTCTTTATTTTTAAATAGAAGTTTGGAGTTCGAGTCATTGAAACATGATAAAATAGAACTCATATATAAGTTGTATGTATCAATTTTATTTTTTATTATTATTTCTTACATGTGGTAAACTTCAAGCATTTTCTAAGATTGAAAAGGTGTTGCAAAGTAGATAGGTAATATACAAAAGTTTATAGTTAGGATTGATAAAATAGCTGATCATGGAAATCTGATTCATGAAATTAGTTTAAGTTTACTGTCTATTTATTAGTATTGCCCATTCTATCCTGCTCAATTCAATTCATCTAAAATTATAGATGATATATTGTCCAAATTGATCGATGACTTCTTCTTCTTTTCTTTTCTAAAAAGCCTTTTTTAAAAAAATTTAGATGTATCATATAGTCATAGTAATAATAAAAACGAGTTAGTAAGAAGTTACATATTAAAATTTTAGTAAAAAATAGATGGAGTGGGTTATATAACGCATTTCTTAGCCCATTTCAATTTAATTAACTTTAACCCGCCCACTAATTAGCACAATTCATTTTGACCCACTCAAATTAAACTCAACCCACTCATTTGACTCCCCTATCACACCCACAATCTCTCTTTTACGTGTTCATGTAATTGCGAATTTTATATAAATTAAATATATAATTGTGTATGTCTATAACTCTATGTTTACAATTATTTAATATCGGATTTAAAGAGAAAGCGAAGAATATAAACACTATCGCAATTCAAATATTACATTTTTAAAATTTATAGATACCAATAGAGAAAAAGAGTGAGTGAAGAAAGAGAAAAAAATTAATCCTGAATTGAGAAATAAGAAAAAGGTAAATAAATATCTTTAATGTTTGTAATTTATTCTAATGGGACCAACGTGTATGATTTTGAAAGAACAGTTATGACTTTTCTCTTTTATAACTTGATTATCATGAACATATATTGTTGCTATACAATAATATTTTTAAACTATCTTTATAAATACATAAAAGTATCAGAGGTACAAATGCTACTATAAATGCGTCATTAGAATACCTCTTATGCTTAATTGACGATGCTCCCTGATAGACTTTGAGACCAAGGAGATGGAGTTAGACGAGCATTTGCAAGAGAGTGAGAAGCAGATCTAAAACTGCTATAAGTTCTATTATAAAACTTCATAGTTGCAAAATAGAGAGATTATTAAACTCTTTTTTGAGTACCAAATGAAGTGAAGATACAGCAGCAATGTTACTCATCATCATTTCAATCACGGCCAAATAGTGCAAATTCGTCCTCGGCCTTATTCTCTGCAGCCCTCTTATGAATAAACCTACGAAACTTTTCTAAATGGACTCTATTTTGCTATTCTTGTTCCTTATAGGATTTGCACTGTGTTAGATCAAGAAAGATTTTGATCATTGACAAAAAGAGGAACAAATGAAAGAAATAGGTTGCTATGACATGTTTCTTTCAGACCGAGTCCGACTGGTATAAGGAGAAAGTCAACCCACACGAAGCAGAAGTACTAAGGCGGTGGATGGAGTACGTTTATGACCTGTCCAGTTGCGTAAATTTTCCTTTCTTAAGAGGATTCCTACAAGGAAAGAGAAATAATAAAGGGACATCGACTCCAACTAAAATAAAGAGAGGTCTTGCAAGTCTACAAGGAAAAGGAAGCAGTAAAAGATCACTAACTTCAACTCAAAGAAGGAGAAGTCTTGCGTCTATAAATAAAGAAAGGTTTTCACAAAGAACCTAGCGCACTTACATAGAGAGCATCAAGCAGAACAAATTCAAGTAAGAGAGAGTTCTAATTGAAGATTCAAGTGCAGCCAATGCAAGAAAACAAGATTGAAGAACCTGATCCATAGTCTTATGTTTTATAGTTCTTAAGTCAAGTTTGCTTGTACTGCGTTTTATCAAATTGTATTTTAAATGCTTTTTAGATCCAGTGAGTTATAGACTGGAGTAGGAATATAGTTTTCAAGTTGGGCAACTTGAAGAATTGAGAACATAAACCTTAGGAGGTTTGTGCTTAAGTTTAAGGATTAGAGTTAGTTCCTAGATTGCAAGAGTTGTAATCTGAATCCATAACTTGAAGTTGATTCAACAGTCACGAGTGATTGTTGATTCATAGGAATTAGAGTTTATAATTTCTTAGGTTATATAGGTTTGTAATCTTAAACTGTTGAGGCTCAGAGTTTAGTGAAGTTGAAGTTAAATCCTACAGAGGTGTAGGTCGTGTTTTTTTTATCCTTTATGAACTGGATTTTTTCACGATAAAGTACTGTGTTACAACTTTATTTTCTCTCCATAACGTAGTTCTTATAATCCGCAAAGGAACAAATAGAATATACTTATTTCTTAAACAAATCTAGGGTAAGAATTCCAACAATTGGTATCATAGCAGGTTATCTTAACAAGAGTCTAACAACTCAAGGTAAGATCATTATGAATTCTGCACCTCCTCTCGGGCACAGTGAAGGACAACACATCAACAAGCTACCTCTATTTAATGGACAATATTACTCATGGTGGAAGGCTCGAATGGAGGACTTTCTTCAAACGTCCACGAATCCCTATGATTAAGGATACTGAAGGAAATGACATCTTAAAGCCCAAGGCTCAATATGTGGAATCTGATTAAAGGATGCTTGGGAAAAATGCTAAAGCCAAGTGTATCATTATATGTGCACTCGTACTTGATAAATTTAATCGCATATCTAGATATACTACTGCAAAGAAAATATGGAACACGCTGGTCAATGCATATGAATGAACTACTCAAGTTAGAAAATTTAGAATTGTCAGACTATGCACCGAATATGAAGCCTTCAAGATGAAGAATGGGAAATCACTTCAGGATATGATCACAAGATTTACTACAGTAGTAAATGAATTGGTGTCTTTAGGAAAAATATACACTGCGGAGGAACGGGTTGACAAAGTACTTAGGACTCCACCTAGGACATGGGAGATAAAAGTCACTGCAATCCGAGAAGCTAAGGATCTGACAAACATGACGTTGGATGAGCTTGTAGGGAATCTATAGACTTACGAGATAAATGTTCATAACTCTAAAAAGAGCGAAGGAAGCAAAGATAAGAGCCTTGTCTTCAAGGCAACTGAAAGTAATAAATCTGATCTAGATGATGAGGATATAGCCTTGATTAGCAGGAACTTCAAGAAACTCTTCAAGAAGGGTATGAACTATGGAAAGAAACCTACACCAAATAAAGAAAATAATGTAGAAAAGGGAAAAACTAGCGGATGCTACAAATGTGAAAAAGCTGATCGTCAAGTTAAAGATTGTCCTATGTGGAAAATAGAGTGGAGAAAAGAAAGAGCTACAAAGGAAAAGAGAAAGTTAGCAAGTAAAAGAAAGATGAAAGAGAAGGAAGCTGGTAAGGCAATGTACGTTGCTTGGGGAACAGATTCTGACTACTCTGATGAAGAAGCATAAGACATCGCCTTGATAGACATAAAGGACTCAAAGCCTGAATCTGACTCAAAGCCTGAATCTTAGACACTAAAGAAAATGAGGAAAATTTTCTTGACCTTAAAGACAAACTCAAATTATTCTCAAAGAAACAACTAACTTCTCTAATTCTAGCTCTCATAGACACTATTTCAGAATTCAATGACAACAAAAATTAGTTGTTAGCCTCAATAACCAGTCTAAAATTTGAATACATTGACCATAAAAAAAAATCAACACTGGTCTAAAGGAGGAAAATCAATTCCTACAAAAAAAGGTTCAACAACTTGATTCTAGTAATTTGTCTCTCAAAACTGAAGTTTTGAAATTAAGTGTCATTAGCAAAACAAAGGACAAGATCAGTGATGACCAAATTAGCTGTGAAAAAAATCTTAAGAGGCTTAAAACTGAACTATTTTCAAAAAAGGAAAACTCTAGAAGAATGAATCATGAATTATCTAAAACTAAATATGAGCTTGAGAGGGCAAATAAATGGACTCAGTCTTCCATGATTATAATTCAACTCATCAAAACACACGTAGTACAAAAATTGGAATAGGTTTTGAAAAGAAAACGACTAACAAAACCTCTGATCTCTGTACGCTATGCGATAATATTAGTCATTCTAGGGTCTCTTGTCCCAAATCCAGAACCAACACAAATAAAAGGGCTGTCATAAAAAGAACAACCATAACTAAACCACATCAAAGAAATCGGTACGCGCAAAAGAAAAAACTTTAAAATAGCTAATCAAACTAGTTAAACAGAGATCTTATTCATTCTTTTGATCAAAATAAATGACCCAAGCTAGTATGGGTTCATAAATCTAACCTCTAAATTTGCAGGAAAAGTGAGAGGAAGCAAGCAACATTGATACATGAATAGTGCTTGCTCAAGACAGATAGTTGAAAATAAGAGGAAACTCCTCTCACTTACAGAAGAAAAGGCTTGAATAATAACTATTTGGAGGTAAAATTTTTTGAAAGGGGTCAAATCAAAGAGATTGGCTAAATAAGACGATGATTAATGTTACAAAGGATCTCTGAATCAATTGTGTAGGAACAAGTGAAATAACTATATCTCGTATATGGTGTATCTGATAGTGAAAAAGACTCAAAAGTGATAGTCACCTTCTTCACCATAGCAACAAAGTTAGATATGGAAGGAACAGGTACAACAGTGGAGTAAAAATTGCATAGAGAGATGAATTAAATCTCTCTTATATCTCCCAACCAGCTTGCATGATATGGTATTCAATATGGGGAAATATGCTAGATTTCAAGCAAATTCTAAGGAACCTCACTTGAAGGTAGTCAAAAGTAACCAAAGGCATTTAAAAGAAACAACTGACTTGGGGTGTGGTATCCAAAAGGTAGCAAACTTGAGCTTGTTGTCTAGGCAGATGCTGATTATGCAGGTTACTTGGTTGATAGAAAATTCACCACAGGTATGACACATTTCTTGGGATCAAATCTAATCTCTCTGTCAACAAAAAAGCAAAATTATGTAGCATTGTATTCCTCATGTGCAAAATTTCTCTGGATTAAAAAATAACTCAAGAATTTATGGGTGAACATAGTGGTTTCCAATCGTCTATAAAAGTACAAGTGCTATCAACATGACCAAAAATTCAGTTCAACATAAGAGGGAAAAGCATGTTGACATCAAACAACATTGCTAAAGAGTAATATAGAGAAGGGAAATCTCCATGAATTTCTATTGCATTGATAAGCAACTTGTGGATGATTTTACTAAGGCATTGACAAGGGAACTTCTTGAAATGAACAGGTTGGAACTAGGAATAATTAAGATCACACAAGTATCCCTCAGTGATTGGCTAATGAACATTGTACATATTGCACTCTAATTTTAATTTTATGCTCAAACTTGTATATTAAGTTGTATGTCCTTATATTGCTTTTAAGTTCAAGCTACTCATGCACTATAACATTGTATTTGCATCTATCACATGATAATGACTTAACAAAATTGGAGCAAAATTCAACTTTATCCCGAGATCTAAGGTATGTGCACTACAATTGTTCGTGATTAAATATAAAATTAATGCATTTGAACTTGTTCCTTCTACTTGTCCCAAGAAGATAATCATTCCTCCCCTATGCTCTATTGGTTCTATTCTCTAAAAAGGCAAATTGATGTTGTTCGTCAAAAATGCAAAATGATCCCATCAAAAGGCGACTCTTTTTGACAAAATTAGTCAATGTATCAAATTAGATCTCTACTCAAAATAAAACATTTTCTCTCAAAGGCCTCTCATTACTACCAAACGACTATCTCATTAAAAGTCCTTATTATCTTTCTCTTAGTCTGCCTTCACACCTCAAACCCTCATCTTCCATAAATTTCTTAATCGAGAAAACTTTTTGCTATCTTTTCAATTTTGTTCTGAAAAATCATAGAAATAATGCTCTTCAAGAAACAGGTCTGCACCGATCGATTACTATATATGTTTATTATTGACACTCTTAGAGCTTCTCAACTTGATGGTATCTTTGAGGTTGTGGCTGGGGTTGCTTCGTTAGATGACATTTTTGCTTTGGTGCCTTATAAATTAGAGTTTGTGATGTCGAAAGTAAGTAGTGCTGATTCTTAGGGCGAATTTGTACTTGGTGAGCCTAAAGATATTGAGGAAGTCATGAAGGATGCACCATATAAGGGAGAACACTCTGGGGACCCTATAGTTGAATAAAGTTCATCTATTAGGCTCAACTTAGGTGTATCTAGTGAGGGGGAATCAATGCGAGACCCCTCAGTTGAACATAGTTTTTTTATTGGGCTCTATATAGACAAGGAGCTAGGATTGATATCACAAATTATTATGGATGGTGTTGTATCTAGTAGTATAACATCTAGGGAACAAGTTGGATGAACATGCTCCTCTGCAAAGGATGATGCTGAAGTAAATTTATTCCTTCTGCTGATCCTACTAAACTATAGATAAGGAGATTGTGGCTGCTAAGAGGAATATATAGTGCAAAGTTGTGTATCTTTCAAAACGATCAAAGAAATTGGTCAAGAAACATATTTCTCTAGAGAGTTTACTAAATCAAAGCTTGTAAATGAGCCTATTAATAGTAAATGGTATGATTATAGAAGGCCTTTTTCTGAATCTCTTAGCTAAGAGGCACTCCTAATGCTCGTACAACTAGGGTTGTGAACTTTAATAAGCAGAAAATGCTTTGAAACAGGGTGATTAATGATTTTGGGTGTTGAAGATAGGTCATTTGTCATCTGTGCCATTTACCAGGATGTCATGGACCAACTACATATGAACTATGATCTTGAGTATGCAGGCCTGCAAGAGAAAAAATGCAAAGATCAAGGTTGAGCTTTCATAGATCAAGGTTGCCCTTGAAACTGAGTTGATTACTAAATTTTGTCAATTTAAAGGGCCTTTTTGAGCTGATCAAGAAGTATTTTCCCTCCTCCTATCATGGTCCATCTTACTACCTAGTCACTCAAGCCTTTGACTTTTCGACATTCATTCTTTTATCATAAGTGCTTGCCTTTATTTTTTAATTCTGATTACATTTGTGGTGCACATGTTTTTTGATTAATGTTAATATTGGGTTTAGTTTCTGGTTCATGTCTATCTCCTATATTAGTGCAAATGCTTTGTTATAGCTAACTGAGTTCTTGCTTTTAAAGTGTTTATGTAGGTGATAGCCTAGTGGCTATGAGTGTCGAATTTGCTTCTATCAGTGTGTTGTATGCCTTCACAATGTTTTATGATACCAAAAGGGGGAAATGCATACTTGTGTATTATTTATAACCCAATTAGTCTGACCTGATTCTCTAATGTGTTTGTTTTGTCTGTTGAGCCTTAAGAAACTGACATAACACAAGTTGAGCTATGCACATAAGAAGCAATGGTTTGTCATCATCAAAAAGGGGAAATTTTTTGATCAAGAAATATTTTGATGATTGACAAAATGAGGAACAGATGAAAGCAACAGGTTTCTACGACATGTTCCTTTCAGACCGATTCCGATTAGGATAAGGAGAAAGTCAACCCATACGAAGCAGAAGTACTAAGGCAGTGAATGGAGCACGTTTATGACCTGTCTAGTTGCGTAAAGTTTCTTTTCTTAAGAGGATTCCTACAAGGAAAGAGAAATAATAAAAGGACATTGACTCCAACTCAAAGAAGGAGAGGTCTTGCAAGTCTACAAGAAAAAGGAAGCAGTAAAAGAACACCAACTTCAACTCAAAGAAGGAGAAGTCTTGCGTCTATAAATAAAGAAAGGTTTTCACAAAGAACCTAGCGCACTTACATAGAGAACATCAAGCAGGACAAATTCAAGTAAGAGAGAGTTCTAATTGAAGATTCAAGTGCAGCCAATGCAAGAAAACAAGATTGAAGAACCTGATCCATAGTCTTATGTTTTATAGTTCTTAAGTCAAGTTTGCTTGTACTGCGTTTTATCAAATTGTATTTTAAATGATTTTAAGATCTAGTGAGTTATAAACTGGAGTAGGAATATAGTTTTCAAGTTGGGCAACTTGAAGAATCGAGAACATAAACCTTGGGAGGTTTGTGTTTAAGTTTAGGGATTCGAGTTAGTTCCTAGATTGCAAGAGTTGTAATCTGAATCCATAACTTAAAGTTAATTCAACAGTCACGGGTGATTGTTGATTCATAGGAATTAGAGTTTATAATTCCTTAGGTTATATAGGTTTGTAATCTTAAACTGTTGAGGCTCAGAGTTTAGTGAAGTTGAAGTTAAATCCTACAGAGGTGTAGGTCGTGATTTTTTTACACTTTATGAGCCGGGTTTTTTCACGATAAAGTACTGTGTTACAACTTTATTTTCTTTCCATAAAGTAGTTCTTATAATCCGCAAAGGAACAGATAGAATATACTTTTTCCTTAGACAAATCTGGGGTAAGAATTCCAACACACTAACTTCCTTATTAGTTGTTATGTTGTTTTTCCACTGTTTTCTTACTCTTTGTATTTGGAGTTGCTTCACTTGAGGCAATGGTCTTTCGAAAATAGTCTTTCTACCTCCACGAGGTAGTGATAAGGTTTGCATACACTCTACCCTTCCAAGACTCCACTTGTGGGTATGTTAGTGTTGTAACAAAAATGCTTGATAAACTAACAAGTAAACTCCTTGTTTTTTGTCATCAATTGCAAGTCAAATTCAACGAACATCGTTTCTTCAGATCCCTAGCTACTATCCAAAGAAATCGAAGCTCGGACAACAATATATACAACCAAACAATCAAACGAATGATCATCTTAAAAATCTATTGTTGATGGAACTCAATTCTTTTTTTCACAATTATGACTTATCAAAATGGATTTTATTTTAACATATCATAGAAAAAGAACTTAAAAAGTGTCATAAGTTACCTTTAGAGACCAATAGAAGACTGCCACTCATAAAGCTAAATCACAATAGTCAAACATAAATTATATCATGTCCCATTTCATGTGATTGCATCATATTAGTATTGGTAAATTATATATCAAAATAGTTTCTTAAACTAATCTGAGAAACAAAACAATACATCAAACTTCAAACTCAAACTGTTAAATGAATTTAATTTTTGAAATTCTTAATGTGGTATAAAAATAAGTTTCAACTCCTACTTCACATTTTTTGTTCTATTACTAATTATAAACAAGCTCCACACTAAAATCCTAAGCTACAGGGGGTCTCAATCCTAGGCTACAAATTCTGGAAATTATTCACTAACCTACAAATCTCTAAAAAAGGACTCCTAGTGAACATCAAAAGTTTGCTTCTCTGCTACTTCGACCTTGTTGAAAAGAATGACCTAGTTTGACTTGACACAGAATTCAAGAAAACAAAGAAGACTTTTTCATCTTGTAGTTCTAAATTAAAGTTATGTCAAATGTATCAAAATATCCTTTAATCTTGTGACCTTAAACATGTCACATGAAAAGTTCAAATTAAAGTTCTACCAAAAAAGGAAAGGGATCATTTTTTTGAAACATATTAAAAATAAAAGAAGGTCATTCTTTTTGAAACGAAGAGAGCATTTCAATTAATTAAAAGTTAAACGAGCTTAGTCAGACTATCATAAGAATTAAAATTAAAAAATTTCAATAGTTAAGAGAACAAAGTCCACAAGTACTATTATCCCTTTATTATAAGTTTTGTCAATTGATTAAAAGACAAGTTATGAAAAGATTAATAATACAAAGATCAATAATGCAGAGCAAAAAAAAAAGTGATCAATTTCGAATAATACAAAATAAATTTGTATAGTTAAAATGATTAATAAAAACATTTGAGAGTTAAAGTGCACAATCCGAAAATCTTTAAGGGAGCTAACGAACATTTCTATGGATAGAATAAACTACCAAGCCAGCAAGAAACGGTCATCACATCCGACAAAAAGAAATGGCCACAAGGCCCACAACCATCCAATTTTCCATCTCCCTTTCATATTAACTTCTATAAACTGACCATTTCTTCTGTAAAACAACAAAATTCCCAATCATCACAAAAAAAAAGTATTGAATAATTTTCTCGCCGGAAAAACACAATGCCAGTGACGGATAATCAAGGATCATTTCTCAATCGGATAAGTATCCGGCGGAATCAAGTTTTCAATATGGAAAACAATCATGAACAAGATCTAGAAGACCTCGAACTTTTTCAAAAACACGTAGCTGAACGTTTCTCCGATCTATTACCAAATGACTCGTCAACCACAACTGATTCCCCGGCGAAGGATCAATCGCCTCTTTTCTCGATTTCATGGTATCGTAAATTGCTCGATGTTTTCCTTTGTTGTGAGGCTGAATTTAAAGCTCTTGTCCTAATAGGACGCGATCCTGTTCAATTTTCGAAACCTCCATTGGATCGTCTTGTCCCTGATATTCTAGATCGTTCGATTAAATCTCTTGATATTTGTAATGCAGTGACGCACGGGTTAGAACTCGTACGTCACTGGCAAAAGTTAGCTCAAATCGCTGCTATGGCGTTTGAGCAAAAGCCAATGGGAGATGGACAAGTAAGGCGAGCGAAAAAGGCGTTGAACACGTTGCTTACGTCGATGATGCTGGATGATAAGGAGAATAATTATCACGCGAAAGTCGCCGAACGAACTTGGTCGTTCGGACGACGTAGTGGCGCAGCTGGAAATAATGCTAATAATAAAGATAGAACTAATGGTACTTTTCGTTCAATGTCGTGGTCCGTGGCGAAATCATGGTCCGCTTCGAAACAGATTCAGGCTATGGCGTCCACTCTGGTGGCGCCACGTGGAGGTGAGCCCACTGGGCTTGCCCTACCAATTTACATCATGAGCACGATTTTCGTATTTGTGATGTGGGGATTGGTGGCAGCGATTCCGTGTCAGGAACGAACAGGGTTGTTGACACATTTCCCAATGCCGAGGAATTTGAATTGGGGGCAGTCATTAATTTCACTGCAGGATAAAATTGTTGAGGAATGGAAGAAAAAGGAGAAAAAAGGGACAACTGGTTTATTGGATGAGCTGCAGAAAATGGAGAAAGTGGCACAGAATTTGGTTGATTTTGCGGAGAATTTCCAGTTTCCGGCAGGGGAGGAGAAGGTGGAGGAGGTGGCGGGGCAGGTGGCAGAGATGGTGGAGATATGCCGGAAAATGGAGGAGGGGTTAGTGCCATTGCAACAACAGATTAGAGAAGTGTTTCACAGGATTGTGAGGAGCAGAGTTGAAGTTCTTGATGTTCTTGATCAAATTGGTAAAATGTCAACACCAGTACCTTATTGACTTTAACAAAAGTTTTAATTTATTTTTACAATTTCCAATATTAATGATTAGTTTGTTTTGATTTTTAAAATGTTTGTTCACAAAAAGGCTGACTAGTTTTTGTAATAATTAACTATACTATAATTCAAGTTTTTGTTTGTTTCATTCTGTAAAAAGAAATGTAGATTGATTTGCAGTGGATGTGTCCATTGAGTTTCTCTATTTCTGTCTTAAAGGCATAAACAAGGAAGTAAATGTTAATGCCAATTCTCAGGAATGCAAATATTGTGCTCGTCATTTTTATGATTGAAATTTTTCAATTGGTTTAATTATTCTGTATTCGAAATTCATTGACTTGATTAATTTGAATTCGTATCGAGTAAAGGGGGCAAAACACTCTCTGCTCAGAAGTTCTCTATTCTTACTACTAGAGTTTGATCCTTGTGAGTAAAGATGGAGAGATCTCAATCATTCAACTTCATTCTTTGTTGGTAAAACATTGACTAGCAAAATGTTCACGACCAACCTAAGGAGATTTTATTTTAACAAATTTTAAATAAACATAAATTTAGTGAAATGTACACAAAGAATTTAAATAACCAATTCCAACTAATTGAGATTAATGCAAATGAATTGATATTGGAATTTTGTGGTAGACTTTTCGCAGATCTACTAAAAAATGATGCCTCTAGTAGTACTTATTTCCAACATTTCTCGAAGTGAAATAACCACTATGCTTCATCATTAAAACCAAAGATCGAGTGATAAATACTTTACTATCTTGAATTAGAGGTTTTTAATTTGAAAACTAGATATGAAGTAGCATTTGTTAGGACATATTTTATCCTTAATACGGAACTTGTCGGAGGTCGAACCTTAACACAAGTAATATCGGACATAAAACAGAAAAAGAATCAAAAAAAAAAATAAAGCACATGGTAGTGGTAAGGTAGTTATTGAGAAATACTACAGCAACCAAATCATTAATAATTACAATTACTGAAAATAACCAAATTTAGAAAATTGACGTCCAGAAGTATATTTTCCACCGTCCACTAAACTTTATCAACTTAACTAGTCTTAACATATTCAAAATAGCAGTGCAATGCATCATGGGATAATTAATTCTCTGGGAGAAAAATTGAGAAAGGCGATTTTTTTTTTCAATTTGGATATTCTTATAAATTATTATTATTAAGTCCATCAATTTATTTTTGTTCATATTGTTCTTACTTCTTATTGAACTTATTTTGATTTGACTTGATCGCTTCGTTTATTTATTAAAGTTTTTGTCAAGTAATCTTATTAAAAACACGAAGGAGGAATTATTTACACAGGAAAAACTATAACTCAATGTTTTGGACTATTTAGTCTATAAAATGTACCTTATGTATCGATAGTACATACTTTATATTATATTTACATATACTATGCATAATACATATATATATAATCGAGTGTATATACAATGTATATTTCGATCATATTTGATAAATTAGATATCGAAGTTACACCTAAGTAAGTTTCCTTTGTTTATATCATTCAACACGAGATGATTAGATTTGATAAAGGTATGTAGAAGAAGCGGTGATTAAATTTGATATGATGCATCTATCGCTTACTGAGAACATGTCCTTAAATAAAAAGGTATGAAGATCAAAATTAGGGTATAATCGTATAAGATTAATATGTAGTTAAAAATTATCTTAATACTAGCCTATTCATGTATTGATTTAGTGTTAGTACATAGCAATGGATCATGGTATTAACATATTTATACAATCTTTCTCTTTTGATATCTAATATCACCTTTTCATGAGTTTAGGCGATGACACCTTTTCTATAGTCAATTCTTCTGTACACGTGAAAATTTTATTTTCGTTAAGTTTTTGGAGATTTTAATTTATCATTAAAATATCTAAATATAAACATTTTTGTCTTTCATACAAATGCCATTTTCTTGCATCTGCTTTTTCCATCTTCTAACACTGACTCAAAATTTCCAGAAAGATAATAAAAACCCAGAAAACGTCTCTTCTGTGCTGCCTACGACTTCTCTTCACTGTCGCGACGTTTCGGCCATCCCTAGAGCCAGCCAATTGGCACCAATAATTAATCAACAGTATTGATAATATGTCAATTTAAAATTATTAATTTCAGATCACCTTTATATTCCCCTCTATGTCTTCAGGTTCTTAACTTCCTCTCCTCTTTCTTCATTCATCTTCTCCATCACTACAATTTTTGTGTTTCTCTCAATCCTAAATTTTTGAGATTTTCTTATAGTTGCTGTTCGGAGATTAATGGCGACTATGCCTAATACGTTGCCGTTTAAGCAAGGTCTTTCACTGTGGTGTCCTCAATCAGCTTCATTGAATCGGATTCCTCGGGCTTCGATTCCTTCTAGAACCTTCAGGAGAAGTTTCGTTACCGCTTCTTCTTTCGATAATGAGAACCGAGAGTGAGTTTTATCGCTTTTGATTTTGATGTTTTTTTGTTTGATGTGTGAATAATTTGGTGAATTTGAAATGTGGATGATTGTAGGTATGTGGTAGTTGGAGGAGGAAATGCAGCTGGATATGCAGCTCGAACTTTTGTTGAGCATGGACAAGCTAACGGAAAGCTATGTATTGTCACCAAAGAGGTAACTCTACTAACTTGGTAGAATAATCATCAGCTTTGATTAATTGTATAGAGAAATTTTGGTAGAACTTTAGGCGCGAGTTGTTTTTTAAGTTTTTAGTACATTTTTATATGTTGTTGATGAGATTTATATGTTAGTGTAGAGATAAGTGTGAAATTTAGAGTATCTGTAGTGTAAGAGAACTCTTTAGTTGTCTTAAAGGACAAATTACTGAGTACTAGAATGAAACAGGCCCGAGGACCGGAATAGACATAGAGGATTTATGTAGTTGAACTTACACTAGTTTGGCATGCGAGTTTAGTAGTTGCTGTTGATATTTTTTCGAGTATTATTTGAAATTTTGAGTGAAGCACTTTTAACTTCTTGTGTCCTTAAGCTATTTGAATTGTGGAAGCTCCAAAGCTGTATAAAGAAACTGATTTGTTGGATGCTTGAAACATTAGGTTTAGGGTCTGTTATTTTGCTTAAGTTGTTTTCATTTGAAATAAAAACTTCCATTTTGTGCTAATGCAGCCATATGCACCATATGAACGTCCAGCATTGACCAAAGCATATTTGTTTCCTCTGGACAAAAAGCCAGCACGTTTACCGGTGAGCTTTAATTGATCATTTTAGCATGATATGGCTTGTATGTTAAAGTTTTTGGAAATGTCTACATCTTGTGTGTGAGATTTGCAAAATTTTATAGCTTCTCTATTATTGTTAATGCCAAAGTTCAGCATGTTTTTGAGATGTACCATTGAACTGTATAATTTTAGGGCTTTCATACTTGTGTTGGCGCTGGTGGTGAGAGGCAAACTCCTGATTGGTACAAAGAACAAGGGATAGAGGTAATCCATTTTTGTTTAGTCTATTGCATTACAACTTGTACAAGTGTGATGTAATTATGTGCTTTTTGGTTTACTGAAAGGAAGCAAGGTAAATCTTTCTAAGAATATATGTACCAGTTAGGAATTCCAGGACAGTTTTAGAGGAAACACGATCTCATATTGTTCTTACTTTCATTTCTCTATTCAGCTCCAGCATTCTGACTATCAAGTAAGTCTATTTGAAGATAAATGTTTACCTTTTTTCAGATGTTGTATGAAGATCCAGTAACAGGAGTTGATATAGAAAAGAAAATGCTAACAACAAATTCAGGAAAGCTGCTCAAGTATGGCACCCTTATTATTGCAACCGGATGTACAGCATCCAGGTAACCATGCTTGCTATACTAGAGTGCTGCTGATCCAAACCTGTTATTTATTTTGCAATAGGAATTTTTATTGATAGATGAAAAGATTAGAATTTGCACTCAACCACTTGTGCGTTGGTCCAATAAAAAGATGGACCAGAATAAGTTTTTTTTCCCCTTTAATAATCATCATATTTTCCATTTATTGTATTATTTTATTGCTCTAATTTGTATCAACTGATATTCCCTCCAATCCTGATTAAAGCACCAAACACAGAATAATTTAGTATTAATTGACTTCAGATTTCCTGAGAAGATTGGAGGAAATTTACCTGGGGTTCACTATATTCGGGATGTGAAGGATGCTGATTCATTAATATCCTCACTGGTAAGATACCCTCATTCTGATGCTTATAATTGGTCTTCTAAAATTTAAAGATACATCACATAACTTTTGTATATGGACGATCTTCTGTAGTTATATGCATGATATTATTCATAATATATGTTGTTTTCTTTTAGGGAAAAGCAAAAAAGCTTGTAGTTGTTGGTGGTGGCTATATAGGAATGGAAGTTGCTGCAGCTGCTGTAGCCTGGAAACTTGATACAACTGTGAGTTTCCTTAAATGCTTTTTGTCACTTTGTTAAATAAAAAACGTTGTTTGTGAGAAAAAATAACTAAGAAATGTAAATCCACAAACAATGTTTAGCATTGGTGGGAAAATCTCCATATAAGCAAAACCTGTTGATGATAACATAAGGAATAATAACATGTAAAGTTCCAAAATAGATGTTTTCTTCTACAAGTCAAAAGAAGTCCATTTTCCTTTTTTGGACTGATGAGTCCTCTGTTCAAAGAGTTACGCATATTATCCAGTTTATTACCTTACAAATGAAGTATTCGATTTTTCTTATTCTTCCGAGGTTTAAAACTTGCCTGCATTTGAATATGGTACCAGTATACTCCTGCTTTTACTAACTGTGTTGAGAACATAGATAATTTTCCCAGAAGAGCATCTCTTGTCAAGATTGTTCACTCCTTCTCTTGCCCAAAAGTATGAACAACTCTACCAAGACAATGGTGTCAAATTCGTCAAGGTTCTCCATCCTCTTTCCTCACTAGTTCTGTTGCCAGTCTACCTCCTTTATCAGCCTAGTTTATAAGCTTCTAATTGAATGTTATCCTTGCCCAGGGTGCTAAGATAAAACATCTAGAATCTGGTCCAGATGGCCGGGTAGCTGCAGTTAAGCTTGAAGATGGATCATGTATAGGGACAGACACGGTAAAACAACGATTTCTTATGTTCTTCGAAATTCTTATTATAACTGAGAATTGAATACCTCATACGATAGTGTGGACAAAGAAGTTGAAAAGCTCAAGTCATTTGCATATCCTTTATGAATTTGCAGGTTGTTATTGGTATTGGAGCAAAACCTGCTGTCAGTCCATTTGACATGGTTGGCTTAAACAACACTGTTGGTGGAATAGAGGTGAGCACTCTATTTATCTCTTTTCTATGATTTCTCAAATTGGGGACCTTCCAAATCTAGTAACAATTTACGGCTACACCACACTCCTAATTGCAAAATGGTTATGATCTTCCACCAAATCATGATACGCTACAAGTTGGAATGGTGAATCAACGAATCAAAATAATCTTTATCTTAAAGTTTAATATTGGTTTAATTAGTTCTGGACAGGATGTCACTCTAGATGGTTGATTCTATTAAGATTCAGATTTATGTCCTTACATGTATTTTCTTTTATCTGTTTAGCTAGCGCTCCATGGAGTACATTAATTGTATGGTCTATAAGTAGTCTTAACTACATCTGAAAGAAGGCATAGTCTAATACATTCAAGGGTGGGCAGTGAGTTTTGTTCCCATTCCCCGAATTGAAACTATTCATGTTCAGAGCAAATTGCTCTAACTCATACCCGGGCTATTGTTTTGTTGTCAATATACGCATGTAAATCCTTTGAATTTGTCTGTTTCATCTGCTTATCCAAAAAAAGAAAAAAAGAGGGAAAAGAAATTTCCCTTTTCCAAAGACGTCAGGCAGTTTTCCAATTGAAGAGTGAGAAGGTTATAAATGGCTTATTACTCCAGATCATTAGCGCTCTTTGGGTGTTTGACAATGATGGACTGTATTAATACTAATGAGGAAGTTGGTTCCAGGATTAAAAGAGGATCTATTAATAGTGCCAAATGATTTTAACTCTTCTGTAACTTCAATCCTTTATGTGTTGTATCTGGGGAAAACTGAGAAATGCGACGGTGATTCTTTTTATTAACATAACTTCAGAAGATAAGAGCTTGATCTTTCCTAGAAATGATTACACCTCAATATTAAAAATTCAGGTGGACGGCCAGTTCCGAACAAGCATACCTGGAATCTTTGCCATTGGAGATGTCGCAGCATTTCCGTTGAAGGTTAGATCTTCTGACTAACTTCAAACATTTTTTTTTGTTTGCGTAATGAGTTGACCGATGCTAATCGTGCAGATATACAACCGAATTGCACGGGTGGAGCACGTTGACCATGCTCGTAAATCTGCGCAGCATTGTATTAAATCGTTGCTAACTGCACACACGCACACGTAAGTTAATTCAAGTTCAGTTCATAATCAAGGATAAGCCTTCTTTTCATTCAATCTTCCTAAATCTTGTATTGTTTCCTGAATGCAGGTATGACTATTTACCATACTTCTACTCAAGGGTTTTTGAGTATGAAGGAAGCTCTAGGAAAGTATGGTGGCAATTCTTTGGGGACAATGGTAAGAATAGTTTTGTTGCTTTTCTTGATAAAGTCCAATTACTTACATAAACAATTCCATAACTGGTATTAATGGTACCATCTTATGAACAGTCGGGGAGGCAGTTGAAGTTGGGAATTTTGATCCAAAGATTGCAACATTTTGGATCGACTCTGGTATGCACTCTATTCCTTCTTTTTGTGTGCATCTGGTTGTGTAGGTTATGTTTCTTTCCTATTCCTTTCTTTTTAGGGAGTTGTACTTTCAAAAAGGTAATACTAATAAATACAAGGCAAGAGAAGAGTGATATAAACATACATCTTTGCAGGTAAGCTGAAGGGGGTTCTTCTTGAAAGTGGGAGTCCTGAGGTATGCATTCTTCCAAGGATGTTCTCATGTCAAATTTAGCAGCTATCTGTAATGGTCTATGTACATATATATGCAAGCTGCATAAATGTCTAAAATGAGTTGTCAAATGTTTTCCTTGCCTCTCACTCTTGAGTCTTGACCTTTGAAACCATCACTCTAAAAACCTTGTAGGAAAAAAAGGTGACTTGTCAAGGAAACGTCTGTTCATTTTTTTCTCCAGGAAAGTGATTTTTTGTGTCAATACTAAAATTTTCCTGTTTTAGTCGAGTCATCCAATTTTTCACCTGGCAGTAAAATGATACTTCTCAAATCAATGTATATAATATACTATAAAGTATGAGATCTATGAAAATATTTTATAGCAAGAAGAAATTTAAGCTAATTGCGTTTAAAGTGAACTCGTGTATGTGCATCAAATGCGTGGTTGATTACTTATATTACTGCTAAATACATTGTTCTGTGTGATACTCTATGAAATAGCTATGGTTTCCTACCATAGCCATATCTACAAGAGTTTATCTCTGCTTTTAGCTGTGCATGCATTAGGATTCTGATGCTACTTAAACCATATAACAGAACTTGTCACTTATCTTTTCTTGTATATGCAATTTGGTACGCATATAGTGTACACAATATAAATATTTCATCTCGGGAAGGAGTCATGCATGTACTCACATGTTGAAGGAAGCTCAGAAAAAAATAGGCTAATTCAATGGTAGAGTTGTTGATAGTTTCACTCTGCCAGGAATTTTTGAAAAAAGATTTAGTTTCTGTTACTCCATAGACAAATATATATGTTTTTTTTTGCAGACTACATAGACGTCAAAAGCTCAAAAGACTTAGCTTGTTTCTATCTATCATATCGTCGGCTTTGAACTAATGTTAAGCTCCAGCAATATATAAAATCATACTATAGGCTCCATGATATGAACATTACATCATTGCTTGAAGCACTTGTTTCTTTACCATAACCCATTGCCTCCCTCCATCCTTTCTAAAACAGCACTGCAAGCATGGAAAGTGCATCAATTAACGTTATCTTTCCTAGAAGCGATAGTCTAAATATTCTTCCCATTCAGACTGTCTGTATTGTTAGTCTGTGCTTTCCTTTCTGGAAGAGAAATGAATATAAGTTTGTCCCCTACCTAGAAAGGCAAGATTTTGCTTAATTTCTCTCCTATTACCGGCTCTTTACCCAAGAATCTCATCATTAGTGAAACTTGATTGCCTGTATCTTCTGTTTACTGGAAAATATATTACGAGAAACTGATAGTTCTAAATGATCTTTTCTCGAATTGTTTCAGGAATTCCAACTGCTTCCAAAACTTGCACGTAGTCAGCCCTCTGTTGACAAAGCCAAACTTCAAAATGCGTCGTCAGTGGAAGAGGCTCTAGAAATTGCTCAAGCTTCCTTGTAGATTGAAGCTGCAGTTTGATCACCAGTTCACCACCCATCAAGAGCATCCTCTCGCACAGTTCGCCTATTTTTCCAGATTGTGGTATTGACATACCCATTTGGCGATTTCAGCAGCTTGTAAGATTGAGAGAGAGAATACAGCATATTAGATTGATAATAACTCGTAGAAAAATGGATGAGAGCGAGCGAGCGTGGGCACTTGTTTATGTTAGGATATTAGATTGGTAATAAGAATGTCACGTCACTGGAAAATGGATTTCTAACATGAATTCAAATGATTATAGTGTCTTAATGGTTCCAATGGATTACATAAAAGTTCTCTCCTTTTCACATTAATTTCCCAGTTCATCAGAAAGGTTGCATGCTTAGACTAAGTTAATTTCTTTGCATAAGATTCTGTCATGAACTTAATGCATCTGGATATGATAATGTCTACACAGTTGTGCTCTACTTCAAACAAGGTTGAAGAGTTCGATGATCTAAACTTTTCAAGCATGCTCGATCTGAAGCTCGAACGCGTTAAGGGTATGCTATTATTTACTGGTGAATGTTTTTCTTGAATAGTGTTTTTTGTTAAATGTTTTGTCAACTTGTCAGTCAGCAATCTTATCCTAGCAGAGAAAAACATTGCAATTGATGTGTTGACAAAATTACAAACTGCTCGAACGGAGAGTTGAAGAAGAGTGATGACATATCTGTTGTAAACTATATGTCTACAAATAGGACTTAGACATTCCAGGATAAAAATAGAAAAAATTACGACGAGAACACTTTTTAATAAATAATTACTGATTTTAGTGACACTTTTTATTTATTACCATCTATAACATTACATAGCAATATTATGATATATCTGTCATGTATTAAATGTGAATTATGTATTCAATAAATGTATTATAAGTATTTTAAAATATATTATACTTGTTTGGTAAGAAATTGACACAATGTATTATAAGTGTATTAAAGTGTGTGATAAATATATTATCCATGAATAAAACTTATATTAAATGAGTTTTATAAATTATTCTCACTAATATATATTAAAATTGTATTAAAACTGTATTATAAATGTATTATAAGTGTCCAACAAAAAAATTATTATTACTTTAAATGATAAATATATTCTTAATATAGTATATTTATGTAAGTTTCCTAAAAAGATTCAAAGCTTCCATCTTCAAAATTTTTAGTCCCCATTGGCCCATATATATATGATTAGGCTCGACTCCTATAAACCTAGAAGAGTTAATACAAGGGACTTGTCCCATTTCGGCCCAAGAAAATTGACAATTCTCCCTAAGACAAGACAGCCAAACTACCCTCCCCAAAACAGTTGGTGAGTTTGATTTTTTAAAGCAAAGTTGAAAGTGTGAATAATTTTCACTCTCCTCAATATTTACTGGTCACTCTTCTCCCAAAAAACCCCAAAGTTCAAAGGCAAAATAAAGGGCAAAGTGCACATATATCCAATTTTCATGTTACTGTTTAACTTTTGACCGCTTTTTAAAATAATTTGTACATATACGAATTTCAGGACAAATTTCAAATATACAATATTACAAGTTAACCTTAAGTAAGTCAAACTTTAGATATATGTTTGAAGTTCAGTTGCATATGATTGAGGTTCTATTTTTTTTAATTTATCTGATTTATATGTGCATGAATTTCAAATAAAAATAATATCACACATCTAAAAGAAATATATGTGCAAAAAAAGAGATAAATATAAGTTAAATGACGATGTCTTTCCCGTGTGGATTTTTTTATTAATTTTTTTAAAGGAAAAATTACCTAAATACACACCTTATTTTATCATATTCTCTAAAATTTTCTACCATTTGAAAAAATTATAAAAATTTCTACTCTCTTCTATTCTCTGATACATTACAGTGATGTATCGATCGGATGCATCACTTTACGTGATATATCAATACATTACTTTACGTAATATATCGATCGAATACATCGCTTTACGTGATGTATTTCAAATAATTTTTTTTAAAATAAGAATAAAATATAATTTGAAAGTTGCCGAGATGAGAATCTTGAGATGGATGTATGGGCACACTAGGAGCGACAGGATTAGAAATGAGGCTATTCGGGACAAGATGAGAGTGACCTCGGTGGAAGACAAGATGCGGAAAATGCGACTGAGATGATTTGGGCATGTGAAGAGGAGAGACACGGATGCTCCAGTGCAGAGGTGTGAGAGGCTGGCCATGGATGGTTACAGAAGAGGTAGGGGTAGGCCAAAGAAGTATTGGGAAGAGGTGATTAGACAGGACATAACACAGTTACAGCTTACCGAGGACATGACCTTAGATAGGAGGGTGTGGAGGACACACATTAGGGTAGAAGGCTAGTACATAGTCTCGTTATTCTTCCCTATTCGTAGGCGCATTAGCGCATTACAACTTCGTGTGCTCTAATTTCTGTTATTTCTATTTCTGTTATTATTTATTACTTTCTACACTCTATTTTATGTGTGACACTTTCGTTATTTGCTTTTTCCATAACGCTTTTAATTTCTTAGCCTTATCTGACATTTTTTATGCTTTTATTGAGCCGAGGATCTCCAGGAAACAGTCATCCTTCTTTGATAGGAGTAAGGTCTGCGTACACTCTATTCTCTTCAAATCCCACATCATGAGATTTCACTGAGTTATTATTATTATTGTTATTATAAGAATAAAATATAATTAGAAAGAATCACTGTTATTTATTTTTACCCGAATCCATATAGTCGAGAAGTTCCACTATGGGCCAATCGTGTATGCTCCACTTATTTACACGATCCAATCGTAATTCTGAAACCACGGAAATTGAAATTTAATATTGTTAATTCCTATTTACCTTTTTGACTAGGACACTCCATATATGATATGTGTGATTTGACATGTTAAAAGAAAAATGTGTTTACCCAACTACCTAGTCAACCAAATATATCTTCATTTTTTTCCATATAGAAATGTAGGTACTAGTAGCATTTTAATTCTATGCCTCATGTACATTCATATTTTATTTCCTGTTGACCTAAAGTTTGCTACACAGCTATCAACAATATTCTAAACTATAATCTATCTGGAAACTCGTACCAAGTCAAATCAGCAATAAAATTTTATGGTAGATTGGTAATCGCCTCCCTTTTTTTTTACCCGTTCATTATTCTAAAAATAAATTTTTATATTTATTTATTATTTTTAACATATTAAAAAAATAATTATTATTTTGGGATAGTTATTTTTATATTCAAAAAAGAAAACTATTTATCATTCGATACTCCATTACTTTTATACCCTTTATTTTTAACTATCTCGCGTATTTGATATCATGAGAGTATATAATATACTCTGATGGTATCAAACAATACTGTCTCTTCCGTCTTGATACCATCAAAGTATATTATACTCTGATGGTATTAAGAAAAAACTGTTTGATAAATTATTTGATACCATCAAAGTATAATATACTCTGATGGTAAGAACAAGGGAAGTTGCACTGACGTAAATACACGTTTGATATCATTAGAGTATATATATATATATACTCTGATGATATCAAGAAGAAAGAGAATGTGTTTCAGCGAAACTGCTTGATACCATTAAAATATAATATACTTTGATGGTATCAAAGAGGAGCAGTGATGCTAATGTCAGCATGACGTCATGATTGAAATTAAAAGGGAGAAAGTGGAGTAAGATGGTAAATAATTTAGGCCATGAATCTATTAAGGGTAAATAGTTTGAGCTATGAATCTATTAAGGGTAAATAGTTTGGGTTGAGTCCAATTTGGATAAATAGTTTCACAACTGATTTATTTTGTGTAATTGTCTCTTATATTTTTTTATATTTTATCATTATCATTAATTACCTATTTTTCAAATCATTTTCTAAAACATAATACTAAACATCAATTAATATGTGTATTATTATATTAAAATGGTCATATTAACTATTATTTCTTAAAGGGCTTACAAAATTTTAATTTGTTTCAAGTGCTTGAGTTCAATATAAGGTATCAACATGAACCAAGGCTAATTAAGTGGGTAGGTGGGTGGTTGATATTGGTTTAACGCTCTTAATTTGGAAAGACTAATTATAAATCTAGAATTTGTACTTAAGACTAACAATCAAGAACTCTTAATTAAGATTAATCTAAAGTGTATAGTCATGGCAACACGTGAACACACTTGGCAATAATCACAAAATTAGTTGATAATTAGTGGTTATTAGTTAGCTAAACTGGTTTAACTTCATTCCATGTGTAATCAACACTTTATTCCTTTTGAATCAATAGTTAATTAGATAAATAAAAATGACCATAAAGGAGAATTCATTTTTGGCCATGTATATTTTGATTGATGCCCTAAAAAGATAAAGTAAAATGGAAGTTAACAAGATTTAACTTATGGTGTAAATTCATTATCTAAAACTCAATATTGTTGATATATTTTCAATTACATAAAACTGGTTTTGTCGATAGAATTAAGATCTCTTGGTCACTTACAAAATAAATAAAAGAAACTGACATTTTTAGATCTATTATGTATAAAAATTAAGATCTTTCGTAAAAAAAAATATAAAAAACTAAAAAAAACCCATAAATTGTAAGTGACCTGCAAAAATCAATTCTCCTTACAGACCTTGTTTTAAAAAAAAATAACTTGAATTTATTTTTGCCTTCAACACATCTTAGGGGGTGTTTCGTAAGAAGAAAAATATGTTTTTTGGATCATTTGGCAAATCAAACATGAAAAAAATTTAAAATATTTTTCTCCCAGCCAAACACACCCTTTAGTGTCTGAGATTCTGAAATCAAGGAGAGATGCAATCAAAGAGGGGGTCCAATATTAGTTGGAATTTGTTTGGAAAAATGCTAAAAGATGATATCATGCAGTTGAATATGTCCCCAAAAGTATATAAATAAACAAAAAGATCATTTGACATCATAAGAAAGTGATAAAAATTATTATCCTTTTTATGTCTCATAGTTTAGGTCACCTTCTGTTTACATTTATTTTATTATATTTTAGGTTATTTTCACGTTCAAGATTCTTTTTTTTTCATAGACTAGAGATGCATAAATTTTTTGTAATACGTGTATCGGTGAAATTTGATTTATGACCTTTGTCTGCTCTGATATATACCATGTTAAAGTGTAAGATCAATTCATCTAAAAATTTGAACTATTAGAGAAAACATACTTTTATTTACTCAATTATTTCTCAGCAAATATGACATTCTTTGGATAAGATCAAGAAAAGGAAAAAAAAATATATCTTTACGATTATTATCCTTATGTATATAATTTCCTAGGGCTCCCTTCATATATATTTAAGATTTTAGGAAGAAAAAATAGATCAATATTGAAAATATTAATATATCTAATCTTTTATTATGACAGAACATGGATCTGACATACGTGCTTGTGAGGGCTTGCACTTAGCAATGATTTAATACAATGATTTGCATGATTTACGAGTTCTACCTAATGATATTAATTTGAAGAAAATATAAAAAATTGGAAGAAAGTTAGAGATAAGAAATCTATGATCCTTACCTTGAATGGGATTAAATGCGCTGCTATATACTCGTACACACCAACCAGGATCATGATGGTGTAACATGTATTTTTTCATCTTTAATCACAAATTTCAGAATTGAACCTTGAGTTTATATATATAAGTTTTTTGGGTAAATTTAATTTTAATTGGACTTCAATATAAGTACATGACACTGGGTGAGAAACAAAAGTAATGCTGCTATATATATATACATTCATGCTATGGCAAAAATAATATCTCCTCTTCTCTAGTATTCACATCGTATCTTATTAATTCTTTAATTTTTACAGTTATTTGTTGCTTCATTTACTTTGTTATCTTGCTATTTTGGTATTGTTATTTTTCTTCCAATGATTATACTTCTTTTATTCCAATTGAGGATTTATCAAAAATAACATCTCCACCTTATAAAGATAAAACTAATATCTACGTGTATTATATCCTTCTCTTGTCTGCACTCGTAGAATATGTGGTGGTTGTTGTTGCAATAATAAAAATTCTAGGTATGCTTGTCCCTACACTTGAATACGTACTTGTTAAATATGAAGTTGTCACCATTTCTAGAACATGAATCTTTGTTAAAAAAAACGAAGCACCCTTCCCATCTTCAGATTTCTACATTCCATCCCCCCCCCCCTCCCCCCCAAAAAAAAAATAAACTAAAAGAATTGAAGAAGATCATTTTAATTAAATTACACAAAAAGAAACACACGTACGTACGATATATTTTCCTATTTTGTCTTTTAGGTTAAAAATGAACACATCATCCGACATGATTGTGATTCAACCTACAACCTAACTGATTTAATTTTAAAGTTACAACAAAACAGCTAAGCAATTCCAATAATGTTATCCATTCACTTGACATTTTTTTGACACACATTCATTTGGCATATAATACATATAAATTCTTATATTCGCCGACATTTTCATGCATATATTTCATCTAGTACTATAACTTGTACAATTTTGAAGTTCTAGTTTGAGAAAATGGTACTACAAAAGTATTGAGGTTACAACTTCAACAAAAATAAGAGGCATTACGGAGATCTTATAGTATTATATAGGTAAATTATCAGTTATACTCTTAAATTATGTGAGGTCTTTGTTGTCCCTAGACAATATCCGAATTCATAGAATTCACTATGTGTCCTTAAGGAATTTAATCTCTCAATGTACCTGAGGTTATAGATTATTTCTTTTAAGAATAAAATGGATAAACTATTAAAGAAGTAGCGATACCTCCAATTTTAATAATTTCAGCGAACTCAAAAGTCAGCAACGAAATCACACAAAAAACTCAATTTTATTTGTAAGAAAATATATGCAGAAGAGGAAGAAATTCAATTGAAAAAATTGAGAGAGAAAACCCCTCTGTTTATAGCCAACAAAAGATAGTATGAAAAAATGATAATTGTTTCTTATCGGAGAAATCACAATCCTTTCAAAAAGGGACAATCTTTCAGAAAGATCACAATCTCTTGGAAAGGGACAACCCTTTAGAAAAGACAACAACCTTTCGTAAAGATCACAACCCTTCATTTATGATTCACACCTTTAAAAGTCAACAGTCTTATCCCCTCATGAACTTAATTTATCTATATTGTGTACACCCCGGAACCATGCGAAAGTCCTAAAAAATGCAGTAAACAACTTGTTATAACTGCTTAAACATATACTGATGATGGTGTAAACATGTTAAATCCATCTTGAAGCATTTTGAAGACTTTGAAATATCTTTAAGAGAATATTTTATAACTATTGCGCTTGCTAGTAGCATATACTAACCATATAAAAATTAAGTTTTCATTTCCTACCAAAGTGTTATCGCACACCGCTAGTATTTTTTAGGATAAAATTAATTATTTTTTTAAATTTATCTTTTAATAATAATTGTTTTTGAAGATTCTAAGTGAATATCTAATGAGAAGAGAATATTTCTTAATTAAGATATAAAAGAGGATAAAATAATCAAAAACCATCTTAATATAATTTGAGAGAGGAGGAAGTAATGTATTAAGTCATCAAAACTCGCATTTAATTTTTATTTTGCATATGAGTTGTATTTGGTGGGAAGATTAGGGAAAAGAGGGGGCCTTTGTACAGTTCATAATTAGTGCGTTATTAGCATACACACACGTACTAATAAATCACCTACCATATCTCAAGATTGTATATTAAAAAAATAAATATAGTATACTATTTAAATCAAAGGGAGTTTTGGGTTTTTTAATTAATTTTTTTTTTTTTGCAATTGTGGGGTTGGGGTTACGCGTGCGATATTTAATTAAATGGAACTGTTTAGCAACTTAGAATTATTACAATTATAAATAGGCATTCACTTCCACTTCAATGTTCATTCAATAAATTAATAACATTCAAAGTCTCTAAAGAGCTTCTTCTTTTTTTACCAAATTATTCCTTTTTTTTAAGAATCTTTGATTCTTTTAGAAGTTTTATTTCCTCAAAATTAAGATGGTGTCTATCTCAAGCAATAACCAAAAACAACAACTTCTTTCAAAGATAGCCACTAATGATGGTCATGGAGAAAACTCAGCCTATTTTGATGGTTGGAAGGCTTATGCAAATGACCCTTTTCATTTAACTGACAATCCTAATGGTGTTATTCAGATGGGTCTTGCTGAAAATCAGGTAGGACAAAAAAGACAAGACACTCTTCTTTCTCTTTCTGTTTCAATTTGTTTATTTTATTTTTCTTTTAGCCCGCTCAAAAATCTTATTTATTTTCTTAAATTTCGTAAACAAATTGAATCGAAGAAGTAGTATATTTTCTTCTGTTTTCTTGATTAAATGGCTAAAGCTGAAAACTTTAGAGTTTTTGTTAATAAATTTCTTTTTTTTTGATGTTTTTTGGCAGCTTTGCTTTGATTTAATCCAAGAATGGGTAGTGAATAATCCAAAAGCATCTATTTGCACTGCTGAAGGAGCTGAAGATTTCAAGGATATTGCTATTTTTCAAGATTATCATGGCTTGCCAGAGTTTAGACTCGTATGAAACTTTTTTAAATCCAGATTATTAGTTGCTAATTCTTGTTTTTATTCATTAATTATTCAGAGTTCTAATTAGTTTATAAAAAATAAATTTTCAGGCAGTTGCAAGGTTTATGGAAAAAGTGAGAGGAGACAGAGTTACATTTGATCCAGACAGAATAGTAATGAGTGGAGGAGCAACTGGAGCTCATGAAATGCTTGCTTTTTGCTTGGCTGATCCTCGTGATGCCTTTTTGGTTCCTACACCATATTATCCCGGGTAAGAATAACATCCTTTTTTAACTATTCAGTATTCGGAATTCACTAGCCCGATTAAAAGGAGAGACTTCCTATAAGAGAATTTCTCCGTTCTCATAGCTCGAATTAATTCATCAACTTGGGTTTACAAATCACTATCTTAAGTGTCTCCCTTTGACCTAAAGTTATTTTTGGTGCTTGGACTTTGTAAAATTATTGGTGTGGGACATGAAATCAACTATTCTGCACAAAACAGAGAAAATAGGTCCTCTAAAGTGACATCCTTTATAACTTCCTGGTCATAAGTGATAAAGACCAAAAACTCCAGACACATCAGAATCTAACTTTTTATTAAAAGTTGGGACTTAGTCCATCATCATTTTTTTTATCACTTTGTCCCCAAAAAGTCAATCCATAATTTTAAAAAAAGTTGCATGGTTTTCAAGTTTTTGCTACATTGAATTAATGAGGTACTAATGTAATTTTTTTTTCATTTGTAATATTGCAGATTTGATAGAGATTTGAGGTGGAGAACTGGTGTGCAACTATTTCCAGTTATTTGTGAAAGTGGTAATGATTTCAAAGTCACTATAAAAGCCTTAGAAGAAGCATATGAAAAAGCTCAAAAATCCAACATCAAAATAAAAGGCTTACTTATAAACAATCCTTCAAATCCATTAGGCACTCTTCTTGACAAGGACACACTCCGAGACATTGTAACATTCATCAATTCGAAAAACATCCACTTAGTATGCGATGAAATCTATGCTGCCACGGTCTTTGATCAGCCTAGATTCATCAGTGTTTCCGAAATAGTAGAGGAAATGATTGAATGCAACCAAGATTTGATCCACATTGTCTATAGCTTGTCCAAAGATTTAGGATTTCCAGGGTTCAGAGTTGGGGTTGTTTACTCGTACAACGATACAGTAGTGAACATTGCTAGAAAAATGTCGAGCTTCGGGTTAGTCTCAACGCAGACACAACATTTGCTTGCATCAATGTTGTCTGATGAAGTATTTATTGAGAAATTCATTGCTGAGAGTTCGGAAAGGCTCGGAGAAAGGCAGGGGATGTTCACAAAAGGACTAGCACAAGTTGGAATCAGCACATTGAAAAGCAATGCTGGTTTGTTTTTCTGGATGGATTTAAGGAGACTTCTTAAAGAAGCATCATTTGATGGTGAATTAGAATTGTGGAGAATTATTATTAATGAAGTGAAACTTAATGTTTCACCAGGTTGTTCTTTTCATTGTTCTGAACCTGGTTGGTTTAGAGTTTGTTTTGCAAATATGGATGATGAAACTATGAGTGCAGCATTAAGAAGGATAAAGACATTTGTACTTCAGACAAAGGGGCTTAACAACAAAGCTGCTCTTAAGAAACAATGCAGCAGGAGCAAACTTCAGATCAGCTTATCGTTTCGACGATTGGATCATGATTTCATGAACTCACCAGCTCACTCTCCAATGAATTCGCCTTTGGTCAGGACTTAAAGAAGGGGAAAAACTGGCTTAGCTTTGTTTTTACTGTTTGTCTAATAAGGAGGAAAATAATTCCTTTGTTATAGTGATGAGAGATAAGTTTTGGTTAATATTTTGACATTGATTGAAAATAACTTTTGTGTTGAAAATAAGTATGGATTGAATTGAGCAACTATGTTCAATGCTAAAGGTCCAAATATCTCTCTCTTCTCTTGTGTTTTCTCTTTTTTCTCTTTATAATCTTAAGTGGAGTATTTTATTTCTCTGTCTACTCATATTTTTTTTTCTTGTGCCCCATGTAAATGTATGTCATCTTAATTACCCATTGTGTTGACTTAAGTTTGTTACACACCCATTAACAAATATATTAAAGTAGTATTTGACTTGACTAATTATACCAAGTCAATGGAAGCATCAATAAGATTAAAGGAAGAAGAGAGAGAGAGAATTGGTTGACTTAATTATAAGTGATGGTCAAAATTTTACTAAAACACACACATCCAATGAGTTGGAATCCTTTAGGGGTGGGGACAGTCCTAACATCAATTTTTTTATTTATTTTCCACTCGATATTTGAAGTTTGTGGAGCTCTGATTAAATTTGAATCGTACAGTGTAGAGCCCATTCGAGGGAGCTAAAATCAATTAAGTACTCCATAAGAATAAGAAAATAAAAACATTAGTTCACCCTTGAAAATTAATGAAATACTGCATACCAATAACTTACTAACCACTTTCATAATAAATATACTAGTAGGATTCCTTTTCTGATCTAATTGTCTGATGGAGTATTAATATCTATCATTGAAAAGACAGTCAGACTTAGCTATCAATAATGTAGCACATATCCTTTTGTTGCTAAAGTATATAGTATGCGATATTTGGTTCAGAATTGAAAAGAAGAAGAAAAACAAGCAAGACGATGCACTAAACTTTCACTACACGCGGGATTGAGGGAAAAGTGAAATCATGTTGGTTCGTTCGTATATATGCAGTCTTATCTTGAATTGTTGCAAAAGGTTGTTTCATAGCTTAAAACTGTGGCCTTACAACTTTTATCGTTACGTCAAAGCTCATCTAACCTTGATTTAACATTGAAAACCAACATAAAATTTGAATTTCAAGAACACTAGTAAAAATTTTGGTTACAACTTTGAGCCTACTCCATTTTGTGTTGTATCACGTAATTTTTTGTTGCTAACTATATAATGCATATTTTTGGTTTAAACTTTGGAAAAAAGAAGGCAACTAGGTGCACTAAGTTTCGGCTATGAGCAGAATCAGGGGAAGGTCAACCCACACCGGGTATAATTTACGCAATCTTATTTTGCATTATTGCAAAAAGTTATTTTTGTACTTTGAATGTGTAACAACTTGGTCACAACTCACACGTCGTTGCACTAAGGCTTCCTCAATGTTGGTTTAAAATTCAAGTCTTCAGTACGGAGTTGCCTTTGTTAGGAAATATTTTACCCATTGTAGGACTTTTCAGCATGAATCCGGATTTAGTCGGACCCAATGCGGATATGGACATCAAGTGGAAAACCAAAAAAAATTGAAACCCAACATAAAAATTGCATTTCAAGAACACAAGTAATTTATATATATAAGTGCTACCCTTCTTTCCTATCCGGAAACTAATCCAATGAAAGCGCAGAAAAGCCCAGAGACTGTATTGAGCCATGTGGCTTCATGTACCAAATATTTCAATATCGTTGTATCTGGTATTTTTGTTTTGTTCCAACAGTGTGACGAAGAATAGATCCGAGTAAGAGACTTTCGTTTTCAGTCTCCTATTTCTTTTTTTTAAGAAAAAAAGAAAGTGTATTTTCAGATAGCTATGGAATTGCTGCTAGTAGACTGAAAGGACTGCTAGGGAGTCTACCCACATTCGAAGAGTGCCCTGCTCTACGAAAGGAAAATGAGCTCGGGCCTAGTCGTCAATAAAAAGATTCCAACAGTGATAATAAAAAAGACCTGAGAATCAAAAAAGCCAACTTGGGATTTTCTGCGAGATTTGTTAAACCGCCGGAACTGAATGGAATCCGTTTTGGTTGTGGGAGAGGAAGCACTTCGGCAACGAGTTGAACCCGCTTGACCGAAAGCTTTAGGGACAAAGCGCTTTCAATGGTGATGAAAGAGGGGAAAATGCCTGGACGACAGCCACTCACCCGGGTCCATGTCGGAACTATTGAGGAGTTTATGTGAGACAGCATTAGAATTCTCCGATTTAATAGAGTCAGCAAGATCCAGGTTATATATATATATATAACTATAAGAGAAAATTCCACAGTGAATCCCATTTTGAGACAGTGATGGGATGATAGGAAGAATTCAGATAATAAAAATCAAAACACTCTCTACACCTTATATCTTTTATTTTCTTTCATCAGTTGCACATAATGGAATTAACTGTGAAATCAAATACTTAGTACTATCACTCATCACTATATATATATATATATATATCAAATTATCTCTCATCACTATAACAAAGGAATTATTTTCCTCCTTATTAGACAAACAGTAAAAACAAAGCTAAGCCAGTTTTCCCCTTCTTTAAGTCCTGACCAAAGGCGAATTCATTGGAGAGTGAGCTGGTGAGTTCATGAAATCATGATCCAATCGTCGAAACGATAAGCTGATCTGAAGTTTGCTCCTGCTGCACTGTTTCTTAAGAGCAGCTTTGTTGTTAAGCCCCTTTGTCTGAAGCACAAATGTCTTTATCCTTCTTAATGCTGCACTCATAGTTTCATCATCCATATTTGCAAAACAAACTCTAAACCAACCAGGTTCAGAACAATGAAAAGAACAACCTGGTGAAACATTAAGTTTCACTTCATTAATAATAATTCTCCACAATTCTAATTCACCATCAAATGATGCTTCTTTAAGAAGTCTCCTTAAATCCATCCAGAAAAACAAACCAGCATTGCTTTTCAATGTGCTGATTCCAACTTGTGCTAGTCCTTTTGTGAACATCCCCTGCCTTTCTCCGAGCCTTTCCGAACTCTCAGCAATGAATTTCTCAATAAATACTTCATCAGACAACATTGATGCAAGCAAATGTTGTGTCTGTGTTGAGACTAACCCGAAGCTCGACATTTTTCTAGCAATGTTCACTACTGTATCGTTGTACGAGTAAACAACCCCAACTCTGAACCCTGGAAATCCTAAATCTTTGGACAAGCTATAGACAATGTGGATCAAATCTTGGTTGCATTCAATCATTTCCTCTACTATTTCGGAAACACTGATGAATCTAGGCTGATCAAAGACCGTGGCAGCATAGATTTCATCGCATACTAAGTGGATGTTTTTCGAATTGATGAATGTTACAATGTCTCGGAGTGTGTCCTTGTCAAGAAGAGTGCCTAATGGATTTGAAGGATTGTTTATAAGTAAGCCTTTTATTTTGATGTTGGATTTTTGAGCTTTTTCATATGCTTCTTCTAAGGCTTTTATAGTGACTTTGAAATCATTACCACTTTCACAAATAACTGGAAATAGTTGCACGCCAGTTCTCCACCTCAAATCTCTATCAAATCTGCAATATTACAAATGAAAATAAATAAATTAATTTAGTACCTCATTAGTTCAATGTAGCAAAAACTTGAAAACCATGCAACTTTTCTTTATTCTTACTGTAGTTCACATGTGGATTGACATTATGGGGAATATGATTAAAGAAAATTATTATGGACCAAGTACCAAATTAATAAAAAGTGAGATTCCTTTTTCACTTAGGACCAAGAAGTTATAAAGGATGTTAACTTAGAGGACCTACTTTCTCCGTTTAGAGCAGAGGAGTAGTTGATTTCATGTCCCCACAACAATAATTTTACTAGGCCCAAATATACCAAAATAAGTCAAAAATATGGAGGTCAAGGGAAGGCACTTATGATAGTGATTTGTAAACCCAAGTTGATGAATTAATTCAAGCTTTAAGAAAAGAGGAACTCTCTGATCGGAAGTCTCTCCTTTTACGCATATCAAAATTAATCGAGGCAGTAAATTTCAAAAACTGAATAGTTTAAAAAGGATGTTATTCTTACCCAGGATAATATGGTGTAGGAACCAAAAAGGCATCACCAGGATCAGCCAAGCAAAAAGCAAGCATTTCATGAGCTCCAGTTGCTCCTCCACTCATTACTATTCTGTCTGGATCAAATGTAACTCTGTCTCCTCTCACTTTCTCCATAAACCTTGCAACTGCCTGAAAAATTATTTTTCATAAACTAATTAGAACACTGAATAATTAATGAATAAAAACAAGAATTAGCAACTAATAATCTGGATTTAAAAAGTTTCATACTTGTCTAAACTCTGGCAAGCCATGATAATCTTGAAAAATAGCAATATCCTGGAAATTTTCAGCTCCTTCAGCAGTGCAAATGGATGCCTTTGGGTTATTCACTACCCATTCTTGGATTAAATCAAAGCAAAGCTGCAAATAACATCAAAAATAAGAAATTTATCAACAAGAACTCTTAAAGTTTTCAGCTTTAGCCATTTTATCAAGAAAAAAAAAACTCCTTAGACCGAAAAGAAAAGTAAAACAAACTGAAACGGAATAATATCTTCTTTTTTTTCTTTCTTCTACCTGATTTTCAGCAAGACCCATCTGAATAACACCATTAGGATTGTCAGTTAAATGAAAAGGGTCATTTGCATAAGCCTTCCAACCATCAAAATAAGCTGAGTTTTCTCCATGTCCATCATTTGTGGCTATCTTTGAAAGAAGTTGTTGCTTTTGGTTATTGCTTGAAATAGACACCATCTTAATTTTGAGGGGAAAAAACTTCTAAAAGAATCAAAGATTCTCAAAAAAATGAAATGGGTATTTGCTAATTTTGTTAAAAAGAAGCTCTTTTGAGACTTTGAATGTTAAGTAGTTTGTTGAATGAACATTGAAGTGGAAGTGAAGGCTTATTTATACTTGTAAATTTCTAAGTGCTACATATAGTCATGGGGTATCTAAAGAAATTTCCATGAAAGATAGGATGCACACGCACACTTAAACCCCCCTCCAAACTCATTTGAAAAGTAAATACTATATAGTAGTGGTATTTATTTTTATGAAAACAATACAATCTTGAGATACGTTAGGTACGTTTAGTACGTGTGTGTATGCTAATAACGCACTAGTTATGAACTGTACAAAGGCCCCCTCTTTTCCCTACCAAACACAACTCATATACTAAAAATAATTAAATGCGAGTTTGGACTTAATAACAACACTTTTTCATCGTCTCAATTTTAATGTTTAATTTAACTAGACACAGAATTTTTTTAAAAAATGATTATTGAATCTTGTAGTTTTAGTAAAAGATGTGTGTAATATTTTAAATCTTGTGGTAAACTTTTCATGCAGAACATTGGAATTGAGAAACTTAATATAGAAAAATAGACTCTTTTTTAAAGACATAAAAATAATTTTAAAAAAAGAGAAACATTTAAATTGAGATGATGGGAGTAATATTTTTGGCTCATATTGTGTTTTTGGGATAAATATGAAATGAGTTTAATTTATATATATCGACAGTACTATAATCAATATTTTAAATTTTGCACTATCAATATATTTAAATAATTATATATTGACAATACCATATATGAAACTAGACTTATTAGTTATTATAGATGGTACTTACCTATCGGTGTAGGTTACTTGAAGTTGATGGTTAGCTTCCTCATCACTAATTTCAAAGGCTTGATTGATTTTTGAAATTAAATTCCATAGTGTTCTTATAAACACTAAGAACCTTCTTATACGTTGAAAATAGCAAGTGTGATAACATTTGATAGTGAGTGAAAATTTGCCTTTTGTTTGTTTAGTAGGAAGTTGTTGTCCGCTAAGAAATTAGTTCAAGTTAGATTAAAAAATAAGAATTTTAATTGAAGCCAGAGGCCAAAATAAATAAATTATCTTCCCACGTAGCATTAAGAAGAAAGTTTCAACAACCTACGATGAAATAACATAAAAAGCATATGAGAATAAGAGTACTTTTGGAGGTTGACGATACTCTTAATTTGGATGATTAACACGACTAGCAGACCATATTGTGCTCAGTGAACACTCCAATTATTATTTGTAATATTATCTAATTTTGACAGTATAAAAAGATTCATAACCCCTCCCCCCCATATATATATGTTAAACTCTCTCATGAATATTGGAATTCTTTAAAAAAATTGTACAAAATGCTTCAATTAATCGATAAAAACTCTAGAGTTGGTTTTTATACATTTTATCCTTCTTCATTGTTTGTTCAAAGAAATTCTTAAAGATCCTTTGAAATGGTCTTATTAAGGCTCCACGTTAATTACTAATAATGATTGTTCTTATTAATTACTATAATCCTACATTACTTTCTGCTTGATGAAATTAATATAAGCATGAAAATGAACTTGTAACAATTATCTATCAAAGATTAAACTAATCTTGTACTATTTGGTTATTGCAAAAAGCTCCAAACTTATAATTAATTAATATAATTAAAATGTCGGCGAATAAGAACATTATATGTCAAACCAATGGATAACATAAGGAATTTTATTTAGCTGTTTGGTTGCAACTTTTTTTTATCAAAAAAAACACACACAATAATGTCGGATGATGTGTTCATTTTTAAAACCTAAAAGACAAAAAGTAGGAAAATCATACGTGTGTTTCTTTTTCTATTTGTTGCTTTCATAAGTGATTGTCTCTAAGATCTTACATAAAAAGAAAAAATAATTGTATGTAATTTAATTTTTTATATCCAAATAGACAGTACATTGAAACATAATGGTCCACACTTATTATTAAAAAAAAAAAAGAACTATTGAAATACTTTCTTCAAAAGTGTTCGATACTTTGCCTTTAAATCCACAATTTTTTTTTACTAGAGTACACTATATATATAAGAAAAAACACTACCTTATATATTCATAAGGGGTGTAAAATTCAACCATATATATTACGCAATATTTTTAATTTCTTACTTGAATTGATCTTATATGACGATCCTATAAAAAGCTCATGTATTTTATTTATCGATTTCATATGTTATATCTTATATATCATTCTCTTGTGAAAGGAGCCTTATTATATCTAAATTAGATCATTCGATCTCCCTTTTCCTTCTTCTACGATGGATCTTATTATTTAAATTGATTTTAATTGAATCTTAATATGATAGTGTATATATTATGTATACTATTCAGTATTCAATAGGTCATCTGGTCATGCTCTCGCGAATTTTTACACTTGTATATGTACTTTTTGGTTTTTTATTCTCATCAATTTGTAATGTAATTAGATTTTTTTTTGAATATACAACAATTCTTAATTCCTCATACTCCAATAACAATTTTTTTTTTTTTTGGGGGGGGGACCCAAATAAAAACAATTGAGGGTACTCGTACGCGTTTGACTTGTGATATTAAGCAAATGAATTAGTGGTTATTAACATCTTGTACACATATGATATGTTTTGCTTTAATTATATAGCTAATTTGATTATCGAACCATAATTACGTAAACGTTCAAGCAAATGCACAAAAATAGAAAGGAAACGTGAATTATTTGCATTTAATCCATTTTAAAAAAAAAACCTCATCCATATATTTATTTAACGCGGTCGACGCGTCGAATTTAATTTCCTTCTATTTTCAAATTATTCCTAAGTTTTTGGTAGCGGAAAAAGAATAATTTCCAAATAAGATGTAACAATACTCTTATCTCATGAAATAGTAAGACTTTTTTACTACTATCTTTGGCACTGCATTATTGGTTGTACTTAGGGCTGTACACGGCAAATCGATAAACCGCACCAAATCGACAAATCAAATCAAACCGGAAAAAAATCCGACTAGTGGTTTGGTTTGACTTGGTTTGGTGTTTGGAAAAAAAAACCCGACCATTATAGGGTTGATTTGGTTTTAACTAAAAAAAGTCAAACCGAACCCAAACCGATCCGATTATAGATATACACTTTTAAATTATGTTATACATAAAAATATTTATTAAAATGTAATTTATAAATATTTTTTAAAATTTTTTCATAATTTTTGTTTTCTTTCTTACATTTAGATTTGGACTTGAGAAGCCCATCTAAATAATATACAAAAAAAACCCATCTTATAAAATTATATTATAAAGTTAAAACTTCAAACAATGTTTTGCCTCCATCTTATATGTTGTTATTTTGTACTAGAACTCTTTTAAAGAAACACTGCTCTGTGTTTTTTATTAGATACTATGAAAAGCCCGAGAAACCTGAAAAAACCCAAAAAAACCCAAAAAATTAGAAAAAAATTGATATCGAAAAACCCGACTTTTATTGGTTTGGTTTGGTTTATAGATTTAATAACCCGACACAAATAGTTTGGTTTGATTTGTAAAAAATTCGAACCAACCCGATCCATGTACACCCTTAGTTGTACTCTATACTGAAATCTTGACCTTAGAACATGGTGTTTTATAACATGGTCATAATAATTTGTGATTGTCACTTCTTATATTCACGCATAAATTCAACAGTGTTTTGACAAAGGATAACACATTATAATGTGAATCACTCCTTAAAAGAAATTAAATTAAGGTCAAAGCAAAGGAAATTCATGACACTCGTCGAAAAAATGCTAAACTTTTTTCATAGTTCCTATTAAATTTAACGGCTAAATGTGCTCACCTACGTCAAATTTAGAGGACCAAAACTACTCAAGAATATATTTACGAAATCATTTTAATCATATTTCAAAATATAAAGGTTCTTTTTTGTTATTTTTCCAAAATTGTGTTAGGTAAACATTTAATTCTTGTTTGTCAAAATTTAGAGGATCAAAACTACTCAGTAATATATTAAAGCGATCATTTTGAAATACACCGAAACATAATAAATCAGTTTTGGTATTTTCTTGGAATCGTTACGTAAATAGATTGAATACAATTTGTATAAGACTTGATTAATGTTTACCCAAAAGGTTTGGTCCCATACTTTACAAAGTTTATATTGTTAGAGCCTTTCAAAAATATTGACTGGCGTGTATTGAATAATTAAAAATAGTACTTTCTCTATTTCATATTCACTGAAGTTTTAGAATTTTTTTTATTATTCAAAATAATTGAATTGTTTAAAACAAAAATTGGAAAGGGGAGGGGGTCTTGAAGAGGTATATTATTTTTGGCTTAAATAAATTATGAATTTTTTTTAGTGGAGGTGGAATTTTTATTTCATCCAATAAAAAATTGACACATGAGAAATATTTGTAAAAAATAAAAAGAGGGTTGTTTGTTTCAAGGGTTAAAGTTAGTCAAAAAGGTGGATGAAAGGGTATTTTTAGACCAAAAAGATAAATAGAAGGGTATTTTTAAATCAAAAGGTAGGTGAATGATATTTTTAAACATTTTCCTATACTTCAGGGGTATTTTTGGACCTTTTTCGAAAAAAAAATATGATTCAAATTTTATTCTTAAATGTTTTTCTTAATATATGTATATTATCTTAGAAATTCAGTTAATATGAAATAAAAGGAGTATATTTTTGAAGAAGTTAATAAGTAATATGAGAGTGATAATATTTTTAAGAGTCTGAGTAAAGTATAGAAAGCACATTAAATAGCTATTTCAGTGTAAACTTCTTTGCTAGCCATTTGGATACTTGTTCCACCGTCTTGTAAGTTGTGACTGTGGCCCTTGAACTACCAAAATTTTAATTTGACGGTGTTGCTATTATTATTTCCAAAAAGTTGAGGCCCCAGTGTACGTGGAATGAACCCCCCCCCCCCCCAAAAGGAAGAATTTAAAGTAATACGAGTATTAATTTTGAACAATGTCAAAGTCAAGTTTGGAATTAAGTGTGTTCGAATGGAAAATGTTTTTTTTTACCATATTTTTCAGAAAAATAAGTGATTTCTTTCTTCTTTTTTTCGTTTGGTATATAAATAAAAAATATTATTTTAAAAATATTTATATATAATTTAGATAAATACTATGAAATATATGTTAGGTGGGGTAAGAATGTGGAGATGGGAGGCTATAGTGGACGAGATGAAGATGAGGTGTGTTGATTGATGGGAAAGACACAATAAATATGAAATACAAGTGTTATACACCTAGATGAATTCAAATTTTTCAACGTGAATTAAAAATTAAACAAAACTTTAAAGCCTATCGTGAATATTGGAGGAAGACAATAAAATAAAAGGGAAAATAAGATTCTTTTACACAATAGAGTTAATGATCAAGTACATGCACTTAATAAGCAAATTACGATAAACATGAATCACCATCATAACCATGTGATTAATGTGACTTGATTCTTTTGTCAAGTGATCAATGTCAAAAATATTATTCTTAGTGAACTTTGGTACAAAAAACAGAAGGCTTTTTATTGGTGATGTAATTGTGCACCTAACGCGTATATCCGATCCCATGCTTCTATCACTAGCTAGACTATAAGCTCGGAAAGTAATAATAGAGTCGGAATTTTTATTAAAAGCGATCAAAATATAAAAAGCTTAAAAAAGTTTAATATCTACTATATATATATACATAAATAAAGCACTAAATCAAACGCTTTTTTGGTGTTAAGGTAATAACAATGGTCAATATTAATTATAGACTTTCAAAAAAGAGTAGAAGAAAAAGATATATTATGGGACATACAATACATTATGTATCGTATGACCATTACATTTCAACATGATTAATCTATTACATTTCTTATAAAGAAAGGATGCAACAGTTATCTGGAACTATTGGGCATAAAGTGTTTGTAGTTGGGTTTATAACTCTGCCGTCAAATCTCAGGACTCAATCGTGGCCAAGCGGTGGAAACTATCAAGTTAGAGTGCGGTAGGACAGAGAATTTTTTTGATATTTAATCATATGTAAGCGATGGATGAACCTCCTTAATCTTACATGGCTCTGCCCAATTTAAACTCTACGAACATTCATATCTTTATCATTAGTAAATTGTTTTTATATTTTTTTAACATATATTTCCTCCGTTTCTTTTTACTTGTCAAATTTTGACTTGACACACCTATTAAGAAAATAATGGTTGATATAGTGAGTTTACCATTTTATCCCTATCAATTGATAGAATTTTAAACATATTTACTCACTGCATTTTTCAAAGACATTAACTCAATGTTAATAAATTGAGGGTATAATAGGAAGAAAAAAATTGTCATTTCTTGATTTGTCAAAATTGACAAGTAAAAAGGAAAATCAAATTAAGAAATACTACCTCCGTCCCATATTAGATGGGCACTTCCAACTTTACACGGTGATTAAAAAATCATTAATACATTGGAAGACTTTACCATTTTGCCCTTTGTTTATATCAATGCAATATACATAGAGTATAGAAATAGCTAGTATTTAAAATTGTTTACATTCAAAAGGTCATATTAATTGTAGGGATAAAATAGAAAAAATTTAATTAATTCTATCTTGATTTAGTAAGTGATCAAGTAATATAAGACAAATATTTTTAGTAAGATTTCCATCTAATATGAGACAGAGTGAGTATTTTACAAGTAAAGTAGGAATGAAGGGAGTATATAAGAGCTCCATATGTACCATAAATTGGAAAAATTTCACGTATTTCGGAAAGAAATGTCCAAACTTAAGCTTCATTGTACTTTAGGGCGTGTTATGCCGGCCAGTTCAAGGGCAAATAATACTCTCGCCCGAATAATAGTTGTTTATTATTGACTTGATCCAGAAATTAAGAAGTAGTAAATGATAGGAGTAATTTTATCAAATCACTTATATTAAATACAAGTCATTTAAGTATTAAAAATGAATAGTATTTAATAGCAAGGGTAAAATAGATATCATAATAAATTATTCATTGATTTTATAAATTTAACAAATATTTTTAAACATTCCAAAATATTATAGTGAACAAGTAAAGATATACGAAGAGTAGTTAGTATCCTTTTTTTCATTAATAAATATAAAAGCATTAATGTTGTTGTCAACCATAAATTTTCATGTTTCTCTTGTGAAAAATGTTTGTTTTTTGGGAATTTAAAGAATTCAAAGACTAAAGTAGTTATGCTTTTTTGGTATAGTAGTATCAAATTTTACTATGATTTCACCAAGCAAATGCAGTACCAAAAAATGGTTGCTTTTTCTCCGTCCACACATTTTAAGCAATTTTTTCCACTCAATATTATTCAATTATATATTAGGCAAGTATTTAATTTAATTTCTGTTATGCTGCACTTTTTTTAAACACGTTAAAATAATCTCATTAATTACACTTTATATATATATATATATATATATATATATATATATATATATGAACCAAACTTAAAAAATAATAAAAAGTGTATTCCCATCTTTTCGTCTAATTGTGTATTTAACTTACAAATAACATTTACTTTTTCCTCTATTACTCTCTGGCCTTTGCTATTGTAGATGCTAATTATAATTGTTGTTGCATGTAAGGTATTTCCAGTGATCATCTGAAATTAACTAATTTTAAATAGAAGACATTTGAAATTAAATTTAAAAAAAAAAGATAAAGAAAATAATAATAGTAAATAAAATCAATAGAAAAATAAAAGAAAAAAGACAATGAATGAAGGTAAAAAAAAATTAGGAAAAATTTAAATACAAGGAATTTTTAATCTTTTTATGTATTAACTTAATTTAAATACAAGATAAAGAAATTAAGAAGATTTAAAAAGAGTGAAAAATTTTAAAATATATATATATATATATATTTACTGATGTGGCTGTCGCGTGTACAAACACAACCAACTTACTTGATTGAAGGTGTCACGATAGCACAAAAGATGCACAAAAATGCGGAAAAAATGAGCTTGGAGGAGGGGGAGGGGGTAATAGGACTCTAGTTAAATTAAAGTGTGTTACTGAAATTTCGGTCATAGTTTAGGAAGGTACTTATGCATTATTCCTAATAATAATAAAGACTAAGTTTTTGTATTATCGGTGTATAAAGTTTTACACCATAGGTTAAATTACTTATAACAACAAGTATTTTTTATAAGAAGCCTAATATGATAATAACCTACCAAATAGTAAAGTAACCTACTAAAACTGGCTAAAATGACCTGATGAGGTTAAAAAAATAACTACATAGTCAATGGATATAGCTTTTAAGTCCATAGTGATATAACTAGTTAGTTCACTACTCCTTGAAAGTTGAAGGTATTTGTGTAAACGTATTTTTGCATGTTGATTAATTGTAAAGTCAAAGCTCTTATCAAAAATTATGTTTGACCAATATTTCCATTAACAATTATAAATAGCATAAAAACCTCTATTAAACTTGAATATGATACACCTAAATACAACAACTTAATATAACAATAACAATAATAATATATTTGTATAATTGACTAGTGAAGTCTGAAAAAGATGATGTGTATGCGGCTTAATTATCTCTACCTTGTGAGTTGTGAATGGAGAGAGATTATTTTCGATAAATCCTCATGTTCAAGTTATAAAATCTGATACTACACCTAAATGCCTACTTAATTATCGATACCATTTATCATATTTTTGTAAAGTCAAAAAAAAGTCATATTTTAAGGGAGACAAGAAAAGGAAACATGAAGAAGTGATTATTAACCTAATTCTATTAGGTGTGTTTAATTATCTTTAGTTAAATAAATATAATAAAGCAAGAGGAACATTTGCACCATACGCAAATAAAGGGCAAATATTAGCATATGATTCATAAGCAAAATTAAATTCAAAAAATAGTCAACAATTACTCAAACTTTATTATGTTTATAGCGTGCACAACTCAAAGTGTTAAAATTCTGATTATTTTTCACAAGACAACTCGAATTTGAGAAAGAAAATAAAATAACTTGGAAAAAAATAAATGAAAGGGAAGAACGAGTCAATCATATTATGGATGGCCTTTTTTGTGTACAAATTGGCAGGAAAAAATAGATATTCACAGGTCAATATTCCAAATCCTAAGACTTTTGGTATGTCCTGCAGTCGCACTAAAATTACCTTTGTTTGAATACTATAGTATTTAGAAATTAAGGTTGTCAAATGAATGAGTTTGGGTCAAATTTAGACGGATTAATGTAAATCTATCTGATGTTGAAAAAGAAAATATAAATGTACTTGACTGTACAAATCATGATCTAATTCGTCCAAGGTTTCACTTAGGCATATTATGTATTGAGAATGCGTCATTACCACCCCAAGGGAAAAATGATAAAAATTATAGATTTATCATTAATCAGAGTTATTGAGTTTAGCTTTGAAGTGTGTCTTCTTTGATTGAAAATGCTAGAACTCTTGATAATAGGCTATTTATGACGTAAATTCAAATTAATCGACTTAGTAGGTTTCAGGTACGTGATAATGTAATAGTTAATCGACTTCATTAATTTGTTTATTTGTTTGTTTTTCCTCTATATATGCAATTCATTTTACATCAAAGTAACATTGTATATGTCTTTTGTTAAGACATTTGTTTGTTTCTTTTTGTTTTTTCATAAAATTCTCTTGATTGATTTGGGAATATAATAATATATGTTGCCCAAGTTGATCCAATCTTAGTTGAGATTAAATCTTTGTTAGCCCTTAATCAAGACATCACTACCTAATCCTTCGAGTTAACATTTATGGTCAATTTTAACACCTAATAATAGTACTATGCATTTACATAGTTTGAAATTTTCTCAGTTCTTTTTCTAAAGTCAAAATTCAATAGTCCATGGGGCAATATGATTCTCATCGAGAAATTAAACTAGTATTGACTTTTTTTTGGAGACTTTCTTACCATACCAAAAAATCCAATGTGGTCCCATAACCATAAATGACATTCGATGAAGGTAGTATGTACGCAGACCTTAAGAGAGATCCTCGGCTCAAATGACATGTCAGAGACTTTCTTACAACACCAACTGCCCAATGTAGTCTCAGTCCCACAAGTTGTGACGTTTAGGGAGAATGTACGCAAACCTTACTCCTATCTTTACGGGGTAAAGAGACTCAACTCAAAAGACATATTGAAGACTTTCTTACAACAATAACAACATACCTAGTATTGTTGTCCCACAAGTGGGGTTTGGATTGGATATACGTCTTACCTTTGTGGGATAGAGAGGTGGTTCCCGATAGACTCTCGACTCAAAAGACTTTTACAATATACCCAGTATAATCTCACAAAGTGGGTCAGGATAGAATGTACGGAGACCTTACACCTACTTTCTTAGTTCTAATTTTTATAATTACAATGTTTTCTAAAATTATTTTGTCCAGTTTACACATGTCCAAAAATCTAATTTCAAGAATTGGATCTCTAATTCCAGAATCATTCTGCACTCAAAATCTAAGAAAATCAACTAATTTGGGTCAAGTACAGAACCATTCAAGAATTAAGATCCTTGGTGTGAATGATTTTTCAATTATCTATTTATCATTTTAAATGTTTTTGTTTGTTTGGGTTGATGTGATTAGGGAAAAGTCCAAACAAAAGGTAAAAGAAGAGAACAAGACCCTTTTTTTTTTTTTTGAACAAAGACCATATAGTATGCAGAAAAGAAACTAGAAACTAGGATTGAATGGTAGTCTTTCAATTTTGTTGAACAAATTTAAGGTTGTATTGTCCTTCAATACAAATTTCTGACTGTGAAAATGCTGGAACTTATACTAATGTAGAATGTGGAATTTAGCCCAGCCAATAATAAACAGATGACAAGAATGGAAAATTTTAATATTTTTATATTGATCAAACAAATTGACTGAACCTTCAAAGAAACTGATGAAATATCAGTGCATATTTACAAGAGTTGGAACCTCAGGCTGAAATATCTTGGAACTTTGAAACTGAACTGTGACAATCTTCATTTTGAGCTTAAGTCTATCGGAAAAACTCTCTACCCTACAAAGATAGGGGTAAAATCTACATACGTCCACCCTCCCTAGATCGATCTCACTTGTGAAACTATACTGATATATTATCGTCGTTGTAATCTTATTAACTTAAATTAATTCTAACAAATGTAAATAATAATGTTACTATCAGATGTTCGTCGTGAACTTAAAGGCTTTGTCTTGTAACAATACTACACACCATCAACAGTATGCCTTCAGGAAAATTAATAAGGTGATGAAAGGAGGATACTGAAATGGCAGGGAATTCCAATTTCTGGGATATCATGTTTTGACTATAAAGTTCTGAAAATATCCATGACCAAGAAGACCAACATGATGTGCTCTCTAAATGACTAGTAAATGCTACAGTACACATTTTATACAACAAAATCGACCAACTCTATTCACTATTTCTTCATAAGTAGAACAACAGTATGAGCCGCAATACTCCTGTTCTCACCAAGACTGTCAACTCTCTCATGAGTCTTTGCTTTCAGGTTTACAACAGAAGGATCAGCACCAAGCAGCTTACACAAGTTGGCTCTAATAGACTCCTTGTGTGGGCTCACTTTTGGTCTTTGTAAAATCAAAGTGGCGTCTAAGTTTCCCAATTCATAACCTGCTTCATGCATTAGACGCACCTGGACATTAACCATAAAGCATGGACAAGTTAGATCATCTACTAATTCAAGTGCAATTTAGTACTACCATAACTGGTGATGAAAAATGAAATTTTGTACGAAAGGAAAATAGTGAACTCCTATTGACATATTAAAGAAGGCAATAGGAAGAATAGTGGTTATTCAAAATCTTCTAAAATGCTTTGCAGTTAGTTTTTTACGATACGCTCACTCAAGTAGGGAAGAACAATTTCATCTTAATCTTTGGTTATGGTCTCATGTTACTTACCATGGACAAATTTCTACGTCAAGATTTGATTGCTAGAGCCTTTTTAGTAAAAATATCTAGTCATTCTATTGTTTGTTCTCGGTTTGAACTAGTTCTTGAATTATAAGCACATATCTAATTAATTCTCACTTCTTTCTCCTATAGTGTTTAGGTGTAATTGTTCCGCGTTCAGTACAATCTTCTATTCAGAGGTCCAAGCGACAACGGGCGATAAGCCTTAGCTACAATTGTTAGTTGTCTCATGCAATTCATTATCAAGGAAAAACTATTTTGTTCATTTTCAGCAATCTCACCTAACATCTATCACTATCATGTAATCTCCTACCAAACAAGCTAATTGATTCCCCTAAACTGGAAGTGTTAATATTACTATCTTACTAATTAGGTGCAGACAATCCAATTCAACTCTTACATATCCGGATGACAAAGCAGACTACTATAAAAAATAGTCTCTGTGTGGGGCTTGCAAATCTTCAATTTGAATGGGAAGAAACTTCATTTGCACATATCGGCATCAGTTATGTTAATCGAATAAACAAAAAATGGAACCTAGCTTATGCAGAATACAAAACTAAGTGCGAAAACTATTTACTGTAAGCCACATTACTATCTCAATTCATTTACTACTTGCGATTTTCTCATTCTTCACTCAAAAGAAACCAGAAAACTTGTCAGTTGTCAAAAAGCGAAACCAGAACATTTGTCAATATATGACATATTATCAATAAAATCAACAACTCTCCAGGCTGTGAGAGTGCATAAAATAAGGCTCTACTACACATCATGCTGGTATCCACTATTCTACCTGTTTATGCCATGTTTCAAGCAAAGAAAACAGAGGTTGACATAGGAGGCAGGTAGATCAAACACAGGGAGAGGGCCAACCATAAACCCCCACTGCATATTATTTCCTTGAGTTGTTGAATTCTTTAAAACTTGTGATGAGTTGTATCCGCATACATACATTATCTATTTGTGTGGTTTGTATGCAAGTAAGTTGTTTATGATGTGACTGACTTCATAAGAAAAAAGTTGTATATGATGTGACTGATACGGCAACAAACATGTGAGTTTAGCCATCATTAGAGGAATAAGGTGAAATTCCTTCAAACTATCCATCAATTATCCAAAACAACTAACTACACAACACAGAAAAGAGAAATGAATTACAAAATCCATGGAGGAAAAGGGTGAAAAGAGAAGGGGAAAGAAAGGCCTCAGGACAAGAATCTTTAGCCATTCTCTTCTCCAGTTCTGAAAGAGTCAAAAGCAAAGACAAATCAACTCAACGAATGAGTAGGTTGTGCTGGTCTGGAATTCCATCCTTGAGAAGATGTTGAGATTGTAAGAACAAAGTAGGACTTGGCTGATAAAGTATGGATAGAGAATATAGAATGTAGAAAATTCAGATATTTAGGCTGTCTTCTAACAGGTAGGTATCATAGCATAACACATAAAATCAAAGATAATAAGAATGAGATAGAGGAGTACTATGGAAGTGCCACGCGATTGGGAGATACGGAACAAAATGAAAGGCAAGTTCTACAGAACATTTATGAGAGCACTAGTGTTTATAAAAGAGAAAATATCGGCATCCAATACCCACAACATATTCCACAAGTATGTAAATTAAGAGGGATGTGTGGTCATACAAGATATAACTCGATTACAAATGACCGCACCCGACAACGGGTGCAAAGTAGTACGGGGTGAGGATGATTTGGCAATGTCCTAGGATGAGAGAAGGTAGTCTGAGATGATTTGGCAATGTCCTAGTTATACCTACATATGCACTGGCCATAAGTGTGATAAAATAAGGATTGAGGGTGATAAAATTGAATGAGGTAGACCAAAAACCACAATGATTGAAATTGTTTAAAAAGACCTACAATCTTATGGAACTAATGCAAATTAAGCTAAGATCAAAACACAATGGAAACAAAGGATCCATCTAGACAATATCAACTATTGAGATTACCACTTAGATGCTATTGTTACACTTACCACAGGGGTCTGGTGTTTATTGGGGGTCCTTGTATTAGAATGAGACTTGTATGTTCGTGCAGAGATAAGTGTTAGATATTAAACAACACTAATTCTACAGAACCCTTAATTAGCCTTACTTGATCAGCAACAAGCAACCACTTGATCATAGCGTATACAACAAAAGAAAGAAAGATGGAAATAGAACAAAAAAGGGATATTATCAGAGATAAGACACAGAAAAGGAGAAGAAAAAGAAGAGAATATATGAAATTTACTGCTGCTAAGCATGTGTTGCAGACATTGATTGATCAACAAAGGTAGTTAAATAGTTCTCAGGCAAATAGAGATGAATCAAAGATAAGGGGACTGAGGAAAAGCATTGAGTCGAGGACTTCTTTTCATAATCGAGAAATCCCCCAAGGGACAGTGGCTCATGGTTCAAAATTCGGTGGATACTTGGCTTGCCGCTCATCTTTTTCCATATAATACCAGGCTTTTGTCCGCAGCAGGATTCAAACCCTATCACGTGTTGTGCTCTTACCATTGGACTAAAGACCGAAGGACATAATCACATACAGGGGAACACAACACCACAGGACAAAAAGTTTCTGTCTCTAGCCATAACTACTGTAGCGTACATTATATCATGCAATCTTTACTTGAAGAAACAAGTCACAACTTACAACGAATCAAGTCATGATGAGACATTATAAGGCTGAAAGAATACACTGGATAAGACTTGTTGGTCGTACCTCCTTAGGCAAGCAGCCATAACATCTTTACTGAAGAGGCATATTTCCATCCCTTTACATCATCAAAGGAAGATGAGGGACGTTACAATTACCTACACATTCAAGCATTCCAGAGATGAGACTTAACCCAGACCTTCAAGATACGCCAATGGAAAGATTAACATTTTCTTAGCTAACCGCACTTCTACTGTTGATTTTTGCTCTAACTTGATGTCTCCCTTCTATAAAATAAAGATCGAAAAAGAGGATAGCGGATGAGAAGCTAGTTGATTGCCCCTTCCACTCGGCCTTTCCTCATTGTACGAGTGTGGTCGTATAGATTTTTTTGCCAGGTTTCAATCAATCATGATTGCAAGCTGGAGCTGTCATAGCTTGTGGCTATAGGAGTAGGTGGGTTCATCAAACATTAAAATGAGGATAATGAACGTTCTGCCTCCAAAGTGGGTTCAAGCAAGTCTATATCATATCTAATCATTGTGTAACTTTGAAAAAGAAAAAGATAGCAAGTTACATAAGTTACACAAGTTACTATGTGTTTTCAGATTTACAAGAACACCTATTTGTTATCTCCTCAGGTGAATTGAGACAGATGCATGGTTTGACTATTCACTCTTTATGCTACCACGCAGCAATGAGGAGCCAGTTGGTTGTTGAATGTGCTCTAGTGAAGCACCAGATTGTTGGTAAGGAGGGTGAGTTGGCAAGGAGCTTGCACGTGTCAAGTACCTACTTTGGCCTTTCTGGAATGTGGTCAAAAGAGCTTTAAGCTCTTGAGGAAGATTCTTATCGTTGACACTAGTCTTCTCACTACCTTCTAGAAATCTCATCAAAAGATGAATTAGCGAATAAACCTCAACTAGATGCACGAGGAATCAATGGTTTAAGAACATAGAACGAAGGAAATGCTGATAGGTCTCCTTGAAGAATAAAGTTAAACTAAAAAACAACAGGTAAGAGTCGGAGCAATTTCAATTTGCACTCTCTAGTATGAATTTGAGTTATTTGAATCGATAGATACAATAAGGACTAGGAAGAGGCATTTTTCCAACCACAGATGAACAAGGTACCTGACAGCTAGGAGAAGGTTCTCTATCAACTAACTCGCAGTCAACCCGAAATCGTACATTCCCCAACCATAAGGGACCCCATTCATTCCTCCACAAGAATCGCCCGCAACAGTATCTCTTACTAAGCAAGAATACCTTCATTAGACCTTATTAGAGGATGAACCTTCATTGAATAATATTTACCTATATCTTAATCTCGTCTTTTTACAATCTTAATAATACTACAGTCTTTATCTATATTTACAAGAATAATTTCTAGCAACAGTTATAGCCTATTTCCTTCCAAGAAAGCCATGATTAGGTGGTGCACAGTTAGAGCATACATGGATTAGAAGCATAAACGACAAGCTTATTTACTTTCCAGCAGCTAAGTTTTTTCTGCATATGCTGCTAAAGTGAGGAAAGTTTGTCCGCCTCGCAGAGATGTCATTGGATCTACCAATCACCAATCACAATAGGGCACAAAACAGGGAGTCTCATGAAGAAGAATACTGCTTTTGTGGCTAAATTTACCGAGATGATAGTTTATTTTCCATTGTGATTTATATTCCTCTCTATCCATATTTCCTCACCGTGCGGCGCTCTTATTTATTCTTGCTTATACGAACTGTCTATTTAGCTCCATTCAATTCACCTGGGTGTAAATATTAGAGAATGGACTTTCTCAAGTCCCAAGACCAGAAAGCAAATATAAATGAAGGTTCAAACAGCGCATTGGCAATTCAACCTAGGACTGTTGGCAAAGGTGATAACTGGTGGAAGTTAAGTAAAGCTGGTTGATTCAAGCATTGACTTGCACAGTGTAAACTTACCAAACCACTCATAACTTCAACCCAGTTCCTTAATCTACTCATCTTCACACAAGAAAAGCATATTTATCTAGTCCTATTTGACTTTTTGGTCCCTCACTAAACCTGAAAACCAAGTTTGACCACATCTAATATTGTGAACTAATTGTTAGTTATGACACTCAAGGCATGACGCTATCAACGAGAGAACTGTTATTATGCACGGATCAATATTGACTGCCAGCAAGGACACGTAACCATGATTTTACTGTAAAGACAAGTAAGGACACATCTGAACAGCAAGGACAAGTAGCCATGATTTTACACTGAGAAGCTCAGAGTCCATGTTGAACTCAATCAACAAAAAGAAAAATAAAGAAGAGCATCGACTTACAGCTTCTTCCATGAACACCGAAGAAGGCGCACCCTTCCATTTAGGATCAGTGTCCGGGAAAATCTGACCAATATCAGGAAGCCCCAGAGCTCCCAAAATGGCATCAACAACACAATGAAGCAGAACGTCACCTAAAAGAATAAATTCAAAATACAAAAAAAGAAAATTAATCTCTTAAACAACAGAGACGAGTCTTTATGAGCTTACATATGGTCTGAAGTAAGTATATCCTCTATCCCAAAAAATAAGGGAAAAGGTCCAAATTTACTTTTCTACTATAACAAATATCTTAATTTTACCATTTGTTGTACTATGAAACCATTTATTCCCTTACCATTAGCAAATTGTCACGTTTTTTCCCTTGACTTTAACGAAACTCCAGTGAGGATAGGGTGGATTCCAGGTGTCGGTGTCAACATACTTGACAAAAGATGTCCAAAATTACCACTCTAATCTACTGTTCAAATTACTCGTTGTCATACTTCAGGTCGGAAGTTTGTTGGATTCAAGGGAAAAAATGAGACGATTTATTAAAGACAAGAGTATGAATGTCTTCATAGAATAATAGAGAGTAAATTTCAGATATTTCGTAAAAATAGAGTGGTATATTTACCCTTTTTCCCGAAAAGAATGGAGAATTCGAGCATCATACATCTAAGTTTTGATGTGAATTTGTACATTTCTTAAGCTTCTCCAAATAAAATCCACATATTTGAAAACTGCTTACTACAACTGACAATTATTTTTAGTATAATTTACATTGTTTAAAAATTATTTCAAGTAACTGTAATCAGGAAATACATATGGTAAGATCGCCAAACAAATTAGACGTCACTAGTTTCTTAATCTTGTCAAGATAAAAAATGGCACACAAACCACAGAGAAAATATATAAACCTGGATTTTTTTAAGAATGAAAATACTTAAAATTTTGCATTACAAATTATAATCAAATAAAATTTCTGTAATGCTCAACCTAAACAATAAAAGAGTCAAACAAATTGGAGATCATGACCATTAATCTTCTTAAAATACAATTCATATATTTGGAAACTGCACAAAACACTATTACAAATCATACTACTTGTTATAATTAGAAATAACTTCTAAAAATGCCTAAAAACATAGTACTGTCATTGTTTTAATTTGTTTATCTTACTTTCTTTTTTAGTCCATTTCAAGAAGAATGTTTCTTCCTTTTTTTTGGCTAATTCTTTAATTCTAACTTTCAATGTGACATGTTTAAGACCACAAGATTAAAAGGACTGCATATGAATCAGGCACTCTTAAGTCTTTAACCCCTGAACTTCCCTCCTAGAGGCGCGTGTGTAATCTCATATATTCGCCTATTCTCCAAGAGAATTCTGATTTATCGTCACGAAGGCGAAATAATAAATTCATCATTCCACTACACTCATTCAAGAACTCGAGAATGAACTAATGCCATATTCAGGTATCTTGACTGAATTCCCGCAGATGGTATTTTCCATCGAAAATCATTGCTGTGTTTTCGGTATCGTTGAATAAAATGCAACCGAAATGACTTACTAACATGTCTTTAATTTAAGACCACAAGATACAAGTGTCTTTTAAATTCCGTGCTAAGTCAAAACCAGACAACCATATTGAAATGCAAGGGAGTAATTAACATATAAACATTGTTCAATCCTCCATATATGAATATTGCAAACAGAATCACCAAAGTACCCATTTTTATAATTAAACAATTGTTCGAAAAATTAGTGAAAGAATAGCCTTTGCCAAAAATGAGTATGAGTTAAGTCAAAATTACCATCAGAGTGAGCTTCACAGCCTCTATCATGGGGAATACTAATCCCACCAATAATCAAAGGATACCCAGGTTCCAATCGATGAAGGTCAAATCCATGGCCGACTCTAAAAGGAAGAGACTTCGATGGAGTGGAATTAGAATTAGATGTTTGTGTTTCAGCTTCAATTGCAGCTGTAGAAGAAACAACCAAATTCCTCGTGGGTTTGTGGGTCAATTGGGGGAAAAGAGGATTTGAAGAGTGGGAAGAAAAGGGCTTTTGCTTTGAGATGAGTTTAGTTGGAATTGGAGTTGAAAAAAATAGTGAAGACGCCATAGCCATAGGAATCGGAGAACAGTTTGGCTGAAAAAATTGTGTAAATTGATGGGGATTATTCCACTTGTATGTTAGTATAGCATGAGTGTTAGGTACTTTTGGATCCTTTTCAAATCTTTACAAAAATATTGCAACCAGACATATTTGATTCAATTTTATTTTTAAATATGTGTTTTTGTCAAAAACATCATTTTTCAAATAAATATATTATTTATTTTCTTTTTGAACGCATTTTTTTCTAATAATATTTGTTTTATTAGCAAATATTTAATCTACTTCAATTAGAAAAAAAAATAAAAAATAAAAATATTTCTTATTTTATTATAATTAATTTTTATAGTTATTTGAATAAAAATTAATGATAGCTTTATTATGATCTGATATATATGACATATATTATTCGTTAAAACAAGAGTACATGAAATTATTCTATTTTAATTGATAAAATGAGATTACGAAGAATAAAATAATTTCCTCCATTTTTATTCCTTAAAGTGGTTTAAAAAGAAAGAAAACAAGAATAGAGTTCCTTAAAAGTAATATTTTTTACAATGAGCAAGATTTGTTTTTTTCTAAAAAAAATACATATATATTCGGAAAAGGATATTTTTGACCTATTTTATAACAATAGAGACATTTTTGGATCAAATATTGATGGCAAGGCATTTTTGGACCAAATTATGAATGGATGACATTTTTGTTCATTTCAAATAGTTTAAGGACATTTTTGACTCTTTTCTCTTAAATTAACTATGTAAAATACAGTAAAACCTTGCTAAATTAACATATGTGGGACTATAAAATATTTTTACAATAAAACCTCACTAAATACATAAAACATTATGAAAGTACAAAATAGTTCATTCCACATGCACTCAAAAAGATTTGCAGTCGTGGTTACACCGAAACTTTTGGATGCAATAAGAAAAGTTAGATATGAACTTTACCTAGATTTAAATTTTAACAAAAAAATAATAAATTGGAATCATATTTCACAAAATTGTTTTAGATATATTTGTATTTTTAAAGAATTATTAATTTATAATATTAATGGTATTATATATTTATATAGGCTATTCTGAAAATATATTATCTTATTATCTTATCGAAATGAGTGATTTTTTCCATTGGACCAAGTCGGGATCAGAGGAAAATATTATCTTAGAAAGATTATTAATTTATCGAGTATTAATTAAGTGACGTTTTACTGTATATCCATTGCCACCACCAACCCACTTCTGTATCCGTCGCCACCTCTATCATCACTACCACCGGCCACTACAGTCAATTCCTACTACCAACAAACTCCTCCATCACAATTAGCACTGAGTTCAACTACCACCATACATTCTTCGATCACTATCATCGCCACCGCCACTTCCACTGCTACTATTAGCCATTACCACCACTGTGGTCAATTTCTACTACCAACAATCTCCATCATAATAACTATCATCGCCGTCAACTACCACAAACATATTATCAATCACTACACATTCTTTAGTCACCACCATTAATACCACCAACTACTAACATCAATCAACTTCACCATTACAACCACCAACACCATTATCAATCGCCATCATTATGACAATCGCCACAATACCTATCACCTCCACCGTCATAACTATCACCACCATCATACTAGCCACTAACAACAATTATTACCATTACTACCATCACTACAAACTATTTGTACCATCAGTAGCAAGCATACGTATTTTTTTAATGAAAAATAATAATTTACTTTTATTAATTTTTGTTTAAATTGTATTTTTATTATGTACATATAAATAAATTATGTACATTCAAATATTGAAAAACAAACAGTCTTAATTATTCCGTGTTCAAATCTGAATTCAGATTCAGATGTTTAAATCTTAATAAAAACATATGAGGTTTTAGTGTCTTGAAATGTTTGACAGGAAGAAACCATGTATAGGTTCATCTCTTGTTGGAAGATTATTAACGCAATCTTCTTTTGGCTTACGAGATAAGGTTCCATGTCCCTCTCACTTTTGTAATTGTTTGTTCAATAATATAGACATGGTAGGGTCCAAGCCTACCCCAAAACCAAAGGGTTACCATAAAAATCAAGAGATAAAACTTAATTTGGGGCTAACAAAAAAAGAATACACGAATTCTAATCCTATGTAAACTGGAATTTACTTTATGCAAAGGAAGCTAATAAAGCGAGTTTATAAGTCGTGGACATGAAAAAAAGTGTTCCTATATAATTCTGTCTATTAGCTAGCTATATGTAAAATAAATTAAAAAAAATAACAATTAGATCTTAGATATATGGAAAGTCATAGAATAGGGAGCAATTAAGGGGTGAATGAAGGGACCTCCTAATCCTCATTGCATTGGGTTTCCTTGTTGACTCCGAACTTGATTAGGACTAGGAGTTTAATTTCACTTATATATATATATATATATATATATATATATATATATATATATATATATTGGGACGAAGGGGAGCCTTGGAGTAACTAGTAAAGTTGCTGCCATATAACCAGGAGGTCACGGGTTCAAGCCTTGGAAACAGCCTTTGGCAGAAATGCAAGGTAAGACTGCGTACAACAGACCCTTGTGATAGCGGGAGCTTTAGTGCACCGGGCTGCCCTTATATATATTGTGACCATTGGATGGTAACAATGCTTAGCTCTCGTCTAAACAAAAGGTCGAGACCATGGAACAACTTAATAAAAAAAGCAACAGATGTTATTCTTATATTCCACAAGAAATCATCACTGAGATACTCATTAGGTCCCCTGCGAAGTCTCTCTTATGATTTAAGTGTGTATCGAAATTGTGATTTTCCGAGATCTCAGAGCCCTGATTTTGCAAAAAATCATGTAGAAGTTTCAAATAAGAACAAAATACCTTCAATTATGGACTTGTTTCTGCGGTTGCCAATTTGTCGTATAGGTGTTGTGTGGACCAAGTAGAATGTAATTCCCCTTGAGTGTAAGTTTATTAATTGGGGTTGTTGTAACGGATGGATTTGCCTCTCAGAAGAAGGTGATAGGAAGCCAGTTTTGTGGAATCCATCAACAAGGAAAGTAGAGGGTACCAGATATTCACCGGCCTACATTGAGATGAGTAATGTATACAGAGGTTTCAGGATGTCAGCGCCTACAACTATCTATGGATTCGGATAGAATGAATTTACAGACGACTATAAAGTGATAGAAATAGTTGATCCAAGAACGAAATCCATTATAAGCATTTATAGTTTAAGGAATAATTATTGCAAGAGATTACTTGACTGTCCAAAAGCACTTGATTACTATTCGTTTCTGCTGAATGGAGCTCTTCACTGTAAGGCTGACCATAAGCACTTGGGGATAAGCAATGATTCTGATACTAGTAGTATTTTCTAGATAAACCTGCAGTCAAGAAGATGATAAGACGACGACATATGGAGAGTTGGATTTCCCTCAACATACTAGTAAAAAAAACATGCTAACAAGAATAGGGGTACTAAAGGACTGTCTGTGTGCTTCTTTCAACTAATTCTATGATCGAGTGGACATTTGGATCATGAAGGAATATGGTGTCAACAAATTAACAACAGCCCAGTGAAATCCCACGACGTGGGATCTGTGGTATAAATTTGTGTCCGTTCCCCACATGATGAACAATGTCAAGAGGTTTACCAGGCATGTGTACATTCAACGGCAAACCACACCACCCATATGGTTGTTCGAGAATGGTGAAATTCTACTCCTTCACGAGGGTGAAATGGTGTGTTACAATCCAAAGAACAATACGTTCAAATGCTGCTTCCCGCGTTCTGATCAATTGGGGAAATCCTATAATCATAATCTTTATGAACGGCCAGAATGCTACGTGGAAAGCCTTATCACCCTTGATTAATATAACCACCACAAAAACAAGCAGTTTTTAATATTCAAACTCTATTTATTCTATTTTTTAGCATATAGAGTTTAAACATTAGCTGTTTCTTGTTAAGGCAAGTCTATCCAATTTTTAGCTGTCAAAGTTTGTTCTATTATAAAACTAAAGCTTATTTTGTGTATGGCTCATTTGTTCTCACTTTGACAGTTGAATGCTAAATATCGTAGCAGTTGTGATGTCAAGAAAACTTCCACTACATATACATCTCGGAAGTCCTCAAATCATCTACTATGTCCATGTTAAAAGGGGTAAAAACCATTGATTTTGGTATCTTGTCTCTCATAAGAAAAGTCCTAAAAAAAATAGTATTTATTTAATTCATTCGACAAAATTACCGTCTGAACATAACAAAATTAAAAAATCTTATATTTTGATAACTAAATAGAAAAAATATATATATTTCTTTTCATGTATCACATAATAATTTTATTTTTCAAATTTCACTACCCAAATATATTTCAAATAAGTTCAAATTTGAAATCACGCATCACGAAAAAACAAATTTTAATAATTAATTTATCAAAATAACAACAAATCTAACTAACCCACTTAACATTCTTTTATTTTCCACTTATGTCTGCGCTCAAATATATATGATTGGAACACATGTTAAAAATACCTAAATTTCAGGTGTGTGCATCTGAAAGTAGAAACAAAAATAAAGAGACGAAAAAAATTCTATTTTTTTACCTGAAAATTATCTAACATTGGTATTCGTACAAAAAAGGCCAACATACTACACATATTAATTAAATAGGACGACCAAAATAGGACCAGTGTTATTGGGTCAATTTTCAGCATGCAATTTTAAATTGGGAAACTTACCTAAATATACCATATTTAGAAAATATTTATCACTATAGCTATATAATTTTAATACATGTATAATTCACTTTTAATATATAATGCAGATTTTTTTACCAAAACAAGCCTAATAAATTTTAAGACACTTATAATATAATCATATTACATGCAAAATTACTTTTATACATAGTATTGCATGCATAATATCAAAACAAGTATAATAGATTTGTAATGCATATATATTATATATATAATTCAATTTTAACATATAGTATAATTTTTATAAATAATAAATATTTTCTAAATATAATTTATCTAGGTAATAAATAAAAAATATATTTAAAAGCATTAAATAGTTTATAAAAGAAGCTCAAAAAGTGATTATCCCTTTCAAATTTGGGCCTACTTCATAGGCCTCTACAACCAAACATTCAGCTTTGGCCCATCTAAACTGCTTGCTCTAAAACCCTTTCGTTCTTCCCTTTTGTTCCCCAACCCTCTCCTCCCCTCTCCTAATCGAAACTCCTTTTTCTGTAAGATTAGAGAGGAAGAGAGCGTTGCAAATAGACGATTTTGACCTCTGATCGTTGGCTATGGCGGCGCCGGAAGCTCCCGTTTGCTATGTCGGAGTTGCCAGGAAGTCCGCCGCCTTCCGTCTCATGAAACAAATGGTTCTCAATTTTCTTTCTATTTTCATATACGCTTTTAAATGCTCATATTTGTATGAATGAACTGAATTGAATTGCTTAACTTGATTTTTTTTTGGTTTTTCTGATTTGATCCATCTCATTTGAGTTCAAATTTGATAATTTTGCATATTCGTGTAATAATTTATTTTGTATGCAAAATGAATTACATAAAGATGTAGAAATTTAAATATCAAATTGAAATAAGTTATAGATTTTTACACTCTGTCTGCATAGCAATGTTAAAGCTCGAGTCTTTTAAATTTATTTAATTTCCATGAATTGTGTGATTATTAGAAGTGAAGGATATCAAACGAGTGGTGCTGAGCTTTTGATTTTGAGACTTACTACATTATGATGTATATTTTGATTCGGGATGAACTGAGAGGTTTTCTGGTGCTGTGTATATTTGGTGGAGTTAATTGCATTAGGAGTACAAATCAAACCAAAACCCCTACCAAACCGACAAAAGACGAACTAGATTTGGTTCAGTCTGGTTCGATATTGGGTAAGAAAAGAACAAATCGAATGGACATATTGAATTTTTATATGTTTCTTAGAAACTTTATATAGGATTTTATATGAAAACATATGTCTAGAAATATTTGTGATTCTCTCATTGGATGCCTAATATAACTATATTGTACATCCATTTTTATATACTTTAACTAATGGTCAATCCAAGTGTCATTGAAATGCATCAATTTATGAGCTTTTTCATATTAATATTTCAAAATTTATTGAACTCTTGCATCTTTTTCGAATTTGATTGTATTATCGGTAATTTTTGAAATTAAACAAAGTGTATCAATTTTTAGGTTTTATGTTGAATTTTGTGTTTAATTATTAAAGTTTGCTTAAGTTTGAACGTGTACATCATTGAAAATTATTGTTAGACTAACAAAATAACTATATGTGTTTAATAGTACGTATGTTTATCAATTTGTTAACTACTGCTAAATATATATTGATTTACTAAAATTTTATCTATAACTCCAAAAATATAATACTGAAATAGTAATCATTGGACAAAAAAACGAGAAAACCGAACCAACCAAACCGTCCCATGTACACCCGTAATTGCAATGAACCAATGATGGAACTAGGAGCATGTATGGAATATAGTGATTAAATCTAATTTTTTTGTGTGTGTTTCTGCGTGTACTTGAGGGTTGCTAGTTAATGTGCAAACTTTCCATAGGTACATATATTTCTAATACGTATGAAATGCATGTTCAATAGGGATGGGAAGAAGGAGAAGGCCTAGGCAAGAACAAGCAAGGAATCAAAGGATATGTGAGAGTTCAGAACAAACAAGACACTGCAGGTTTTTTTTGACTTCCGTATCGCTTCTGTAGTAGTAATCTGCTCTGCTGTGTGGCTGCAGTAGGAATAAATAACAACTCTGCCTTCTCCTCTGTGTGTGTGTGGGGGGGGGGGGGAGGCTTTGAAAAATCGACACTTAGTAGTTTTTTTTTTGAATTTTGAAATAGGTATCGGTACGGAAAAGCCAAATGAATGGGCGTTTGACACTGCTCAGTTTGATAGCATACTTAAAAGATTGAAAGTGGTAACTCTCCTTTTTCAACTTTGAGTTTTAATTTAATTAGCAAGTTTGTTTCCAATATTCTATATGACTAATATTCATTTACGTTATTTGGCAGCAAACAGCTGAAACCAACAATGATGAAGGTACATTGAATCGGAAATCATTCTTAATTTATACTTATACCATTTCATTCTGCTGTATTAATTCTTTGGGTGTTTATAACAGTAAAAGAGAAAAATGACACGGCAACAGGAAATTCTAATGGCGAACAAGAGACTGTTCCTAAGGTTACTAGGCCTCAAGGAAGGTGAGCAAGCTAAAGTTAGTCTACGCTTCTTCACGTGTGGTAAGCTGGAGCCTGGAACACATTGTAATATCCAATTTTTTTATTTTTCTGTGCACCAGATATAAGAAAAGGGAGAGAGGAAAGCTTGTGCATGCATATTCATCTCAGGATCTTGAAGGAATTCTCGTAAGTTTACTTTTGCATGACAACTGTGTTTCCACTATATGGATACTGATAAGGGATATAACAAGCTCACCAGCAATTTACCCTTGATGTTATCTACGAGTGTATTTGGATGTTAATTTTATTATTGTGACAGACAATCAATAAACTAACTATTTTATAGGGTACTTGACCATTCAAAACCTGATTACTTCTTCCATAAAAACTAGGAATCCTGGCGATAATTGAAAATGTATTTGTTTTCTTTTAGATGAGTTACCATTCGTTTATTCAATGACATATGCAAATTGAACATTGTATCAGCACTCAGTATCTGTTCTACTTGGAGGATAGAGGTACTAGGGGAAAGAGTCGAGGTGTGATGAAGCTTGACGGAACCATTATTGTCTTATACAAATAAAAATGCAATCACTTGCTCATGTTTGAGCCTGATTTTGTCTCAAAGATTGTAATTCCTGCTCCTTTTGGCAATATCTTCAAAAATAAAAATTCTTCTCAGCCAAATTTGCATTTTATGTAGGTCAAAAAGACAAAGACTTCTCAGACAAATGATGATCAGAAGGTACCAGATACAGTGGAGACAATTATTGTTGCCGATGATTCAGGTAAGTTCTAGATATGTTATTTGCAGTTAGGCTGCCTGGGCCTCCTCTGATCTAATAGATGTTTTCTTGCTATGTTAGTTTCCAATCAAAATTATTGTATCAAGGCCCATAAACAATGTAGGAAGATTGTATTCTTTCATTGATTTGCTTTGTCTGGGTGATGGGAGTCTTTTTTGGTTGGTGGAAGGAGAGTTTGGAAATACGAATAGGTACCAATTTCTGTCTGACCTGGATTGCAGCTCCTGTTTCTGAATCATGTCTATACATACTTTTTTCATTTTCTTGCAGGGTGGTGGGATTGTTGTGGGGGTGGATGTTTGTAAGTGTGTGTTAATATGTGCATGAATGTATAATAAGGATGTGTTGATGTGAGATGAGGAATGGGTTTTAACACTAGTTGAACCCGGGTTGGGCTTACAGAGATAAGTGCTGATTGTTTACTAAAATTATTCTTTTTGCCAGGGAATGAAGATCAAGGGGTTCCACCGGAATGGTGGGGCTATAAAAATGGATTCGTCTCAGGAGGATTTCTTGGAAGTCAAGCTCGGAAAAAAAAGTCATCATCATCAGACAAGATGCTAGACTTCAGTGAGAGGACCACATTCCATGAGGATGATCAAGAAAATCTTTATAATCTTGTTCAAGTATGCTTTCCAACCATTTGAAGAAACATAGATTTTATGCTAATTGCTATAAATGAGTTGAACTGTCACTGTCCCCTCAACATAAGTATGACACTTCTAATGAAAGCTTTATCTTTACTAACTTCACCCGATACATCTATTTCTTCTCATAACTGTGATGCTGGCAAATATTATCAGGATCTGATTCCTTTCATAGTGTAATTGAAAAACTGTAAGATACATATGTCTAGGAGCCCATTTGGATGGGCTTTAAGTTGGTCAAAACCAACTTAAAGCTCCTTTTTAGCTTTTGGACGTGTTTGCCTAATACTAACTTTAAGCCATAAAGTTCTTAAAGTCGGTCAAAAATGAAAAGTTAGGATTCCTAACTTTTTTTTTCTAAGTGCTTAAAGTCATTTTCTTTGACCATGAAAATTATTTTTATATCCCTTATATTTTAATTAAATTCCCAAACTACCCTTTTAATTCTTTTAACCCTAAAATTCACATCATTTTCCTCATTTAAGCACTTTTATCCAAACACTCAACTGCTTATTTATAAAAATAACTTTCAGCACTTCAAAGTTTTAAAAGCATTTCATACATAAAAGTTACTTTTTTGAAGTTCATCCAAACGGGCTCTAGGTAACAAGTGAAGGTGCAAGGTGTGTACTGAATTATAGTTATTAGAAGGTTGCAGTTTTTTATTGGTTTGATATGAATATTTTCGAATTAGCTTTCTTGCTGATGTTTCTCTAGTGATGCATATTAGTATAAGAGAAGTTTATCAGTTAAGATAATGACAATGTCTTTCAACTGCAGAACACAGCCACAACTGGAAAACAAGGACTGGGTATAAAGGACCGGGCAAAGAAGGTTGCTGGGTGCTACTTTGAGGGGAAAAAGACGTCCTTTGATGATAGCGATGATGAAGATTCTTCTGAGTCAAACCCTCCCATGAAAGAAGAACATGAAGAAGTCAGTGACCTAGTCAAAATTGATGAACCAAAATTGAAGCTGAAGAAATTGTGTAAACGGCTGTTGAAACAGGTTTCCTTAGATTATTTTTGTCACGGGTTAAGTGATTTATCCGAATTCATGTCTTGACTTCCCTTTATTCATGTCTCACACTCCAGGCACCGGGGAACTTGTTAAAGCTGAAGCAACTTAAAGTGCTAATTGATGAACAATCATCAGATTTTTTCTGCAATTTCACTAAAAAAGAGTCGCTTGCGTTTTTGAAGTGCAAGGTAAAGTACCTCTGTTGCAATCTTGAAAGTCTTTTGACAGGAGATATCGTTCTCTGTCTTTGCAATCATCATTTTGGATTGCTCTTTTAGCATGCTGATTGTCTTGTCTCCTTGTATCAGCTTGAAGGCAGTGACAAGTTCGCAGTGGAGGGAAAGAGGGTGTCTCTTTCTTAAAGAAGGCTGAAGGAATTTCGCCTTTGCTGAGATTAGCTGTAACGAAATGTAGATGGCCACCGATACTAGGTTCACAGTAAATCAAGTTCATTTTGTTTTTGCTGAGATAGCAAGGAGCACAGCATTGCGTTTTTGGGAGTACAACATTTAGGCAGTCATTTCTTCACCCAGTGACCTGCCCTTTTTTTTTTTGGGTGATATTTGTCTGTTATAGGCCAAGGAATAGAGGTCAGTATAAGTTGTATTATGAACAGATGCACAATTATTCGATTGTTACACATTTATAATTTGTTATTTCACCAATGAAATGAGCAAGTTTCAACCCCCCTTTCCCCAGCCGAATGACCATATTTTTTCCTTTATTATTGGGTCTCCGGGTAGTCAACACGGCATGTCTCTATATGTTTGATTGTGTGAACTACCTTGAAGAGGCTCACCCAATCAGCACGGATCGTGTGAGCATTGTGCTGGAAATTGACACACAATCATAACCCTAGTCTGGACGTGTTAAGTTTATTTTGGGAGTGAGTTACTTTGTTAAGTTGGAGATTGCTTCTTTGCCCCGCTGGTAATCGAGTCAAACTTCATTCGAATACTCGAAACTTGTATCGCTCAATGTAAGACATCCTGGTGTTTTGGAGTGTACATATCATTGCATAAGTAAAAACCGTAATGGTTTCAATTTCTAATACAAATTGATTTTTAAATTCTGAACTTGCTGCATCGTCCGGATATCTTTCAATTCTGGAAAATGCAATATTTTCTCAGTACTTTTCTCAATGAGTGGGCGAATTATCAGAGGTAATTGGCTTGTACTATTTTTGTCGCAAGGAACTTCACCAAGTAATCATATCCATGACAATAAAGAGCTTCAATCTCTGCCCTTCGACCGCTCTGAACCATTGCAGCCACTTCTTCTTTGTAGCTATCCTGGTAAAAATCGGCAATCTAACATTTTTCAAACCAAATAATGGAGAAAGAATGACGTTTCTGCAATAACTGGAATTATACCTGCAGAATCTCTGATGACATCAAGCTTTTGGCAATCTGGAGATCTCGAGGTTTCAAAGGTACCAAACATTCTTCAGGTATAAGTTGATTAATATCATCCTTTCGCAGTCCTAGCCACTTGATATTGCAAGCTAAAAAAACATGTAGAGTAACACTCTTATAAGTGAAGTTATGATAACAAGGACATATGATTCAACATAACTTTTAATAGAAAAGAGCACCATATCTGTATGCTTCAAGTCCCATCCCTATGCTTCCAAACTTGAAGGTACAAAGAATTGCTAATCCAGCCGGATTCCTTAAAAATCACAATGTGAAGCTGCAAATAAGAACTTCGTTCTGCATCTAATGTGATGCAAACACTAGTGAATTCATTTATACCAGTCAACCAGCCCCAAGACTGGCAAATTTGGGAATGTCTGACACATTCGATGAAGCAGAAACCTGAATAAGTTTTTTGAGAATAGAATATGTTATGAGTTAATGAGTGAATGGACAATCTTCTAGCAGCTATTCTGTGAACTAGAATGTCAAAATAAAGGAGTTTTCTTTGAAGATTTTATAACCCTTCACCTCACCTAGTGGCAATATCAGGGAATCCTTTGGCAGTGATCAGAATGCATGGGATTTGATTGAATACACCATCCTCAGCCAGTCGTTGGAATATAGCATGCTAAAAAATGGAATTAGTTTTAGTTTCTTGCAAAATGATCGACTAAAGTTTCAAAAAGTGATAAAATACCTTTTCCACCATAATGATGTACCGTGCATCTGTTTCCATAGTTAAGTTTTCCAACAATTCCAGGTCTCCTGATATAGCATAACCCGAAGATCCACAAGTAGAGCAGTCAACAACTTCCTTGTCTGGCTCCTATCTCAGTGGTTTAAAGAAGCAAACTTCAGTCATATCCATATTTGGGAGAAAGAAATACCAAGTTCTAAATGTTGATAAAACTTCCTATTTCATATCCCTGATCAAGCTTTACATGGGAAACTTCAAGACTTGTACATGTAAGTATTTAGTTCCTTGAGTTTTAGGAAAAAATCATAATACAAAGAAAAATAGTTGATCATAGACGGCTACTAGCAGCTACATTTACTAACTATAGAAACTTGGAAATATTAAAAGTTTGACTAGGTTGGCTCATATTGAAATCAATCAATCAGCTGTGCCTCAATTATAAACTAGTTGAGATGGGCTATATGAATTCTCTATATTCATTTGTTATACAGGGCGTTCATTCCAATATGATAGATCATGTTACTGGCCAAGTCAAGCTGCTATGCGTTTGATTAAATTAAGTATAAACATCTGAAATTACAACTAAAGGGTTAAGATTAATACCTGCAATAATAAACGGCCTGCTATTGCCCCTCTGCTTGATGCCATTATTCCAAGGCTATAACGGCTGCAACGAAGCAGGGCTACCAAGTCTGTTCTCATAGAAGGTAATGAGACCCCGTTAATAAAATCAACCAAACACACAGATCATATTCATAAGTGATGAAGAAAGAAAAAACAACAATGACCTTGGATGGTCCTATTAACCTGCAATTGAGAAGTGAAATAATCTGGTGAATCACAGAGCAGCATATAGTATAGCTCTCTCTGTGTTACCCTCTTTTCCTGAACCAGAATTTGGTAGCACATCTCCATAACCTTCCAAACTTGATCACAAAAACATTGCCAGCATTATTGATTTGTCCAATAAGTAATTTGATGGTAAGAAACTTGTAGTCTTTTACCTCTTATGAATGACTTGGCACTATTCTCTCTCGTTAAAGATCGCGTGTAAAAAGAACTGGACAGGAAGATCCATGAATCACCGGTAAGTAACCCCCGGCTCACTCTGCTATTGCTGGAGTTCCTACTGATCTGTGTCACTCACATATGCCATATATATAAACTATCAACTATGCCTCTATTTGGCGTCTACTATATGAATCATCTATATCCATTTATGTTCAGGCCTAATTCATCCCAATACTGGTAAATCATTTGTTATTTGAGGTGACCGAGAGGTTCAAATATAAATCTCCCAAATTGCTAAATTTTATTCCAAATCTGCGTTTTTCTTTAATTTCTCTTCTGATATGAACAATAGGCATTCTGAACATTTAAGAAGGCATAAACACAATGGATTTATCAACTTTTTGGATTTCATTATGATGCTTACAGCACGCATATGTAGGCTAAAAGTGCAAATTATAATAGAATTTCGTTTCGAAAAGATGAAAAGGTAAAATTTCGAACCAGTGATAGAGCGGAAATTGACGGAGAGTTCGAACTTAGGGCTTTAAGAAAATTAAGGACCGCAACTTCGATTCGAGCTCGGACCTGAACAAATAAATCCAATTAGATGAGAAAACAAAAACATGCTGAAATAGCGAAACTGTTTGAATTTTGAATCTAACAGTTCAACTTTTCACATGGACTAAAAAATATCGATCCGATTTAAGTGAACTTCTAAATGAAGCAGTTCATACATTCTACACAGCTACAAATCTACGAATATCTTTTGACGGAGAGTTACCTGTGAAGGAGGAAGAATATCGGCGTAGCAGAGGTGTTGATCGGAGAAGAAAATGGTTGATCTGCAGAATTCTCCCATAGCTTCAAATGGCGGTAAATCTGCAATTTGAATTCGGAGGCTAACTATTTATATATGAGCTGAATTTATAGCATTTTACTTTGGGCTATGACAAACAAATTTAGGGCCGGCGATGGGACAGATTTCAGTCGATTTAATTTCACCGTTTGTCGTTTAAATGAGTTGATTTTAAATTTTTGCCCAATTGATCTTTAATTTTTGTTGCTAGAAATCGAACTTTAAAGACGTGGGGCATAACTTATGGAATATGATGATTCAAAAAATTAAATTTATGTCCCGTGAAAAAGTTATTTACGTTGACGAGTAAAAATTAAAAACCAACACAAATAGGGACAATATACAAATGACTTTTTTCAATCAAATAAAAATCAAGAAGACAACTTAAATAGCCATCTACCTAAAAATTTAAATTAAAATTGATAGCGAATTTATCATATGTGTAGAACTATATAAATATCGACTAGAAGTAAATAATGATTTCGTCCCAATTTTGCTCAAATTGAAATATTCTCCTACAATCAATTCGCTCATATAACTCATGAATTCTGAGGGAAATTATTCCAATTTATCTTTATTTTCCAAGTACAAGTGTATCATATAATATACGTATTAATAAGCAATTTATAATTCATACATCCTTCTTTTCCATTGTAAATAAATTCTTTAGTGAAGCAAAAGTCGAGTATTCAATAACCAAAGCTATTTTTTCTAGTGTGACAGAGCCAACAATTCACTTAATATGGACTAGAGGGAACATGATATATATTAAATGACCAATGATAAATCTCTTTCTTAATTGAACAATGAGAACAGAATAACATTTTCTTTTCTCCGTTCACTTTTACTTGTCCACTTTGAACTTTACACGGGTCTTAAAAAATAATGATCAAGATGAGTATATTACCGTAATATCCATATTAAAATTGATGTGTATACTGAGTCTTAAGAAATGATTTGATAAATTAGTAATTAATATTGAAGATAAAATTAAAAAAAATAATTATCTTTCTTGAAAATTATGTCTAGAATAGTGGTTATGTAAAAATAAATAATATTAATTTTTTAAAATAAGAAATAGTTATAGATAAAAACATAATAAATTCATTCCCACTTAAACAGAATTTGAAAGGGCCAATTGTTTTTTCGAAATTCAAAAAAAGAAGTCTAAAGCACATGGAATTACTACCGTGCTCTGTTTCTGCTTCGTCTTTATCTACTCGTACATTTTACAAGTACTATACATAACAAACTCTTCCCCTTTCCATTTTTTCTTCCCTATATAAATTTCTTCAAAATTTCATTCTGTCCTTAATCCACCAAAAATGTCGACAGACAACAACAATAACGACGAAATGCTCACATTGTCTCTGTCTTTTCCTTCTCCCACCGTTCCACCACCGCCTCCGCCACCTCCACCACCATCTTCTCGCCGTCCACGTAAGCGAAAGCTATCGCGGATATCGAAAAGCGAAACGATTCCGCCTCCTTATCCATGGGCGACTAATCGTCGAGCAATGGTTCACAGTCTCAACGTACTTAACTCGAACCGGATTTCAACAATAACCGGTGAAGTTCAATGTAGAAAATGTGAGAGAAAATACGAAATAGGATTTAACTTGCACGAAAAATTCGCGCAAGTTGGAAGCTTTATTTCATTAAATAAAGAATTCATGCGTGACCGTGCACCGAATATTTGGATGAATCCGGTTTATCCAAATTGCAAATATTGTGAACAAGAGAATAGTGTCAGACCGATTATTGCATCGAAGAAGCAATCGATTAATTGGCTATTTTTGCTATTGGGTCAGTTTATTGGATGTTGTACACTTAAACAGCTCAAGTATTTCTGCAAACATAACAACAAACACAGGACGGGTGCCAATGACCGGGTTCTTTATCAAACGTATTTGACTCTTTGCTGGCAGCTTGATTCCAGTGGCCCATTTGATCACTAAACGTATCAAAAAGTGTTGTTTTTGTCATTTGGAATGAAAAAGAGGCTAGAAATTAAATAGGATTATGTAAAATTACTATTGCTAGGATGATTTTGTTGAAAAAAAACTTGTGTTTGTGTGGAGTAGCTAACTTTTATTTTGGGCAGGACCTAGCTATATATTTGTTCTGTATTTTTTTTTTAATGTTACAGTTAATTTATGGTTTATTGATGATATAACCGGCGTTTTTATTGTTGGTGGATGTTGATCATGTCTTCAATTTTTTCTACTTCTGTTATCAACAGGGAAACGTAAAGAATTGCGTAAGGGTGGATTTTGTAGGAAGAAATTGTTTTCTATAAAAAAATATTATTCACAAAAAAAGTACTTTTTGTAAAAGTGTATGAATATAATCTAGATAAATATTAATATTACTCTTATGAAAGGTGGAGTTGGGGTGTTGAGTGGCGGGGATAAAGAAATGAAGATGAGGTTTGTTGGAAGGTAGGATGGGAAGTCATTTTTCTTGTTTTTAAGGAATTTATTTTTTTCAGTCCATATTACTTGTCTATTTTCCCCTTAATCATAAAAGAAGAGTTTTTTTTTTACTAATTTACTATCATTCAACTCTTTTTAATATACTCTATTTATGAGTCTTATCCATCAATATCAAGATTAACTATAAAGAAATTTTTTTGAAACTTTATATTCCCTCAATTTATTTTTAGTGATTCACTACTCGAAAATAGTTGTTTACTTTTACATCATTTTTAACACATTAAGAAAAAATATTTTTTTAACCATGTTTTACCCTTCACATTAATTAGTTATTCTCCAAATCATTTTTCATGAACTAATACTAAATATCAATTATATGAGTATTATGGAAAATATTCATAGGGAGTGTGTAATGTACAAAGTGAACAAGTAAAAGAGAATGGATGGAGTAATATTTGTACTTTCAAAAAGAGTTAGTTGTAAGTGCAAATTAATTTTTTTAAAATTAATTTTATGTTTATTTCATAAATTGACAAGTAATTTAGGAGTATTTTCTTAGAAAAAACATTCTCCAAAAATTAATTAGAAAACATTTCTGTATACACCCTAAATCTTTGTTGCTTTGGATTCAGTCAAGCCTTTTCCTGTTCCCAATAATAATAATAATGAGCAGTAATTAAAAGGGCTTTATGAGTACTTATCATAATTTCCACAGAAGATGCATCTTGATAATGCTTTTAATGTTCTTACTTTATTTTATTAATCGACATCAATTTAGTAATGTTATTGCCTTTTGTAATCGACAACAATTTAGTACGATTGATTATGGTTGTTTCTTTGATGAACATTAACAAAGATTCTGTAACACCCTCAAAAATTTTCCCTAAGATTCGGACCTTTCGTGTATATGTGTAAGGTCGAACTCGAGTATTGTGAAGCATCTGCAGGAGTAAGATGAGTCTTTGAGAAAAGGAGACGCGTTAGAGGTGATGTGGGGTCATGAAGGACCCCTAGGACCAAATCAAATCCAAAAGATTCGCCGTGGCTAAGTTTGAGGAGGAGTTCGCTTGAGAGGTTGACTTCTAACGACCCTATCTTTTGAAAGACGACAATCTGGGTGGCCCACGACCTATTAAATTAGAGGTCATCGAGTCTTCTTTCCAACGCCACCAAGAATGTACATTTTGGAGTTTGGAGTCAAAAGATATGACGATCCTAAGATGAACTAGCACGGCAGGAATTTTATTTTTTGGCCTGAGTTGCAACTGCTGGGGAAATGGACTTGGCGCTGTAAGGGCGCGACGCGCCACTATCCCGCCAGAAACATGCCTCAGTAGTTTGGTCCTTGGCGCGACGCGCCACTAAAAGTTGTGCAGGGTTTTTCAGGCCAAATTTCCAAAACCCAAAAAATATGGCCTTGGCGCTGTAAGGGCGCGACGCGCCACTATCGCGCCAGAAACATGACTCAGTAGTTTGGTCTCTAGCGCGGCGCGCCACTACGAAGTGTGCAGGTTTTAGACGTAATCGGCCTGGCGCTGCAATGGCGCGATGCGCCACTATCGCGCCAGGTGCATTTTTAGCCTATTTTCAAAACTTTTGAGAAGGGGCAATTTGGGAATTGTCCCAAATTGCATATGTATCATCCTTGGCCAATTTGGGGACATATTTTCAGCCCCCACTCTCTCTCTAGAAAAGCCCTAGAAATCTCTCCCTCTTCTTCTTCTTCTTCTTCTTCTTCTTCTTCTTCTTCTTCTTCTTCTTCTTCTTCTTCTTCTTCTTCTTCTTCTTCTTCTTCTTCTTCTTCTTCTTCTTCTTCTTCTTCTTCTTCTTCTTCTTCTTCTTCTTCTTCTTCTTCTTCTTCTTCTTCTTCTTCTTCTTCTTCTTCTTCTTCTTCTTCTTCTTCTTCTTCCAACAAGAAGAGTTCCAACAAGAAGAGTTCCAAGAGCTTCAAGATTTCAGGCTTTCCATTGAAGACCCAACAACAAGGTTTCTTCAAGAGTCTATTCTAAGGTATGTAAGGATATCCAAAACATGGGTTGAGTCCACCCATGTGCCCTACTCTTGCTTTGAGGTTAGATGTCCATGAAAATGGAGTTTCTTGATATGGTTTATGTTTGAGTGAGTTTTGTTCCCCACTTATTTGATTCTATATGTGTTGATGTTGTTGGGCTACGAAGTTCCTAAAAGAGCCTTGATGTGAGTGTGAGTTGATGAAGATGAGTTGTTAAATATGTTTTATTGTTCTTCTTAATTATATAGATTTTGATAAAGGATGTTATCTTCCTAAAAATGATACTTACCTTGAATTGTTGATTTAAAGCCTAGGAGTTGTGATGAGTTCCAAAGATTGATTAGATGGATAGAGGAAATGATTGGTCATGTTTACATATTGCTATAAATGTGCCTTTTAATTTCTCTTGAAAGATATGATTTTGAGATGATTGATTATGCTAGAGTGGATGAGTTGACAAGGTTTAAATGAGACTTGTCGATATGATTTGATTGAGTCGATTGGATGGAGTTTTATGAGCATTGAGTCTTGGGAGGAGTATCGAGCACCGAATTGGGTAAGAGTAAAGTCCATACTCGAACCCAATAACTACATCGCCAAACGTAGGAGGGGATCGAACCGTTAAAGTCGGATGTTTCCCCAAGATGTTTGTCCTGACATTATAGGACTTGGTTGGATTGGATCCATGATTGGTTGATTCGTTCATACCCTAGCAAGGTATGAACGGACGCAGCAACAACGTCGGTTTGTTGTACTTTCACTGGCTCATAAGTGATGGTTGTCGGATAAGAGAAACTCCTAGTTAGATCTTGATAGTACTCTGAGTCAGTTGAGTTGAGTGACATGAGATTTGGTCCGGTCTAAATCATTTCTTGTTAGATTTAGGATACTTGCGTGAGTTGTTATATATGTATGAGTTGAGATCCTGAGTCGATATTGATGCTTTCGTGATGTTTGTTTCATCTGGCCATTTTACATACTCGTACATTCCATGTACTGATGCCATTTGGCCTGCATCGTCTTATGATGCATCGACAGGTACTAGAGATCATCAACCGGCGCTCCGTTGAAGATCCACATACACTTCCAGCCAGTTGGTGAGTCTTCCTAGTTTCCGGAGGATGTTGAGTTTTCTTGTATAGTTTTGTTGTTGTTTCTTTTATTTTGGATTGCTGGTAGCCATGGGCTTGTCATTGGCACCTTCTAGATTGTAGATAGAGGCTTCATAGACCGGAGTGTAGAAATGTTGAATTGTTCTTTTGAGTAGCCCCTTTTAAAATTTCTTGTCGAGTTGACGGTTGTTTGGCCTTCGGCCCTAATTTATAAACAGTATTTTATTAATTGAGTTTTCTGCTAAGAGAAGGTGATTGAATGAATGTGTGACTGGACCAGGTGGTTCACTCGGAGGTCAGAAATGACCTTCGAGTGCCGGCCACGCCTAGGGTACCCTCCCAGGGCGTGACAGATTCTCACACATAAATTCACTTTTAATAAATGATCTTTTCAACCAGTACTGCGTTAGCCCCTACAACACATCAGATGTTTACACCAAATCATAAATCTTGAAGATATATATCTATCTTTTAGGTGGGAGATCCTAGTCACTGGCATTCGTTGTACATATAATAGTCAGTTAGTCACCATGTGTACATACATTTGGACCACTTTATGCTTGATATTTGTGCTTCTTGTGCGTAGGATATGATTTGACGCGAAATCGATTTTTTGATGGAAAATGAAATGAAATATGCTCTACTTGTTTTAAGCAGCATTTCGTAAACTTTGATGGGAAGGAACGATGAAAAAAAAATGGTGTTTTATGTATTAAGGCATTATTAGAAATGGAAATTAGCAACAAGCATGTAACGTTTAGATTTTATGTGGACCAAAAAACATATATTTGTACTAATTAATTAAACATTACAAGCCACTACCAAACTATATTACATGGCCCGGATTCAAACTGACTTCATGTCGACCTCTTCTTTAAGAGTTCCAGAAGTTATTTGCTAGAACTCTTTCAAAATGCTGACGGGTGTGTGTCGAATTCTTCAAAAGTAGTGCCATTTTTGAAGGATTTAACACTGGCGCAATAACATTTTTGGAGAGTTATCGAGCAAAATAATTATTCAGAAGTAGCTTTCTTTTCCTTTTGGCGCATTTGTGCCATGTACAGGCAGGTAGACCAGTGTTTCAAATAGCCTTATATTCTGAAAAATCACCATGTGTGATTAAGTTGTCGTACTGTGATGAAACGTCCAAAAGTCTTCATTTGTGAAAAACAACTAAGAAAAATGTGCATATAGCAGAGGAACTTGGAATGATAGAGAGCCAACAATTCTGGAGAAAAACATATGTTACAACTCCAAGTTTTACATTCCTTGCTGCTCTCTGATTGTAGAAAGCAACATACCACGTAATGTAGTCAAAGTGAATCAGTTTTAAGGGTGTGAGTTCGTCGCTAAGTTACAAAATGCAGCAGTCAACTTAAATAGCTTACTCAATTTCGACAATTGCTTATGCATAGGCTTATTAGGCTATTATGAGTTACCAATTTCGACAAATTGGTAACTCACTGCTCTTACGAATCAGTGCTAATGCATCTCAGTTCGACAAGAGGTTATGGAACCTTTATATTTTGTATATTCAGAAGGAATTACATGCTCAAATATCCCTTTCATCTTTTACTCATAAAAACTTATAATACCTCTTAAATGAATTCATTAAATTTGAAAGTTTTCAGCCTACCTTTCCCTTTTTAAACCTTTTGACTTGGCAGAATAATTAATATGGACCTCTGCTAAGCATAACAACATAGAATGTCTTTCCAACGCTTTACTTTGGTGTCAACATTGTGTATTCATTGAACTTGACAGTGTTAAGTCTGAAGTTTCAAAAGACAACAAGCTAATAAAAAATGGTGGCAACAGTAACCATTGGGCAAATTTGGTCTTTACTTTTTAAAATGTAGTCTATTCGGCAAATTTGCCTGTACACGGAGTTCTTGCAAGAACCTCTATATTGGGCAGCATTTTCTTCAATCTCCCAATGCATTAGGCATTTTCAGCGAGAGAAAGGCCTACTGAAATCTCGTTCAGGTTTAGAAATTTCAGGATCCAGGCAAAAGGCTACTGAATTCAATTTTTTTACTGTGCTGTGTTGACTACGTTCCAGTACTCCCATGAAAACAAATCGAATAATATAACAAAGTTTTTGATCTCTTACCTTTTCTATGCTTTTACCTTGAGATTGAAAAAGGCAACATACATCATAAACAACAACATAACCATAGTCTCACACATTAGAATCTGAAAGGCTAAAGTGTACACTAATTATTTTACGAAGGTCAACGACTACGTAGGAATCTAGGGGAGCTGTTCTGCTGAAAATACCAATTTTACGTACTGTCAGCCAGAGACGGGGTGGAGCTAGCACTATTTATAGTTACAAATTCGGCACAACCTAGTAATTTGATGTGTACCTTGTAAGACATCAACGTAATATAATCTAATAACTTAGTTTTTCTCAAATCTAAAATCCCCATACTCAAAATTGTAGCTCGCCCTAAGCGAATTGATCGTGTCAGCCTAAATTAATTACCACTAGATTGACCAAAAGAGATAACTAACTGCTCCAATGTTTGAACCAAAAAAAGTCAATCTTCAAATGTAACACCCCAAATTTTTTTCGTCAAGATTCGAACCATTCTTTATATGTGTGTAGACTCGAATTGAATGACTTGTAATTTTATATATGAGTTAGGATAAATTCTTAAGTATTTGAAGGGTATTAGATGTGATTTAGGATCATAAGGGATCCCTAAAACCAAGTCAAGTCCAAAGAATTTCTATCGGCTAAGTTTCCGAATGAGTTGGTATAAGGGTCAACTTCAAACGACTATGTCTCCTAAAATATAACGAATTGGGTGGCCCATGACCTATCAAATTAAAGGTCTTTGAGTCTTCTTGCCAATGCCACAAGATTGTATTTTTTAGAGTTTGGAGTAGAAAATTATGATCGTTTTACCGAAGCATGTCCGGACAGTACAATTCGGCGAGCTCACCAGCCAATTTGGCGACTCGCCGAATAGTGCCCGAAATCCTTCAGAATCTATTGGATTGGGCAAGGTAAAGCACCATTTGGCGACTCGCTGAATAGGTCGGCGAGGAGACCTCCAACTCACCGAAATTGCCGACGGGAGTTATTAAAAGGTGATTTTTCCCAACCTTTCAACCTACTAATATTCTTCTATGTAGAGATACTCTCAAAATCCCAAATTATCCTTATGCCAAAAATCAAGAACTTCAAGAAAGAGATTTCTACAATATTGTCACGACCCAACCCCGTAGGCCGCAACTGGGTTCCGACCTGGACCTTCTCATGCGTATTTATCAACTACACTTAAGTTGAACCGTGTGTGATGTGATACTATATACAAAAACCCCAATAGTTTAAAACTTAAAAACTTTTTCATGTACATGTAGCCTTTTTCATTTGTATCATATCATGAAAGGGCACGCGAGCCGACAAGGCTGCTATAACAAAAACATTCACAACATATCGAATATGCAACATCGAAACTAACTCACAAACAACCCACATATACATATGTCTACAGACCTCTAAGAATAGTAACAACAACATATGGCGGGACAAGACCCCCGCCGTACCCCTGAATGTACAAATATATACATTAAGTGACCAACATCAAAATTTAGGCTCCAGAACAGTGAAGAACTTCCGACACAGCTGAGAGGAACTCCTACGCTGATGGATCTCCAGAATAAACATATGTACCTGCGGGCATGAAACGCAGCTCCCCCGAGAAAAGGGGGGTTAGTACGATATATGTACTGAGTATGTAAAGCATAACACATCGTAACTGAGATCATAACTGAAATAGGGATGCAGGGGATAAGTATAACAATTAACAAATTACTGTACCTGCACCTTAGGACACGTGATCCTATACACCATCATATACTCTGCCCGACCCTCTAGTGAACTCAGTGTCATTATCATTACTTCATAATCACATATCATTGAGTCATAATGCATTTCATTTCATCATATCATCGTATACGGTATCATACCATCGTATACGATATCATCTTATCATGTATATCATCGTATTATACCCGGTTCACTACGGGGCTCAGGGTCACAATGTATTGCTTTAATCTCATATGCATGCCTACATAAAGTATCCGGCCCTTTAGTGAGGGACTCGGTGAATGGAGTGGTGTACGTCTATAGCGTACCATCATAATATACATATGTACCCGGCCCTCTAAGGAGGGACTCAGTATTCCTTCCTTATTTCACCACATATACTATCATATTACAGCCGACCCGGGACTCGGTGAATAATCTTATCGTCATAACATATAACATATATCATACCTCACGTACGGGATCGTCTCCTCGTGCGTGGAACTATACACATCCGGTCCGGGACGTGGTGAAAGAAGCAGTAATACTGGGCACGATAACATATCCCGGCCCATCATGGGACTCGAGGAAGGATGGGTTACAATATGCATGAGTAGAGTAGTGAGAAACCATATGCAACTAAGTCATTATCTAAGATTCGATGAAATAGTCAAGTGAACCGTTACCTGAAGACTGGGGGAGTAATTATCCGAGGTATCCCTTTAGATGTCATTAGGGCTTATATCAGTTGGGGCTTCAGGTGTTACATTCCGTATTTTTGCATTTTGGATTATTCGTAAGCTAACGATTATAAATTCAAGGGCTTTTAATTTTGAATTTTTAAAAGGACATGATTTGTTGTAGATGCCAAGTTATATGAATAAATTATGTGTAGTAAAATACATCTCAAGAAGGACCCTTAAGCCGAATCAAAATAGAAGCCATCAAATATGTTTTTCTTAAAGTTACGTTTCGGGTAAGCTGACTTCGGGAGGCCATAACCTCTTTATAATTTGAGAATTTGGGAAAACTCTCAACATGAAAGTTGTAGATAATTGAAATATCTTTCCAACCATAGGTCGTGGGACGAAATGTGATATCGGAGTAATAAGATATAGACGTTTTAAATCTGACAGGCCAAACTAAATAGTGAATTCGGCCCAACCTAATTCTAATTCGGGTCAGGCCCAATACCCACAAAATTAAATCTGATTTTTTGTAACTATTCCTTCATACAAAGATCAACATAATTCTGGAAATTTCCAAAGAGAGAGAGAAAGGGAGTTCTTGAGAAAAATCCCAAATCCGACCAAAATTAAGTCCCGAAATCCGAAGCTCATGAAGAGAAAATTGTTGTACGTCGTGTTGGCTTCAATTTGAGCTAGAAATCAACCAATAAGGAGAAGATTTTATGTGGTGCTGCAAATTCAAGGTAATATTAAAGTCTCCTTTTCATTGTTAACAAGTTTAGTTAGAGTTTTAACGGATTAGAACGGAGAAAATAGTGTTATAAACTAGTTTGGTGATTTGTTGAGATTTATGGGTTAAAGGGTTGTTTTAGGTAGATTAAATGGATGAAATTAGGTTAGTGATGATGTATAATAATGGTTGATATTGTTTTGATGTTGTTGATGAGTTGTTGTTCTTGAATTTGGAGGAAAAAGGTGTATGAAGATTTTGAATGTTCAAACCCGTTTTTGGAATTGAGTAGCTGGTAGTAATTCTGGAATATCTCATTGTGTAGACCTTCGAATTTAGATATTAAACATGTTTTGGAAAGCTAATACACGTACCTACAACTCTTATGTTTATGTCTTAGTCTATATCTGCTGTTATGATGTCGAAAACTGAGCATGAATCTTAAGACAAATTCTGTCCAGATTCTGGATTGAAAATTCCTTCATGTATAGCTGTTTGTATTTTGATGATATCTCTTTGTAGAAAATGAATTTTGAGTTGATTTCTTTTGCATTGGAAACTTAAGACATAGATCTAAATGTTTCATGAAGGTTATAAAGTCCAGTTTTGCCGTTTTCATTTTCAAAATTTAGATACAACGTGAGGTACTTGACTTTCCGAATTTACTGCTTTGGTAACATGAATAATAAATCTTATTTTGTGTCAATATTTTGGATTGTTGATGTTGGTTGATGATTATATGGCTGGTTTGAAAGTGGGAAAAGTGAGCGGTATAGGGGAGGTGCTGTCCAATTTTTTTTAGAAATAACCTACTAACGATAGACTACGTTTTATTTTTGTCCATAGCTTAATCATAGTGCTTAACGTTTTAATATAGGTTGAGACAATATTGGACAACATATACGTATAAACGCTAAAGGTATGTAAAGTTAACATTTTCTTCTTTTGGCATGATCCATATGAACGAACGAATGACGTATGCTTAAATTCCAAAGAAACTCGTATTCGTAGATATACTCGGATGGCTACCGTTCTTGATTTTCAAAATTTATATTGTTATGTCTTGACTCATGTGTATGATTCCAGCCATCCTAGTTGGTATAACTCATGTTGTGGTATAATTCATATTTTAGTATAATCCATAATTGGTGTGATTCATAATGACTATTGTCTTGGTTTTCAAATGATGGACTATTTTGCTTATTCTATTAAGTCTCCGATAATGATCAAATTTCGCAAGGTTGCTAATGATACCTTATTCGTGCATATTGTTATGGTATTATTCACCGAGTCCTACGATAGGCCGGGTATGTTATCATGTATGGATTCCACTACATTATTCACCGAGTCCCTTACTAGAGGGCCGGGTACGTGATATGATAATATGATATTATGATGATATGACGATATGATTATGGCACCGAGTCCCATAATGGGCCGGGTACGGTATCAGTGTACACTACTCTATTCACCGAGTCCCTTGCTAGAGGGCCGGGTATGGTATATATATACATATGACGATATATTGATATAATTGTGACACCGAGTCTCATAACGGGCCAGGTACGATATATGATGATGATATGCATGTCTTCATTTTATAAGACATAGGTACAGTGATTTATTGATTATAATACTTGACTCCTGAATCTTTATTTCAGATGTGATCTCCTTTACGGTATTTTATGCTTTATATACTCAGTACATAGTTCGTACTGACCCCCTTTTGTTCGGGGGGCTGCATTTCATGCCTGCAGGTACAAATACTCATTTTGGAGAGCCGCCAACTTAGGATTCTACTCAACGGGTTTGAAGTGCTCCATTGTCTCGGAGCCCAAACTTTGGGTACTAATCCTTATAATGTATATATTTGTGTATTTAGGGGTACGACGGGGCCTTGTCCCGTCATATGCTATTGTTAATTCTCTTAGAGGTCTGTAGACATATGAGTGGGTTGTATATAGATGTTGTCCGATGTACTAGTATGACTTATGTTTTTGGACGTTTACATTCAGAATGGAAGCCTTGTCGGCTTACATATTATGTTATCTTATTTTTGACAATTAAGACTCCCCAAGAAATAGGTGATTTTAGTATATATATAAGTAACAGTTTGAGACAACGTGCTACCCATATAAATTCTATATCGTGTTTAATTGTCGATTGACAAAAGATAATATGTGTGTATACGAGTGTCCAATTCGGACACTAGTCACGGCCTACGGGGCTAGGTCGTGACAAAAGTGGTATCAGAGCAGTTCATCCTCGGAGTGTTTACAGACCGTGTCTAGTAGAGTCTTGTTTATCGGTGTGTTGTGCACCACATCTATAAACAGGAGGCTACAGGACATTTAGGACGTTGCCTTTCTTTCATATCTAAGATCGTGCGATAGAGCCCAGCCATAGGACATGAAATTCTTTTTTTTCTATCTTTTGATTTCAGCTGAAGAACGACATCGATAGAAGAAAACGATTGATGATATTGGAAGCTACACAATAAACGGATAAGTAATGATGCGAAAGAGGTATGGTGGATAAGGTAAGCATATTGAAGTATGATTGAAATGTAAAGTTGAAAATTGAAAGAAAAAGTAGACATGAAAGTGTAACAGGTGCAGTTCGAGTCGGACATAAGAGGTAAGTCCATCATTTTCATACTGTTGTTGATATTGGGTGCCCTGTGTGGCTGCGATATGATATGAATATATATATGTTGAACCTGTGAGGCATTGTTGGTATTTTCTGCGTGCAGATTTTGGGATAGTAAGAAATACAGAGGAAACTCTACCCATTTTTTATTTTTTTTTTCAGAAAAAAAAAAAAGAAGAGAAAGTGGGACATAAGTTCATAATATATTTTGAAGGTTGATAACCATGAGGTAAATTTATTGTGTTGTAGTAAAGAGTTAAGAAATACCCCAATGTCATCATTAAGGGACACCATTTTTATTTGGGAAATTTTATTTCGGAAAAAACCTATTTAGAATTGATTTAAACGAACCAAAATAACTTCCAATCGCATGTTTTCCTTAAAAGAAGCTTTTGTTGAAGGAAAAAAAAATACGTCTCATAATTAAGTTTTACTTCCATTGAGAAGTACAAGGCACTCAACAATTAGTTTGTGAATTAAATAATTCATTCAAAATTTAAGAATAACCTTGGAGGTAAACCAGGTGCATCAAGCATTAAGAGGTCCGGTGGTGCTCGTTGGATTCTAGCTTCCTTTTGGTGGTGGTTGAAGAATGCCTTATGATAACATTTTATTAGTCCTTAACCAATTAATTGGAGATGGAACTGGTGAATGGAAAACATAAACTTGTGGAATATTCAGGATCATGTATTTCATGTGTTGTTCATGAAATGCTAGGATGATTCGAAAGGGGTTTTGATACTAAGGGATAATTTACAAAAAAGTTAAGTACGCTTAGTCCACCGAGTATAATTGACCCTTAGTAAGAATCGTGAATAAGGTTAAAAAGTGTTACACTATGGGATTGAGTAAGAACAGAATATAATGTGAGTATGATGAGAATCGTTATGAAAATAAGTAAAGTCTAGCGGAAAAGTGGCTAATGGATATGATTTTGAGTAAGATTAAAAGTTAGTATTGGGTACACGACAAGGGTGAAAGCGTATAAGGCATAAAGGAGTATTGTGTATATGTGACTTCACCTCGAAAAATAGTGAAATCCTTAGATGATAGGAAATGTAGATTTGCAAAAATAACGGATGTATTGTGAGTTTACTAGAGGAACATGTGATATTTATTGAGATAAAGATAGCGTTATAAGAAAGCTTGGAACACTGATCACTAGAATATAAGTGCTACCGAATAGAGAATTTAAAACGATTATAAACACTAGCTAATTACTGATTAGAATAAATGGAATGTGGCTTTGAATGAATTGCTACATTAATTATATCATTTGAGTACCATTTATCAGACGAGATTTTGTACTATATATCGGAAATTCTCATCACCTTGTGATTGTGTTAAGGTTTCGTACATGGGTAATCTAAGTTATTGATGATATAAAGAAAGACAGAGATAATGTATTGGAAAAGAATCGCATGAATTTGAAAATTTGAAATGGGGACATAGAGTAGAATATAAATAGATAATGATATGGGTACACCCTAAAGGGGGGAAGTGGATGAGAAAAATATAACTGTAAGATGAAATTAACTGACACTGCAACACGTTAAGGTGAACACATAAATTTCATATGAGATCCCATGCTGGAACAAGTTAGAAAAATTTGAAAGTCAGCAATAAATGGAAAAATAAAACCAAGATGATATTTGAGACGGTGCTCAGAATTATTGGTAAAGATCTTGGATAGTGTGACATCAAAAGATGGATGCTTATAAAAAGGACGAATACAACATGAGAATAGTAACAAGTAGCTCGAAGATATTATAAATGATAGCAAGGTTATACTGGATTAGAGGTTGAGATGTTGGCAACGTAATTATCGGCTAATAAGATTGGGATATACAAGTAGCAAAGGAGAGAAATCTCTCATATGGTAGAATATGAGAAAACTTAATAGTAAGTAAAGGAAGGGATGCAAGTATGACAAAATAGACAGCAAGTGAGTGTTAGTACAATAAGAAATTTATAGCAGAATAAGCCAAGAGAAGGAAAGACTATGATTAGAATTGAATACACGTTGTACAAATTCTACAAGATTGGTTATGCAGCCTATGAATATTGGTATGCTAAGGGTGATATCAAGTGATTACTTGATAAGCAGAATAAGAATTTAGTAACCACAATGCGATTGCAATATTCCGGATACATCAAAGAAAAGTATAAGATGGTTTGAGGAAAAACTATAGAGATATAATTAGTATTGGGGGCAAAAGCCATAGGTGAGTCCTGATATCAACTGAAAGAGGTAAGAGAAAATATAGGGACTGCATAAAGACTAACGTGGCGACATTTAGGTATTTTCTGGGCTGATTTAAGCACCTACACATATTCGTATAAAGATTGCAATAGTATGTGTGGTAAGAGAAGTAAGAGAAAATTAGAGTAAAGGGGCAATAGAAAAGTTTGAGTCAAAAATAGAGAAATGACTCAAGATATTATGCCTAAAATATTGCCAGTTAGGGTAAAGGAAATTATGAAATGACTTAACCGAGACAATCAGAATAGGCGGGTTACTGGTTACTGGATGACGGTAAGGTTATAAGATGAAGGAACCTTAACACTAATTGATAACCAACCCAAAAGATCAAGATCAAGAGGTAAAAACAAATGATAGTTAAAGACCTTCAAGTCAAAGTCAGAAAGTTACACATGATGCCGAGGATTCCAGAATACGGATTGTCATAGTAGGGTAAAGAAAGAATATTGGAGTACCAAAATATTACCCTGGTGAAATTTCGATTTACTAGTAGAACTTGGAGTGCGTTATAATGAACTAAAGCGAGTCGACAAACGGAGGAGGTCTATGCACGGCATAATTAACTAAGAGAACACTTGAGAAAATATTGGGAAGCAATTAATATGATTTTTTTTTTACAGGCTTACCTAGCACTCCACAGAAGTATGATTCCATATGGGTGATTGTAGATAGGCTGACAAAATCAACCCACTTTCTTTCAGTTAGAACTACATATTCAATAGAGGACTATGCGAGGTTATTTATCAAAGAGATAGTAAGACTTCATGGGATTCCCATATCTATTATCTTAGACAGAGGGGCTTAATTTATAGCTAGCTTCTGGAGATCATTTCAGAAGGGAGTGGGAACACAAATAAATCTTAGTACAACATTTCACCCTCAGACTAATGGGCAAGCTGAACGCACTATTCAGACGCTAGAAAATATGTTACGGGCCTGTATTATTGACTTTAGAGGTACTTGGGATGACCATTTGCCACTTATTGAGTTTGCCTATAATAACAGCTACCATTCTAGCATTCAGATGGCACCGTATGAGGCTTTATATGGCAGGAAGTGCAGGTCACCTATTGGTTGGTTTGATGTTGGTAAGGCTAAGTTAATCGGACCTGATATGATTCAACAAGCTGTTGATAAGGTCAAGCTTATTCGGGAAAGGTTATTAGCAGCCCAGAGTCGACAGAAATCATATGCAGATAATCGACGTCGACCCTTAGAGTTTCAGGTTAGTGATTGGGTGTTTTTGAAGGTGTCACCCATGAAGGGGGTAATGAGATTCGGTAAGAAAGGAAAGCTTAGCCCGCGCTACATTGGCCCTTATCAGGTTACTCGTAGAATAGGCAAGGTTGCATATGAGTTGGACCTACCATCTGATTTGGAAGAAGTGCACCCTTTTTTTCACGTGTCGATGCTTCGCAAATGCATTGGTGATCCTTCTAAAGTATTCCCCATGGATGATATCCAGGTGACGGAGGAGCTTTCTTACGAGGAAAACCCTATAGCTATACTTGATCGCCAAGTCAGAAGGTTACGTACTAAGGATGTGGCTTCCGTCAAAGTATTGTGGCAAAATAACAATAGAGAAGAGATGACCTGGGAAGCCGAGGAAGAGATGAAGGATAAGTATCCTCACTTGTTTTCTACGCCTACAGGTAATCTAAACCTCTCGATTAATTATATTGATTGACATATGAAACTATTTGTTGTTGCAAAAAAAAAAAAAAAAAAAGACTATTCCCCCAAATTTCTTATAAGACTTTATGAGGCGGGTTTAACATTCGAGGACGAATGTTCTAAAGGGGGGAAGAATGTTACATTCCGTATTTTTGCATTTTGGATTATTCGTAAGCTAACGATTATAAATTCAAGGGCTTTTAATTTTGAATTTTTAAAAGGACATGATTTGTTGTAGATGCCAAGTTATATGAATAAATTATGTGTAGTAAAATACATCTCAAGAAGGACCCTTAAGCCGAATCAAAATAGAAGCCATCAAATATGTTTTTCTTAAAGTTACGTTTCGGGTAAGCTGACTTCGGGAGGCCATAACCTCTTTATAATTTGAGAATTTGGGAAAACTCTCAACATGAAAGTTGTAGATAATTGAAATATCTTTCCAACCATAGGTCGTGGGACGAAATGTGATATCGGAGTAATAAGATATAGACGTTTTAAATCTGACAGGCCAAACTAAATAGTGAATTCGGCCCAACCCAATTCTAATTCGGGTCAGGCCCAATACCCACAAAATTAAATCTGATTTTTTGTAACTATTCCTTCATACAAAGATCAACATAATTCTGGAAATTTCCAAAGAGAGAGAGAAAGGGAGTTCTTGAGAAAAATCCCAAATCCGACCAAAATTAAGTCCCGAAATCCGAAGCTCATGAAGAGAAAATTGTTGTACGTCGTGTTGGCTTCAATTTGAGCTAGAAATCAACCAATAAGGAGAAGATTTTATGTGGTGCTGCAAATTCAAGGTAATATTAAAGTCTCCTTTTCATTGTTAACAAGTTTAGTTAGAGTTTTAACGGATTAGAACGGAGAAAATAGTGTTATAAACTAGTTTGGTGATTTGTTGAGATTTATGGGTTAAAGGGTTGTTTTAGGTAGATTAAATGGATGAAATTAGGTTAGTGATGATGTATAATAATGGTTGATATTGTTTTGATGTTGTTGATGAGTTGTTGTTCTTGAATTTGGAGGAAAAAGGTGTATGAAGATTTTGAATGTTCAAACCCGTTTTTGGAATTGAGTAGCTGGTAGTAATTCTGGAATATCTCATTGTGTAGACCTTCGAATTTAGATATTAAACATGTTTTGGAAAGCTAATACACGTACCTACAACTCTTATGTTTATGTCTTAGTCTATATCTGCTGTTATGATGTCGAAAACTGAGCATGAATCTTAAGACAAATTCTGTCCAGATTCTGGATTGAAAATTCCTTCATGTATAGCTGTTTGTATTTTGATGATATCTCTTTGTAGAAAATGAATTTTGAGTTGATTTCTTTTGCATTGGAAACTTAAGACATAGATCTAAATGTTTCATGAAGGTTATAAAGTCCAGTTTTGCCGTTTTCATTTTCAAAATTTAGATACAACGTGAGGTACTTGACTTTCCGAATTTACTGCTTTGGTAACATGAATAATAAATCTTATTTTGTGTCAATATTTTGGATTGTTGATGTTGGTTGATGATTATATGGCTGGTTTGAAAGTGGGAAAAGTGAGCGGTATAGGGGAGGTGCTGTCCAATTTTTTTTAGAAATAACCTACTAACGATAGACTACGTTTTATTTTTGTCCATAGCTTAATCATAGTGCTTAACGTTTTAATATAGGTTGAGACAATATTGGACAACATATACGTATAAACGCTAAAGGTATGTAAAGTTAACATTTTCTTCTTTTGGCATGATCCATATGAACGAACGAATGACGTATGCTTAAATTCCAAAGAAACTCGTATTCGTAGATATACTCGGATGGCTACCGTTCTTGATTTTCAAAATTTATATTGTTATGTCTTGACTCATGTGTATGATTCCAGCCATCCTAGTTGGTATAACTCATGTTGTGGTATAATTCATATTTTAGTATAATCCATAATTGGTGTGATTCATAATGACTATTGTCTTGGTTTTCAAATGATGGACTATTTTGCTTATTCTATTAAGTCTCCGATAATGATCAAATTTCGCAAGGTTGCTAATGATACCTTATTCGTGCATATTGTTATGGTATTATTCACCGAGTCCTACGATAGGCCGGGTATGTTATCATGTATGGATTCCACTACATTATTCACCGAGTCCCTTACTAGAGGGCCGGGTACGTGATATGATAATATGATATTATGATGATATGACGATATGATTATGGCACCGAGTCCCATAATGGGCCGGGTACGGTATCAGTGTACACTACTCTATTCACCGAGTCCCTTGCTAGAGGGCCGGGTATGGTATATATATACATATGACGATATATTGATATAATTGTGACACCGAGTCTCATAACGGGCCAGGTACGATATATGATGATGATATGCATGTCTTCATTTTATAAGACATAGGTACAGTGATTTATTGATTATAATACTTGACTCCTGAATCTTTATTTCAGATGTGATCTCCTTTACGGTATTTTATGCTTTATATACTCAGTACATAGTTCGTACTGACCCCCTTTTGTTCGGGGGGCTGCATTTCATGCCTGCAGGTACAAATACTCATTTTGGAGAGCCGCCAACTTAGGATTCTACTCAACGGGTTTGAAGTGCTCCATTGTCTCGGAGCCCAAACTTTGGGTACTAATCCTTATAATGTATATATTTGTGTATTTAGGGGTACGACGGGGCCTTGTCCCGTCATATGCTATTGTTAATTCTCTTAGAGGTCTGTAGACATATGAGTGGGTTGTATATAGATGTTGTCCGATGTACTAGTATGACTTATGTTTTTGGACGTTTACATTCAGAATGGAAGCCTTGTCGGCTTACATATTATGTTATCTTATTTTTGACAATTAAGACTCCCCAAGAAATAGGTGATTTTAGTATATATATAAGTAACAGTTTGAGACAACGTGCTACCCATATAAATTCTATATCGTGTTTAATTGTCGATTGACAAAAGATAATATGTGTGTATACGAGTGTCCAATTCGGACACTAGTCACGGCCTACGGGGCTAGGTCGTGACATCAGGGATCACAAACATGCATCAAAATAATGCCACATAATTCATGCAATCAGAAATATAATCTATGCAATCAGAAACACAATTTATCTAGTCAAGGACTCAACTCATGCAATCAACGACATTTATCATTTCAGAGCCTCTAAAAAGAGGAGCTGGTACCTCTACTTTCTATTCATTATATAGCAGGCTCGAGAATAGTAGTTTGACTACTTTCAGACTCTTAATGTTCAGGAGTGACTACAAGTCACGAGTTACAATCAGAGCTCATAAATGGAATTACCTCTAACCCATATCATATATCATTTCACTTAAAAGTTAAGTCGTCCTAAAGGAAAGAAGAAATAGGCCTTATATGTACTAGTTTCCATCACATAGAAGACTTAAAGGCAATGACTCAGCTATTACAGGAATTCTAATATCAAGAAGTAAACAAGAGTCTCGACTCATATTCAGGCATTTACGAATGGATTAAATCCCAAATATCGTATACATATCATTCATAACTTATATCTAAGACATGCCAAAAGAAAAGAAGAATAGTTCTACATATCTATTCCAAAAACACGCCAAAGGAAAGCTTCACATACCTTGTATGGACTTCTCTTAATCACGTCCACATCGTTGTCCTCGAAACCTATTTAACATGGAAGTAATGTAAGTATTAACAACCTTGGACTTTTCAGCAACTTAGACTACCCACGAGTATTCATAACATTCATCCCTTCGCTCGCCTTCTCGGCTAGTTCCTTAACTAGTTAGGATGTTAACGAAAATCGGGCAGCACCTCCCCTATAATGTGCCCTATCCGAATTCCCAACCATGTCCTTAGCACCTGCAGCCAACCAACAATGCAACCACCAACCCATACATATACATATTACGACCAAAATTACACAATATAAACCCCTGACAATTAACTCGAAACTAAGATACCAAAACTAGAGTCTTTAATCTTTCTTTCGCGAATTCTTTAATTGCAAAGCGTAGGGTCATGTAGCTGCAACACCTCATTTAGATAACTTTTAGACCCTGCAACACGCCACAACACAACCAGAAGCAGCCCCTACGCGTACAACACCTTATTTCGACAACAACTTAACTATAGCGATTCCAAATTCGTTTATTCCGAACGCTGAGCTTTTCAAACCTTTTCCCCAAATTACAGCAGCTCCTAAGGTGTGTAATACACCCTAATTTAACCTCATAAAATTCAAATTAGAGGGGAAGAACTTACCTTTCCCGAAATTGACTAAAACTTGCCGAAATCGCGCCTCGGAATTTTATTTACGTGCTGAATCGTTGTGGCAGCTTGCTGTCTGAATTTTGCTGCACAAAATCCTAATTTTATACTACTAATACTTTCATATCATCGTAGTATACGCTAATTAATTAATTTATGGAACGAAAACGGGACTTACCTATTTTTCTCCCCAAGCCGTCGCAATTTTCTCTTCTTAGCTTTAGGGTTTTTTTGTTCACGTTGCTGCTGGAAATGTTGATGAACAAGCTGAAGTTTGAGATACATATCACATATATGGGTGGTCCCAAGGGGTGACACGTGTCAGCCCCTGAGGATGACACGTGTCAAGCCATGATTGGCCACTGTGTCATGCTGCCAATTAGGGGCTGCCACGTGGCAGCGGGGGTCCACCTCTCCCAAGCAGCTGCATCACCTACTTGACCCTAAGTAGGTGCATCACCTGCTTGCTTGAGATGCTTCCACGTGTCGCTCCTCCATTGGCTTCCACGCGTCGTCTTTTTCCCTTCCTCGCGGGTTCGTAATCTCGTCTTACTTTAAGAGCTCATGTAATCCGAACTACGTAAGCTTGGTATATCCTTAAGAAACTTAAGTGTATAAGACTCTTAACTTAGTGTCTTACGTAGGTAAATCGAGTCCTACGACTCATTTCTTAGCCTCCAACTCTTTCTTGATTCTTATGACTCTATCTCCAACCTTCCTTCTCGTGAGGTATCACAATCTTCTTTCCTTAGAGTTGTTTGATAGTGTCGTAGCTTATCCGACTCACATGATAGTGTCTAAGGAACTCAAGAAGACGTTCCGAGCTCAAGAGTGCGGGGTGTAACAAATATTGGGAGATCTAAAGTCTCCAAATTCAAGATCTCCTTCACAAATCCATAGATTGATTTCTCAACTTCAAGCTACAAGGTTCCAAAATCAACACTTTTATCCAATAACTCCTAAGATTTAGGTATGTAAGGCTAACACAATGTTAGATTGAGTTTGTCCACGCGCCCCTTCATCTTTATTGATTCAAGTTTAGTTGAGCTGAGTTGGAGTTTTCGAGTTCCTTGAATTGAATTCTTGAGTTATCTATTGTCTTTTGGGTTCCTTGTACATATTTAAAATACGTATTGATGTTGTTCATGTGTTGAGTATTTGATTTGGATGCATGCTCATGTTTTCATTCACATGAATCCTAATTGAAGATTATATTTGATTTTGAGCATTAATTGTACAAGAGTTTGAGTTTTCACATAAGTTGATTTTTTCATTATTTTGAACATGGATATCTTGAGCATAAATGATGGTTTTGAGACAAAATTTTAATGAGTTGTGATTGATTTTCAAAAATATATTTCAGAAAGAACTTGATGATTTGAGCATGAGTCGAGCCCGAGTTGAATTGAAAGAGTCTTTAAGAATTTTAACCGTTTTGATTGTGATTTCGCTATGCATTATTTTGAGTTGAAATTGCATGTTTTAAAGAGATATAAAAGAATTGAATATTTAATATCAATGAGTGGATTTGATTGAGTTGATTTGAAAGAGCATAATGATTGAGATGAGATTGAGTTTCGATGGGAGTCCAATGAGATTAGTCAAATGTTTTGATTGAACCGATTTGTTTAAGTTGCATGAGCATTTTGAGTTTTGGGAGTAGATCAAGCACCGAATTGAGCGAGAGTAAAATTCAATAACTACATAGCCAGCGTAGGAGAGTATTGGACTGTTAAAGTCGGATGTTTTCCTATTTCATTGTCCTAAAAAGATAGGACTTGATTGATTGATACATCTAGATTGGTAGATTTGTCCTTTACCTTGGCAAGTATTGGACGAACGTGGCAATGACGTCGGTTCGTTATACATCACGTACTTATAGGTGGTGGGATTGTTGTCGATTAAGAGAGACTCCCAGATTGTGCATGAAAGTATATGACATATTTTGAACAAGTTGTATATTACTGAGTCCTTCTTAAAGCATTGTTATATTTTATAATTGCATATCATACTTTCATTCTATCTTGAGTAACTTTGATGTATTGTTATTTCATTCTGCCATATTACATACTCGTACATTCCACGTACTGACGTTCATTTGGGCCTGCATCGTTTTATAATGCATGGACAGGTGTTAGAGATCATCAATAAGCGCTTCGTTGAAGATCTATTTTTTTCCTAATAGTGGTGAGACCTCCTTGCCTTCGGAGGGATCATATTCATTCTTTCCATTGCTTATGAGTAATTTTTTTTAGGTGACCATTAACTTGTCATTGACACCATTTAGGTAGTAGAGATAGAGGCTTCATAGACTAGATAGTGATGAATTTATTTTGATATCTTTAACTCTTGAGTAGTTTTCTTTCAAACTATGTTTTTGATTTGAATGATGGAGATTGATGATCGAGTTAGCCACTAAGATTTGTTTTTCTCTTAAACTAAGTCTTTCGCTGAATCAATGAATGTGTGATCAGGCCAAGTGGTTCGCTTGGGAGCCAGCAATGGCTTCTGACTGCCGCCCACGCCTAGGGTACCCTATCGGAGCGTGACATCAAGATTCCTACTTTAAAAAAACGAATTCAAAATTCAGAGTAACTTATGATTTGGCCGCACTATATTATGCACATAGACAAACTCATATGATTTTATTTAGTTCATTTACATGTATATACATAAGACTGAGTAAAAAGAACCCGCGATAAAAGGCAAATAAGTCAGCATTACCACTGTTTCATTGATATGTGATATGAATTCTAAGGTTCTTTTCACCGACTTATAATTTTTCTACACACAAGCTCAAGTCAAATATGTGACACTTGAAAAAAGGGTGAGTGAGGTAGAAATTGTTCAAAAATTAAGGACTATTTATGTTTTCATTGTCAAGTTTTGCGGTGCCATGCTGTAAAATAATTAGCTGTTGAAATTAAAATTAAAATAAGGGGCGTTCAATCTTGTTTATATCAATTTTGATGTGCTCTATTACTCTTTCCATATCAATTAAAGTGTTTTTTTTTAAAACAATGGTTCTATCCATATCTAGAAACTATTCAATTTCCAACTTTTCACAAAAATTATTATATTTGGCTTTGAACTTCTCCCTCCCCCCTCCTTACAGAGAACCAATTATCCTCCATATTTGAAATATTAGGGCACTTTAATTTTAGTTACATCCCTAATAATCGTCGATATTTAACGTGGCAGAAGGGTCTTACATTAGAAATTACCTTACAAATTGAGAATTATTTTATTTTGAAAAAAGAAAAGAAAAGAAAAGCATTTTCCTTTAATAGCTCAAAAAATCCCACTTTTTAGATTATTCATCTTATCCTACAAGAAAGTATAGTTATCTCTTTCCTGAAAATTCTGTAGGGTATATAGTAGTCACCTCTTTAATATATAAAAATTCTAGTCATGGCAAACTCACGGCAAGTTGTTTGATTTATATGACTAAACTAATATCACCACATGAGTATGTGGTGGGATAAATATATAAAATTAAGAGGCAAAGTCAGGATTTAAAATTTATAAATTTTAAAATTTAAATTTATTGATTTTAAACTGATGACAATGTGAACATATCAAATTAATTTCTTATAAATTTTAAAATTTTAAATTTATTGATTTTAAACTGATGACAATTTGAACATATCAAATTAATTTCTTAAAATAAATGTAAAATTTATATCAAATTTACTAAGTTTGAACAAATTCGAAACTCTATATTTGCCTTCGGTAGAATTTCTTTATCCTTAATCAATTGAGGCTTTAAATTCGAATTCTGAAATTAAAAAAAATCTGATAGAGAGTATCCCTTTTTAATAGGCATTAGGTAGCGTGAATAAAAATTATTCAAAACCCATACGAGTATTAAACATTGTGAGAAACTAAAAAGATAAAAATAATTTAAAACGCAAGTTGTGCGTAAAATATTGAATATGTACTACCGACTGATGTGAAGTTTTCTCATAAGGAAGAAAAAACACGGTTTCTTTTCATCTAGTTGCTTTGATAATTCAGCCCTCAACTCCATAAAAATGAGCTTTCAAATCTTTTCAATTTTTATTCTTTTTACCCCCACTATCCTCCATAGTCCACCCCACCCTACAAACCTAAATACATATATATTATATATAGCGATAGAGCTGTTAGCCCGTTCAAGTTCGATTAAATCTAATAAATTTTATTTATTAAATATGTACAAAAATTAAATTTTAAACTCAATTATATTACTTAAAATCATTATTATAAGATTCAGAATTCATTAAGTTGAAATCTTACCTTTGACTATGATTATATACATATACAAAAATAATTCACCTATTTATGTGATGAAATTATAGGATTACTAATAGGTGTATGTAGAAAATACTGAATAATTTAGGCATGGTACCCCCCCATAAATATTGGTCCATTTTATTAAAAAAGAAAAAAAAATTGTAGGGGTGGAAGATTCATTTTTAATTTGTTTTTATTCAAAGTTCCCTCTAGTTCACGCAATATAGTTTTGCTAAATAATTATTTTTATACATAATTCAAGTTGCTCGCGTGCTACTATTTTCTTTGTTTTATTTCGTCCTCATGGGTCATGCTTACGTTGATAATAATAGAGTCATGTATAAATATCTAAGGGTATGTTTTGGTATACATTTTTCAATTTTTTATGTTTGATTATATAAAATTTAATTTTTGAAAATATTTATTTTAAGAAAACTTTTTTTTTAAAATGAGAAAAAAACTTTCGTAGTGGGACAAGTTTCACAGGTAATATTTCATATTGTTTGTGTCCACAACACACCTCATCTTCACCCTCACCCAATAGCCCCATCCCCACCATCCACACCCTTACACCTCCACCCTCATCCCACCTTCCATAATATTTATCTATATTATACATAAATATTTTAAAAATAATATTTTAATATTTTTTATTTACATACCAAATACAAAAATAATAATAAGAAACTCACTTATTTTGAGGAAAATATTTTCTCTCCACGGACACAACGTACCCTAAATGTGGACTTTTGGGAACCAATTCCATTTTATGTTTCAATATTATATTTAATTCTTCTCAGAATATAATTTAACAAGTAGACTGACTATAATAATTGGAAAAAAGAACCTTATTTGATGCATGTTAGGTTAGTTGTCTTTTTCTTATTAACTAAAAAAATCAAATACTTAAGGTTGCGAATCCCCCCCCCCCCCCAACATGAAATGACATGCAAGAACATTAATCTAAATTAATTATCATGATTCATGAGAAAAAGATTTTTGAATGACAGACGAACCATAAATCAGTTTAGTACAAGTATATATGGGACATATTTCTTTATTATTGTCCTTTTAGGATAGCTTTTAAAAAAAGACGCTCACTCATTATTATTTTTTTCACCTGATGCTTGAAGTTTGTATTAATGTTGGACTAAATTTTCATTCATACTCACACTTATACATGCATGAAATTTTAATTCATATTAACACATGTACATGCATGAATAAATAAATCTATGAGAATAGATAAAATTTTAATTTTTTTAAATTGGAATATTGTATATCATTGATTATATATTAGAATGAGTTTGCTTCTCAAACCATATTAAAAAAATGAATTCTTGGAATTAGATAATTAACTCCAACTCAAAAACTAGATCATAATATAAAAATTATCCATGATCATGATATAATAAGGAGACAACAAAGACTCAAACATTATTGTTTCTAACTTCCACCTGACTCATAAGTGGAAAGTTTCCACTGCCCTTGGCTCTGGGGGTGGGTCTTTCCTTTCTCAATTATGACGTACTCTAAATTTGCCAAATGGGGCTATAAAACCAGAATTAAAAACGCCAAAAAAAAAACAAGTTGGCTAATTCTTTAAATACTTAAATTTTATTTGATATGTAATGTAAGTATAAACTAATCATATATTATGTCATTAGCTGTATATACAACCCTTAATTTAATGAAAAGCCAAACTAAATTATACTTCTTCTTTTAAAAAAAAATTGCTGACAAAATCAATTTTAGTACGTAGGATATTTGATCACTTTAGTCAACAAATGAGAACTTATAAGCCAAAAATTAAGACAAACGCGTGTATTTTTTACAGTAATTAGCTTCCGCTGTCGTTACCGTTTGACTTTATAATAAAGTCAACTTGATAAATCCATCATAAAATAAATAAATAAAATATCTTGTGTGTAAATAGGAAAAAAAACTGCTCATTTTAATAATATTTTCAGTCCTTAAATAGCCCTCAAACTTCGTATTTTTAGCTATCAAAAAGTCAGCGCCATTATTACTATTACAATTTTTTTCCCTCTCTTCTTTTTGGTTTTAGCTTATGATGATAATGGATTGGGGTCTTCAAGCTGTTGTTATTGGATCATCAACTTCATGTAGTGATCATCATTTCCATGGAGCAAATAATAATATTGATTTTTCTCCTAATTTGGGATTTCAAGAAAGTGATCAATATTTATCTTTTTCTCATGAGATGAAAAAAGAGTTTTTTAGTGATGAATTAGAAGAACTTTACAAGCCATTTTATCATGTTGGTGGACAAAATATGTTGATGGGATCTTCAATTTCACTAATTCCCAAAGAAATTGAAGAAGAGAAGAGAGAAGAAGAGCAGAGACATGAACAACAAGTGGTGGCTGCTCCTTGTACATATGTACCCAAGTACAAAAAAAGGTGAGGAAAATTAATGGTGTGTACATGTTCCTTAATTTTTTCTTATAACTGTTATATTTGAGTCAGTTTGCATGTAACATGATCAAGTAACTCTGACAAATGGAAAAAAATTATCTGCCACGATATTTTTGGCTTGATCTTGCTAATATTTGGACTTAAAATCCTATGATTTTCATCTTACTTTATGTGATTTTGGTTAAATATATGTGTGATGTTTGACATGGAGTCTTTTTTGATTTTTTTTTACAGGAAAAATGAACAAAAGAGAGTGGTGCTTCAATTAAAAGCAGATGATCTTTCTTCTGATAAATGGGCTTGGAGAAAATATGGTCAAAAACCCATTAAAGGCTCTCCTTATCCAAGGTATAATACTAGTTATTTTTCTCTCCAAATATCTTTTATTGAAATAGATATTAAGAAAATAGTCTTAACTCACTTAAAAATTAATTCAAAAGGTGAATATTTAATCTAAATCATATAATTTAAGATGATCAATTTTTTCTCCCACAATTGATATGAGAATTCAATACCTCCTCGCATGCTCACCATCTCGATTGTAGACAATATAATATTGGAGCTCATCAATATAGGGTAAATAAAAAATTGAAAAGAGTCTAACTTAGGTACAGTATAGAAAATAAATTTCGGATCTAATTATTTAACCCCAAAAATTAGCTTAAGAGTAAAATTATTCATGATCATATAAAATGACCAATATGAATAGTCATGATTTATACACATTTGATTTCTTTAGTTTTCTAATGTGGAATTTATAAAGTAGCAAGATTATTCATGATCATATAAAGAGACCAATATGGATAGTCATGATTTACACACATTTGATTTCTTTAGTTTTCTGATGTGGAATTTATAAAGTAGCACCACATTGACACAACAAATAAACACATATCACATGAGGTAAAATCAATTTTGACATTTCAATCATTGTGTTTTCTGATCAGCATTTTACCATGTTTAATTAATGTGACAAACAATAGTTTTTGTGTTTTTATTGTTATAGTGGGTAAAATTCACTTATTTTCAATGTGACAAAAGTGATTTTTATAAGTTTAGCATAAAATTACAATAATAACAATAACAACATAGTTAGTGTAATTCCATACGTAGAGTTTGGAGAGAATATAATATATTACACTGATCTTACTTTTACCTTGTAAATGTAGAGAAACTGTTCAATTCTAATAGATCCTAAGCTCAAATAACGCATTTCAAAGTCAAACTCTCATTTTTTTCTTCTTTTTAATAACAGGAGCTATTATAGGTGCAGCAGCTCAAAGGGATGTTTAGCAAGAAAACAAGTAGAACAAAGTTGTACTGAAAATGGAATATTTATTGTGACATACACAGCTGAACATAATCATAGTCAGCCAACACGTAGAAATTCTCTAGCTGGTACTGTCAAAAGCAAATTTCCAAATTCAAAAAACTCTATTAATAGTCCTAAAAAAATTGTGAAAGAAGAAAAAAATTCAAGTCCACATGGTTCAACATCAAATGCAGTGGACGCATACATTCTATCAGACGAATTTCCAGAAATAGAAATAAATCAAGAGAACGATGAAGGGATCAGAAATATGTTTGAAGGAAGTGATGAGAATGAATGTGTTTCAATTCAAGAAATGTTTGATGGAGATTTCTTTGCTGGTCTTGAAGATATTCATGATGGATTTAATAACTATTCTACATTTCCCTTTTCTTGTTGATCATGTAATATATGTATTGGAATCTTCTCTCTCTCTCTCTCTCTTTTTTTTTTTTTTTTTTTTTTGTAGAGAATCCATTAGGAAAAAACTAGATAAGAGATTAATTAGCAATATATATGGACTTTTTTTTTTCATTATTCCTAAATTTCTCTTTTGCCAAGAAGTGTCCACCCAAGATCCAAAATACAGTATTTTCTTTTGCTATATATTTAATTTTAATTTGTAAATATATAGTATGTGGGGAAATCTTCTCTATACAAGTTCTAGGACTATAATTTTGGATAGAACCTTGATAGGTAGAGATGTAAGCACATCAAGTTGTGAAGTGGTCTTGTACTAATTAAATAAAAATAACTACTTATATTTTACATAACAAAAAAAATACCTTTTGGTTCATCTAATGAACTTCATCATATGTGTCGTTGTTTCCTTATTAGTTTGTTAAATAGGAATAACTCCTTTATTTGTTTTCAAACAATTTAATTAAAATACCTTTGGTTGATCTAATGAACTTCATCATATGTGTCATTGTTTCTTATTAGTTTGTTAAAAAGGAATAACTCCTTTAATTTATTTGTTTTCAAACAATTTAATTTAAATTTTGCATTTTATCTTTAATGACATATTTCTATCACCATAAAATTGGATGTTTCAATTTTATCAGAGTGCTTGCATATAGGCAATTTGAGGCACCTTGTTCGAGTGTTTTGATGATTCTATTGAATTTGGAATATCATTTCGAAGCCAATAGTATATTTAGTTTGTGTTCGGAAGGTTTTTTATGAGTTTCAAATATTCATGTGCATGTACTTTTAGTTATGCATTCTTTTATTTTCAATGCAAAATTGCTTTGCTTAGAGGGCCGAAAAGTTAGACCAAACACTGCAAATATATATTAGGATTCAAATACAAATAAGTAACTAAAAGGGATAATTACAACCCAATATGTTTTCGGGTGAACTAGTTTACAAAATATATATAAAGTGTATATGTTATATATATTTCTATCATATTAATAAACTAGTTGGCTGAACGATATATATCTGTAACTTTTCCTAACTAAAACCTTCTCCAACGTAACTCAAATGTAGGTGAACAGTTCTCACCTTCACATATATTAGTAAAATAAAGAGAGAAAATGATGAAATTCGGTTAGAGTGGAATCTTGGTGACAAGTATCAGTACAAGAAGAACTTTATATGAGTTTTAAAAAAAAATTAAAACAAAATTCCCAGTAGCAATCACCAGAAGAATTAGCCTCATGTAGGTTACGAGTAGTTGGCAGGATTAATATGGTCTGAGAATGTCACACTCCAAACCCATGAGATGTATTGTCCATTTTGCCCCAAAGACTTTAGATATTTATCTTTTTGATTATGTTATTATTGAGATTAAATACACATTTATAATATGAATTTGTCTTATTCCTTATAAAATTTAAGCTTTCTCCCATTCCAATATGAAATATTCGGTTAAAATGTCATTTGCGCCTAGAAGTAGAGTTAGCATATTAATAACTATTTCGATCAGATTTAATAGCTATGATTCAAATTTTATATTATATTTAAAAATTTATTAAATATGTTATAAGTTGCTTCGTCTCTACATACATCTTTTTTTTCTGAAGTTTGTCAGGCCAAAAACCTGTCAATCCTTCTCGAATTTAGAAATTACATCAACTCTTTCAATTAATTAGGTGTTGTCACACACACATATATATATATAAATTATCAAGTACGCGTGGATGTTGAACACTATGCACGTACCTGTTATTTTCATTGTTCACGTCTTTTACTACTACTAACATAGTTTCGGTCAACATTTTGGGCCACAACTCTTATGGAGTAACTTTCTAGTACCCGCTTATTTTTTGTTTGGTTATTAATTATTAGATAAATTATATAAGAATTAGTAATAAGTATGGTCAGGAATAAGTTATTTCTGACAGAAAGTGGAATAATAGTAGCGAAATAAAATAATAAAAATGATAAAAATATTCATCCTTTTTTCTACTAAATAAGGTAGAGAGTATTTTTGTAAGAAAATAACTTCTTCTTAGAAATTATGTGATACATGTTATTTTAATATTATAAACGAAACAATCAATAAATAAAATTCTAGGATAATGAATCTCAAAATACCTACTCTCATCATAACTCAACTTATATCCAAACCAAACAGGCTCTTATTCCCTCTCTTTCTTTTTTTACTTGGCCCCACTTGGCATTCATCTTGAAGAAACTATATATTAGGAGTTATTCAATTAAATTATCTTTATTGATTATTTTTGAAATTTTAAGTTTGATTATTAGTACTTTATGTAGCTTTTTAATAATATGAGTAATATTGGGAAAAAAATCTCTTGATTTATTAAAATGGATAAGTAAAAAGAAAAATATAATTATTACATAAGGAACAAGTAAAAAAGAAAGGAGAAAGTAGTATTTCTTGTAAAGGAAAAACAGTAAAACATAGTTTGAGACATTTCTGATATTCAATATGGGGAAACTTACATAGATATTAGCATAAGAAAATATTTATCATTTATAGCAAGAATATTTTTTTTCACTTGACATTTATAATAGTTTATAATACAATTTTAATATATATTATTGAAAATAATTTATAAAACACATATAATACATGTTTTATCATATATATGTACAGATATTTATTTATAATTGCAGCTAGCATTCAATTCTTTACTGTGAAATGTTCTTCGTGCTAATTTAGTTATCACCTAAAAGTGGTTTGTTAAATTGTGAATTTATTTCCTCATAGTGTTCTCCTTCTTTGTTTTGATCAATCAAAGCGGCCACGGATCCTATAAAAGCTGCATTCATGTAAGTCGTGGGTTCAGAATGAGAGTAATCTGATCTCGAATCAACGAATTGGTCCCCAGAATTGGGCCCACCGACAATCGCACCGACATGTATATTTGGATTTGGATTGTTAGAATTGTACCATGAGCTATAGCCATCGTTGCAGCCCACCCTGGCTGGATAGTTATAAATTGAAGGGATTGATGAGGCTCTATGGTGGAGTTGTGTTGGGTATTTGTTGCCAAATCCCACCATATATGACATTTTAAGTGGATTGTCTCCAAGTATGTAGTCTATCTGAAAAAAAATTAATGAGTTTAAGTTTTATTTGCTGATAATATAAAAAAATATTGACATAATTAGATAATTTAAAAGGTAAGTTTTAATATCAAAAGTATTAATTGGTAACATAGAAAATGATTATGAACTTGTTATAACATGTTAAAGAAAATCAAATGAAAACATTTGTTATGTTAATTATTGGTGTATACAACTTAAATCCAAAACTAAAGACCTAAGTTTTTGACACTTTCTTAAGAGCTTGTACATGTGAATAATACATGGAACATTATTTTTGACATTTTGGGAGATCATTTTTTTTAATTATTTAAAAAATATACTTATTCTAGAGAGTTGAGATGTATAACCATGCTTTTAGGAAAAACATAAGTATTTTTAATAGTAAAAATTATTTTTCGAAGCTAAAAAAATAAATTACGCCTGTCCATAAGAACTTTTTGAAAGCTTGGATAAGCACAAATTGTTGATTTACTATTGACAAAAAGGATTTTCAAATTGAATCGCCAAACAGAATTGTTATTTCTTTAAAATATTTTTTTCGAAAAGTAATTTTCAAAATAAATCGATTCTAAAAGATCGGCCAAACATGCTATTAAATGGACCAAGGCTAGACTCTAATGGATGTACAGAGCAATTTTAATAGTACTATTAATAATTGGAGAAAATTATACAATAAATGTGCACTTGACCTGTGATTTTGCAAAGGCTTTAATCTTGGAGGTGGAAAAATTAACAGATCCACATGTAACTCCCCCTATTCCAGTTGCCTCAAGGACTTTAGAGTACATAAAAAGTACCATGGTGGCACCAGTCACATATTGCAAATTGCTACTATCTCTAACATACAAAAGTCCACCTGCAAATTATAACTATAGTTGAAGAAAGTATAGACTATATAAACAAAATAATTCAAATATCAAGTTTCTTTGAGAAGCAGAGTAATGATTCTAAAATTTGAAAAATTACCTGGGGTTGTCTTAATTTGTATAGAGCTACTTCCAGGCATTAATGCACAAATAAATGAATCAGCATCTTTCTTGAACTTTTCCAGATTGCTCTTTCCATTAAGGAACTCCTGATCATAAAAATGTTACTAGTAATTTGTACTAAATTTATCAATTAGTTAACAGGTTAGTTATCAATAATGTTTATCATAAAGATTTGTTGTATTCGCTAACTTGATTATATAAATATATTTTATACTGTCAAATGTATAGGACTTAAACCTTTTAATTGTATCACCACAGAATACTCTTAAAACTCTGCACGGTTTTCCCTAAAAGGCTTAAAAAATCCTACATCTTATATGTAACTTCCCAATATTTTCACCAACTAATGTAAGACTTTGTTCGCACACCCAACAATCTCCATCGCGAACTAAGTTCTACATGGCCCATCACCACGACCCACATTCTAAAACAAAAATAACTTTTACCGCTAACAAATATCCACATTAACAAAGAGAGCTAAAGTCTTTACCAGCATTAGTTAATTGTCATTGGATCCAATGTCTTTATAGGCTTTACAGACATTAAAATAGTGCTAATTGACTCTAAAAAATATATTTAGCTGCAATTAAGTTATTGCTATTAATTAATTACCGCTAAAGATCATTTTTAACGTATTGACATGTCAATTTCCAAGATTCACTTGTTAGACTATATCAACCCAAAGATACTTTTAACAATGTATGATATTATCCGTTTTGAGTCAATTTCACACGATTTCCCCAAAAGACCTCATCTTTTAAAAAATCCTACACCTTATAGATAGAACTTTATTCGCACACTCATTACTACTGGATATAATGTTGAATTCATATAAAGGATTGACCTTAGCTAGTAAAGTTTGGGCTCCAGCAAACTTGTTATCCCAACCGAATTCAGAGACATCTTGACTCCAGACTTGGTGATTTGAAGCATAACTTAAATAATCGTTTCCTCCACCTGCCTTGTATAGCCAAGCAGCAGCCCACAATAATTCATCCTATAAAAAAAATATATTTAAAAACACTAATTAAGTTATGATTTAAAAATAAATAAATAATAACAATAAGAATATGACAAGTTATTGAGTTATTGCCTAATTATTGAAATTATTTACTACCTTATAACCTGAGAAAGAGCAGTAGAATGGACAAGAAGCCTGGAAAGATCCTCTATACTGGTCCGCAAACGCAAATAACTAAGTGCTCAGGAAAAAGGAATCGTGAATCGGTTAATAGTCTGTTTGATCAAACTTTTAAAATTTACGAATTTTTTTTTTTGTCTAGAAGTTGTATGCTTACTGATTTTGCTCTTCTTAACAACTTGGTAGAATAGTTGGAATCAATATTTTTGAAAACAATAGATGCAGCAGCAAAAGCAGCTGCCACATCAGCTGCCACCTCAGATCCTGGAGAATTTGATGTGATTTTATATAGTGTTCGAGGAGTATCCATGTCTTCAGGTCTCTCCCAACACTGGTGATCTGTATTTCCATCTCCAACCTGTCCACATAATGTATTTGTTAATATTACATAACTTGTGTCAGGGTTAATTAATTCGAATTCGCATAAAAAAGTTCTATTTTAAAAGGTAAAACGATTTCTATTAAAGATGACTTCATTCTCAGAATTAGTGCACGCCAACATGTTAAAAATTAGCTTTTGAACTTGTCTTTAGGCCATGGGTGTGAGGAGTCGATATATCAATTGATTAAGCCCATACTTAAGGGCTTAGATAAACACTTATATAATAACCGGTCATTAATTGATAAAATTAAGGAGATTTTGGTTAGATATTTTACATTTGAAAGCTGATATTAATTAATAGACATTGAAGAAAGGGTAGCATTTGACTTCTTGCTCATGATTCCTAGTTAAGAATGGAGGAGTACTGGTTAATACTCTACCACATATTAATCTTTGGTGGTTATAGTTTTAGATATAATAAAGATATAATTCTTGCAAACTTAAAATAAATAAAAATATGGTTCTCATTCTAATACTTAGTTTAAACTTTTAGATAATATAGTACACATATTTAATTCAATATATCTATCATAGAAGAACCTTGTCTTATTTCAAGCGATTTCTTTATCCCCCACACTGTCATAAGTTCCTAAAGCCTTTAGCGACATTTATATAGTCTTGATTATAAATACTCTTTTATTATTGTTGCTAAATATGTCGCTAAATTCTTTTTTTGTCATTGTGACAATACAAGAATGGATTTATTTTGTTTTAAACATGTTTAGCCTAAGAAAAAGAGTCAAACATGGTCCATACCTAAAAATATAATTTAAATTTTTAGATAAGACGATATTCACCTGAGTATAAAGAGTGGTACTTGAAGTATGGGCTCGAATTAAGAAATTTGTGCCCCAACGAATTGCCCGTTGGAGGTGGACAAGTTGGTTTGTTGAAGAGATTTGTGTTTGGTATTCAACAGCAGCCCAACTCAACAAGGTTAAAGAAAAAGCCATGGGCCATCCAAATTTCACATTATCACCAGCATCATAGTAGCCTCCAATCAAGTTCACCTAATATATGAATTTTAACACTTGGTATATACATCAGAACAAAATGCACATAATATAACCCTATTACTTGCAAAATTAATACTCTATTAATAAAATGAAGTTACCGACGTAGTTTGAAAAACATGTAATACTTTAATCATAAATATGTCATTCTTTTTGAGACAGATACATACCTGATCAATTTTGCCATCGACGAGTGCAGAATCTCCTCTCCATTTGACTCTTTGAGAAACTGGGAGTCTCCCAGAACGTTGTCCTTCAAAGAATAAAATTGCTTTGCCAAGTGAATCTTTGTAATCCTGAGCAATAATAGGACCAGCCAAAATGCACAAGAAGAATATAACAACCCAAGTATTCTTTGAACAAGCCATTATTATTACATAACATATGGCTTACGCCTATTTAATATTATGTCTATCTTAGAAAGTTTGATATAATGTTTTGGTGGTATTTATAGGACATTTTTTGACAGTTACAAGGAAGCGTAAAATCTGGGAAACGCCCATTATGTAATGTTTGGGATAAGTTAGAAAACTATGCTACGTGAGATATATTATATAGTGGCGTAGCAATATGTAGGGCAGGGTGGCCAGTTGAACACCCTTCGTATATTGTATATATAGAAAATTATATGAAGTATGTCAAAATTCATGTTACATTTTCATATGTATACATTAAATTTTGAAAGCTCTTAACAAATTTCCTGGCTTCGCCGAGAATGATTCGTGTGCGTTAAGGGACTGGTATACAACAACAACCCAGTGAAATCCCACAACATGGGGTCTGGGGAGGGTAGAATGTACGCAGACCTTACTCCTACCAAGGTAGGACGGCTGTTTCCTGGAGACCCTCGGCTCAGTAAAAGCATAAATGCATAAAAAAAATGTTAGATAAGAATAGGAAATTAAAAGCTTTATGAGAAAAACAACAAACAAATAACGAATAGATAACAAATAAATACAAATAAATAAATACAAATAACAAATAACGATTAAGGGACTGATATATAACTTAAAATTAATTTACATTAAATATTCATGAGTTCAGTTGTTATACACATTAAAAAAAATTACACTGTTTTAATAAGTGGAATTAATAATATGAAAAGAAAATGAGGCTTATAACATGTTACGATCAACAAGTTATAATAGGCACAACTCAATGCCAAATAAACATGTTAGACAAGTCATATTTTAAATTAATAAAGAATTAACTTAAATAACTGACAATCGATCAAATAAAAAGTAGTTGATGGTTGTATAATATATGTATAATCAGTATATAATATATACTATGCATATATTGATTAAACAAAGTAAACAATGAATATCTAGCCAATGGTTTTGTAAAGATCCCAGATTAAATTGTATTGTCTTAATTTATATAATACATTTTTCTTTTTAGTCCGTCTCAAAAAGAATGACATATTTTCTTATTTGAAATTTTTGTAATGACACTATCAACATTCTACTCATATGAGATCCACTTATTTGGCAAAATGTACATAAATGTGTACTATTTTTAAAGGTAGTTAGTGGAACATTATAAAGTCTTTTCATATTTTTTAATTTGCATGTTCAGTCAAACCGTATCACTTAAATTGAGACGAATGAAGTATTTTTTATAAAATACAAAGGTCCTGAGGGAATGTAATTTCCATTTTCTGCCTTATTAAGTAACTTTCTTACAACGTCACTCGTGAGGAAGTTGAAAGGAAAATCATTACTTTGGAAGTTACAAAGTTTGAAAAATTTGGCAATGTAAGAATATAATGAGATTTTTCTTCTTCTTCTTCTTCTTTTTTTTGTGGATTGGCTAAAGATTCACGATTCATTTATGTATAAAAATTCAATATAGATTACGCAAGAGCTATATAAGGGGATATGCTGAACCCATTCCTTAGCGTCACAATTCTCACCGTTACAAATTCAAATCTCATACGTGTAAAAATTAAAAATGTTAAAAAACATATAACATCAAATCTCCCAAAACTTCACTTTCTTTTGTATAAAACATTAAATTATTCGCATGAACTTAAAGTAGCGAAACTCTATCCACTGCGACAATAATTGTATGTCAATTTCGCCCATCATTATTTTTTCTAAAATTACTATCGGATTTATAGGCTGAATGCCCTTTCATCTAATTGTAGAATTCTCAGCAACTATGGAGAGAATCAAGGTTTTGTATTGATGATAATAAATGAGTACAAGTCTTCTTTATATAGGAGTGAGTTGTAGAGTCCTAAGCTAACTAAACTTAGAGTTATACTACAATACAAATACAATGAAATTAATTACAAATTAACCACTATACATTCAGCAGCAGCCTAGTCATAATCTGACTCTAACTTATCCAACAATGATTCCTATATAACTTAACTCTTTTAGTAGGTCTTTGAAAGTCGTTAGGACTCCTATAAGTTGGACCATGTCGTTCCACCTGTTCCTTAGATGTATCTTCAACACTTCCCCTCAAGCTAGTGAGTGGTGGAACAGTTACTCCTAGCTTGCTTCGAAAACCATCAAAAACTTGCTTTGTCAATGCTTTGTATAAATGTCAGCTAGTTGATCCTTAGACCTCACAAACTGAGTAAGAAGTTGACCCCTGAACACTTTTTCTTGAAAAAAGTGATAGTCCATCTCAACATGTTTGGTTCTTGCATGCATAACTGGATTGTCTGTCATGTACAAGGCACTCACGTTATCACAGCATAGTGTAGGAACAGACTTGAGATACACCCCAAATCATGAAGTAAATATGTGATCCATGTCATCTCTGCTGCAGTGGAGGCTAGTGTTCTATACTCATCTTCAACACTTGATCTTTCTACTGTAGTCTATTTCTTGGAAGTTCAAGAAATACAATTTGTACCTAGGTAGATGCTATAGCCTGTAGTTGATCTCCTAGTAGTGGTGCAACCTCCCCAATCAGCATCTGAATATCCTTACAACCTACAAAGTGATTGTGAAATAATTCTAGGTCCAAAGTGTAAAGTGCCTTTGATGTATCTTATAATCCTTTTGACTCCTTGAAGATGTTCACTATTGGGACTTTGCATAAACTGACTTTCTAGATTCACTGCATAAGTGATATCAGGCCGTGTGAGTGTCAAATATCGAAGACTTTGTACTATCATTGTGTATAAAGAGGCATTTACAAAACTTCCCACAACTTCATGTAAACCATATTTTTGAGCCAAAAGAGTAGCAACAGCCTTTGCCAAAGTCATATCAGGCTTATCCAGTAACTCAGCAACATACTTACTCTGACTCAAGTGAATTTCTCCTGCAAAATACTTGACCTCTACTCCTAGAAAGAAGTATAAAGGATCAAGATCTTTCATAGCAAATTAATTTCCAAGTTGTAGAACCAACTCTGAGACATATAATGGATTACTTCATGTTATAATAATGCCATCTACATATAACAAGAGGAAAATGATACCTTTGGGAGTTTGTAAAGTAAATAAGGTAGGATTTGTCTTATTACAAAGGAACCCACGATGTAATAGATGCATGTTAAACCTGTTAAACCAGGCTCTTGGTTCTTGTTTAAGATCATACAGTTCCTTCTTCAATAAACAAACATGTTGAGGATACCTCGAATCAATAAAATCAGGAGGTTGACTCATGTATACCTCCTCTTGCAAGAAACCATGTAGAAATGCATTTTTGACATTAAACTGCCTAATCCTCCACTTAGAGCTAACAACAATGAATAGAACCACCCTAATAATTGTCTCCTTAACCACATGGCTAAATGTTTCTTCAAAATCTATCCCTTCAAGTTGTGAAAAACCTCTGACAATAAACCTGGTTTTGTATTTGTCTACAGTTTCATTTGCCTTTAACTTAGTCTTAACACCTATTTAGAACCAACTAAGTTTATACCAGTAGATTTGGACACTAATATCTATGTCTTGTTATGCAAAACACTAATTTCCTCTTACATAGTTGCACGCCAATATAGGGACTTGAGTGCTTCTTTAGTAGTCTTTGGTTCCCTCAAAATATCTTCTTTGTTGTTAGCAACAAGTGATAGATGATGTTTCTTTTCCTTGTTTCTGGTGATCATATGACGCCCTTGTGGTGCAAATAGTGCAGGAGGTGTAGTCATATTCCACTTTGAAAGATCAACTTCTAGATGTATGCCTGGTCCAGGTGGACTGGTCACAAGTACAGGTTCATAAAATGGTGAACCAACACTTTCAACCTGTTCCATACTATCATCATCTAATCCTGCATTACCATCATCAAATTCGGAATCTGAGAAGTTAGTAGCACTAGCAGCAGCATCAGATATAAATGCTACAATGTGATCAGTAACACCATCATCAGCAGTATGTGAATCAGAATCAATATTGTCAACTTATTCCATACCATCATCATTAAAAGTTATAGATGTTATAATGTGAACAGCAGCCTGTGTAGTTAGATCAACCTGTACTTCTCCTGAAGTAGGAGCAGTTGGTGCCTATACTTTAGAAAAAAATTCAACAAAAGTAGCTAAATGAGGTGAGACATCAATGTTAGTCTGGGATTGTTTTGGAGACACAAAGGGTTATGTGTTCTCATCAAAAATGACATATTTGGAAACATACATCCTCCTTGTTGAAGGATGATAACATTTATAACCTTTGTGCAGACTATTGTATCTTATAAACACATACGGATAAGTCTTTGGACTAAACTTGTTACTGCCCTTGATATGTGGAAAACACCTACAACCAAACACTTTTAAGTTGTTATAATCAAGTTGCTCACCATGTACTTGACAAATAGAGTCACCATATTTAAGACTGAGGAAGGTAGTTTATTGATGAGGAACACTGCAATGAGAAAAGCCTCAACCCATAGAAACAAAAGAAGATTAGCATGGAGTAAAATAGTCAAATCAGTCTCAATGATATGCCTATATTTTTTTTCCTGAAATTCCATTTTATTCAGGTGTGTTGGTACATGAATATGTCTGACAATACCACAATTTTCTAAATATTTAATGAAATCTTCTTTGAGGAATTCACCACCTCCATCACACTGGAATATCTTAATCTCTTTAGAAAACTATTTTCCACCAGTTTTTGAAATTTTACAAACACTTCAAAAAATTCAAACAGAATACCTGAATTATTTGTCATATGAATAGTGGCTCTTAAGTCCACATACAAGGTATCATCAATGGCAGATGTATTCTGCAAATTGATACTAGCCAATGCTTGTGGTAGTTCATCAACGGATTGGTACAAGTAGCCTCACCTGTAAAAACATTTAAGAGCAGTATGGTTATTCCTACCACAAATTTGACAAGACTCAACGTTATTCCTTTCCTTGTTCGAAGAATCTATTCCATTCTGGTGGTTTTGAGAACATGTTCCTTGTCTAGCAGGCTTGAAGCCTCTTTCTCTATAGTAGTTTCCTCTTCCCCTGCCCATTTGGGCAGAGAATGCCATGTTATGATTCTGTGATGGCACTTCTTCTTCATCCCCCCTCATATCAAAATCCTGAGAGCATTAATAAATTGATTAAGAGTGGGATATAGTGTCTTACCTAGTATAACAGTCCTGAAGGTCTTGCACTTAAGACCTAAACTTCTAGCAAAGTTAATTATTTTTCTATCTTCATCCACAGGTTTATGAATGGCTGCAAGACCATCACATATACCCTTGAATTCCTTAAGGTATTCATCAATCTTTTTAGTTCCTAGCTTAATACTTTGCAGTTTTTATTGGAGCTGAAACTCCTTATCTTTTGCTGTTTGAAGATATGCTTCTTCTAAGCATTTCCATATCTCCTTGGCAGTTGAGCAGCCCATAATCAGGTATATGTTTTCTTCTATCAAGGTGCCTGAGATCCAACTCCTTAGCAGCACATCTTTCTCATCCAGTCGTCAATGCTATCACTATCTTCTGCATCATTCTCAACAGCTACAGCTTTCTCAGCAGTCTTTCCAATGGAACAGGTGCTCTGAGTTGGTTCAGTTGCTATGATGATATAGATTAGTCTCATCACCTGAATTAACTACATCATTTGTGTCCTCCATATAAGATAATTTGTTGGCTTAAGTTTAATGGAACAGGGTGCAATGAGGTGATTAAGGGAGGAGGTGGATAGTGTATTGGTGGATAGAGCCATTGTAATTTGGACGTGAGATTTTGATTTTGATTCAATACTTTAAATAGCGGAAGAGCTATAATGCTATAATACCATGAAGAATTCTCAGCAACTATTGAGAGAATCAAGGTTTTGTATTGATGATAATAAATAAGTACAAGTCTCCTTTATATAGGAGTGAGTTGTAGAATCCTAAGCTAAATAAACTTAGAGTTATACTACAACACAAATGCAATGAAATTAATTACAAATTAACCACCACATGTTCATAGCAGCAACATAGTCATAATCTGACTCTAACTTATCCAACAAGACTCCTATCAGTTGGGCCATGTCATTTAACTTGTTCCTTAGATATATTTTCAACACTAATGGACTAGTCAAAGGTTGGACTCTCTTATTCAATATATAACAATTGATAAGAACGCATGTCAATCAATGTTTGAGATCAGTGACGGAGCCAAAAATTTAAATAATTGAGAGTTCAAAAAAAATTCTTATACCAAAGAAATTCAACAACGTATATATATATGCTTTGTCTATTGGACAATTTTAGCAAAGCATGCCCGTACGTATAATCTCTTTATATTTGAGTGAAAGGTGAGAAAACTTAAGTATGAAAATCAAATAATTATAGTTAAGATGTGTTTTGATAAATAATTAGTGATAGTTATAAAAAAAACTCGCACATAATAGTACTTCATGTATTAAACTCAAAAAACAAGAATAATTTAAATATGTTTTTGATCTATTAACTCTCTTTTTTTCCTTTTCAAAATAAGATTTAGTCTTTACTAGTCCAACAATATTACCTACCTGATAATAGAGGATCCCATTTGGAGAGGCAAAGTGAAATGATGAAATTATTAAGGGTGAAAGCATGGAACATTACCAAGGAAAAGATAAAAAGATGTAAGATAAATCGAATAATATAATATTATTGTAGAACTATAATATACATATTTCGCCTTAAAACCAAAATAATTATGTTTATAACCATATCTAAACTAAATTATGTGTGGCTTCCTGAACCAAAGCACATGAAAATTTATTTTGATTAAAAGCAAACATAATAGGACTCGAATCCATAATTTCAAGCACGTGAAAATTCTGTTTTTGATAACCGCAGGAGGAAGAACACTATAAGTCGAACAAATTAAATTTCCGTGTAACTTCCGTTGTTTGTTTGATTCATCTTCCTTTGGCTTTTTGGTGAATTATCCACTTGCCAATATTATATTCCAATTACTGCATCCAAATAAGATTTGTTTTATGTGGAAAATAATAATATGAGAATATTATGCAGTGAATAATACAAGGACAATTATGCATATAATTAATTGCTTATAACTTTTAGACTTTCTTTTGCTTAGTCTTATACATGATTTCATGTATTGCCAATTTATGTATTCTTATTTCACAATCTAACAAGAATAAAACAATACACTTTTGATCACTCACAACTTATGTGAATATTATTGACACACTATAGTGTCTATGCAACAAAAGGATGAATCGATCGCTTGATGATGATGGTGAGATAGATAGGATTTTATTATTTTTTAATAATCAGATGCCTCGAGTTTGATTCTTGCATATATATATATAAAAAAAATTTGATATAAGTGCTTTCACCTTTAATGGTTCTTATGCGGTGCTATTTTGAATTAGTCAGATCCCCAATACAAATATTGAATACCAATGAAAAACCAAATTTTAAAAAAATGTATCTCTTTTAAGTGGATAATCATTGCAAGATAGCATTTTATCTATCAAATCTCTTTGGAACACGCCCTTTTGTTTTGTATGGACGTAGAGGAACCCTTTATATTATGACTCTCTTGGTCAACTTTATTACATCAATAGAAAGCTTTTGTCTTTTTCTTTTTCTTTTTGTTGAAAATTATTATACATATGTATATGTAAAAGAAATGATCATTTTAATAATCTATTGATTTTTAAAAAGCAGTACAATTGACTAGGTAAAGTCTGGCAGAAATAGTGAAGGGTAACACTAATTAGGCGAAGGTAGTTTGCATGCCTTGACTATAGTAAGGATATTGGGATTTTTTTTATTTTTTTTCATTTTAATCCCTCAATAATAAGTCATGCTCTTCTTGGTCCAAAAGAATTTTTTTAGTGAGCACATAAAACCATCAAGTTGGTTCATCTAACTGTTGGAGTGCCACTTAGTTTGTAGGATGCATGGAAACATGGACTCGTTTTGGAAAATCCTCCCTTCATATATCATTAACTAACTTTTGAGATTGAGTTAGGTCAAAATTCATTTTATCGATAATATCATAGTCGGGGCTCATACCAATTCATTGTTTACGATGTTGGGTCTCTCATCTTATACTATCCACACTCCAAATATCCAGTCTTGGGCGTGCAGGGCTAATTGTTGGAGCTGTCCGGCCACATCGTTTTGTGGACTTGGATTCTTTACATAGTCTTGGGTAATTCTTTCATCATGAGCTAGTTTTGGGGTTGAGTTAGACCCAAAATCTATTACTATAGTGTCAGAGCTCATAATTATAATTCTAATTACAATATTTCACCAAGTTAATTAACAATATAATTCCACATATAACTTCTTGTGATAGGAAAAGTTGAATGTTTTTTCTTGTTACAAGAAATAGTCTTAGTGATTTTTATTATACTTAGATAAAGTTGAATGATTTTTTCGTTACAAAAAATCTTTAGTAGATTTAATGCAATAAAATGAAAGTACTTGAGTTTACTATATAGTATGAAACTAACTCTTGTATTAACCATCCAAATTAAACTACAATGAGATACAATTTGGACATACAAGTTTTAAACATTCCACAACGTTTTCATTCACCTCTTAAGTTTCCTGCCTAAACCATGCATTTACGCTTTATACTTAAACAAGTTAAAACACACCACAATAATAATAATGATAATAATTTGTTATAATTACACGACGTGTTATGGTGGTAATAACATGTTTTTGGGGCACGTACGTCTACCATTTCTAATAAGGCAGTTGAACAGATTTTATTAGGTAAAATGTAGTTGGCTTTTATCAAAGGGTACAAGCCAATTAATTTCTCACTGTATTCTCCTTACCCTAAAAAAAATAAAAATACCCCATCTATCACAACATATATATAAAACTGTCCAACAGCTATCACCTAACTTCATCTATAAATTTCAAACATAATTTATTTGTAACATTCTTGCAAAACTTGATCGACCCCATCATTTTCTTTTAATTTATCTCATCGAATGCATTATAACTCAACATTATTGTCGATGGACGCCGGCGAGGAGCTGCCACCACCACCACTGCCACCTCCGCCTCTTCCGCCACCACCGATGTTACTATCCAACGACCTATCTCCGACCAACTTCTTCATGCAACAACCTAATGATCAATTGCCAATGCAAAATAATTGTAATTCTAGTCAAGTTGGATTTATTTGTGATAATATTGATTGGGCTGGGCTTTTATCATCGGGCCCTTCGATTAATAACAATAATGAGTCGATTGCAACAACGTCAAATGTGTCGATAAATCCTAGGAATAGGAATATGAATATGATGGAAGGTGGTGAACAACATCAACAACAATTACAAATACAAGAACATAATTTATGTAGAAGAGAGAAAGGGAAGAAGAGGAAATATGTACCACCTAGGATTGCATTTCATACAAGGAGCACTGAGGATATTCTTGATGATGGATTTAAGTGGAGAAAATATGGTCAAAAAGCTGTCAAAAATAGCACACATCCAAGGTAAGTATATATTATATACCCATATTGATTGAGTTCATTTTTTTCGAAGAAACACAATAAATATCATGGTACCATATTTTTGCCTTCTTTTGTATTTTATTTGTGTGTGTATATAGATATAGAACTATCAATGTATAAATACTGAGTTAATTGCTCAAATGATCACTTAAAATTAATGTAGTTATTATTTCAGAAAGTCATTTATCTGTTGAGGAAAATTAAAATCAAGAAAAAATATGACTTTATGAGATAATAACTATAAATTGAGTGACCATCTGATAAGTTAATTAAAATCATTATAAATAGTTGAATTATGATAAAACATCTGAATATTGAAGAGTGAAGAAATGATACAATTGATTTATATAGCCAAACTGAACTAGCTAGTTTGGAAATTGAAGTGTAACGTTAATAATTAAGTGGTATTAACTTATATCATGATGAATAATTACATCTTAAATAGGGTGAAAATATCAAAGACATGCATAAAAGGTGAAAAAGAAAAAAAATTAGATGAAATAGTAAAGTAAAGAACTTATAAGTCTCTTTTTCTTATATGTGAAATATTTTCTTGCAAAGTTGCTTGTACATTATATTTCAAGTCTTTGTGCACAAGGGTATTTGGAGCTTCTTCTTTTTTTTTTTGGCCCAGCTAAAAAGAACAAAATGATTTATATACTATTTTTCTCACTTCTTACTTAGCTATTTATCCTCGAAATCTAAATATAATTGGCCAAATAATAATAGCCTGTTTTTTATTATTGGTGTAAAAATATATATACACAATTAAATTATTTATGTATTAGATAATATCAATAAATATCTTGATGAGCGCATCAATTAATTGGTATCTGATAAAAATTGTAACATGCTATCATAAGTGAAAATTCACAATGATATAAAAACGCCTTTAATTTGTACATGCATATAACTTAAGTAAATTAGGTCATAGTTTAAACATTTTAGGAATATTGATAATTTAGAACATGTTAGCTTATATATGAGGTAATCAATTTAAATTTGATGTCATCTCTAATTTATTTATTCTGCTATGCATGCATGTTTTTTTTACTTGTTGACGTGAAATACTTTGCACGTACACTAAAACTTGTAGTAGTAGTAAATATAACTCGTTATTCCTATGATGCAACATTCTTCCATCTTTCAAACATCTAAGATCAAATTGATCAACACTTCTACATCCTTTCATCTTGCATTGATCGTAGTTCTAGAATTAAATTTGATTCATGAGAATATACTACAACAACATACCCAATGTAATCTGAATCCCATAAATGGACTCTGAAGAGGGTGGTGTATGTACGCAATCTTATCCCCATGTGAAAAGTAGAGAGGTTCTTAATTTCTGATAAACTGTCGATCGGCTCAAGTAAAACATATTAAAATCAATAATAAATTTTTTTAAAAAAAATATAATGATGAAGAAACCATATAAAAAATAATGGAGAAAAAAACAATAGTAACAACGAATAACAATAACCGAAGCAGGTAAAACAACATGCAATAATAAAATCAAAAAATAAAATAATAGAAAAGTACTAATAATTATATTGTCATTTCCTCGTAGTTTACTATATGCATAACAATTTCTCTCTGTGGCTGTGTGCGCGCGTTGTTTATTTTGATGAGTATTAAAGTTTAGGTTGTTCACCTTCTCATGAGAATGAGCATATAATATAAATTGTCACAACTTTGGCCAATTGTTAATATTGATCATGTGTCATATTTACTAACTTAAAAGCTTAAGATATAATTAATTCTCATACTTTGAATTCAATAGCATTCCCAATATTTTATTTTAGTAAAAAATTTCTCTGCTCTTTTCTTTTTTCTACATTTTATTTTTTGCGTAACAGGAGTTACTATCGATGTACACATCATACATGCAATGTGAAAAAACAAATCCAAAGGCTTTCAAAGGATACAAGCATTGTGGTGACAACTTATGAAGGCATTCACAATCACCCTTGTGAGAAGCTAATGGAGACGTTGAGTCCAATTCTAAAGCAACTTCAATTTCTCTCTAGGTTCTAAATAAATATGTATTACTCCTATTAATTATACTAAATGTGATATAATCTAAATGTCTCAAACTGAAAAAGTAACGTAACATATATATGTTGGTGTCTATATGAACCAACATATAAAATTCTGTATAGAAATGTAAATTAAGATATCATACAGTCGAGAAGAAGCTAGCGATCGTTTCCAATGTTACCACGTTATGTATTTATATGAACCAACAAAGTTCATTCTTCAAAAAAATCATGTGAATTTTCATGTGTTTAATTCGACTATTTGTTCCTTTTTATCGAAATTCTAATTTATTTATTTATTTCGATGACTTAGGGAATTGTAGTTTGTCCTTTTTAAAATTGTTTGTATCATTGGAATTCTACCTCGGAACATTGACATCATCATTTCATTAACCTTTTTTATTAACCTCAACTAATTCCACAAGCACTTGTTAGTTGTTACCTTCCACAACAGTTAATGAATCGGTTAATCTGTCCACCAAGGTGAGGACAAATGAGAAGAAATCACCTAAAAAAAATCAGTTACTCTTTCTCGTGCATACATTAAAACTCTGTCATGCATCTTAAAACTATGAAGCAACAGAATGGAAAATGTTTTTTTGTTCACAAATTTGATACCTATTCAAGCAACTGTTCTAGCAGAAATCATAAATAAACAAAGGGCACAAATGAGATTGCATATGTTAAGAACAATAATCCTCAGATAATTGAACTAGGTCTCCAAATTGTAGATCTCGTTTTATTTCGTGTAGATATGTGCTCCAAAATTGTCACCGTTATTTGCGTTATTCGTTATTTGTTTTCTCATATCGCTTTGAACTTTTTAACCTTATCTGACCTCTTTTTATGCTTTTTTTAGCCGAGGGTCTCTCGGAAACAACCGTCCTACCTTGGTAGGAGTTAGGTCTGCGTACACTTTATCCTCCCCAGATCTGACATTGTGGGATTTCACTGGGTTATTGTTGTTGTACGTGCTCGAAGAAAGCTCATCAAGCACCAATGAAGATCAAATCAATCGAAATATACAAAAACTATGACTTCGGTGCTATTGATTTACATTTGTACGAACTGTACTAATAATCCGGTAAGTAATTCCACCACATCTTCGAAATCAGTTACTTGTACAAGACATGAACCATCCCCAAGAACCAAAACAGAAGACGAAAGTGGACGAAGCACGGACAAAATTGTCTCTGATGAAAAATCAACATGCATATCATTAGAGGTTCTAATTACCACCTCTACTGACCAAATGTACTCTGTTTATGCACACATCTGACTGTTCTGGCTGCGTTGTACAGAATTTCCTCTCTGCGTAAATGCAGTTCAAAAAGTTTGAAATTATTGTAGAGATGGTGAAACATCAACTCGAGAACTAGGCATATGAGTGGCTCAAGTTAACAACCAATGATAACCACAGTAAAGATGAATTACTTCTCCCATTGAAAGCCAAAACTACCATAGGAAACTGAAGACTTGGAACTTTACCTACTCAAGGAGTTGACTTTTAGTATAGCGCAGGGCTCTCATAGCTGGAAATTGCCCAAATCACGGCCATGGTGTGTGAGTTTTATTTTTCTGTGACCAACCCATTCTATTCTATAAGAAAGATCAATATTATGAAGCAGCTGTTTAAATCTGTCCATTTCATTCGACACATTGGTGTTCTCCTGCATGGAAGATTATCAAGAAATAAGGCAGGATAATGGATTAGCAAATATATTTTTGAATTTGACAAATTGCATGAGTCATCATTGGAGTCGTAAGAATCCATATGTTACAAGCATCACAACACTTATTCAATATTAGAATTGTTAAAAGAATTGCATCAGGGCTGCATACCTGTGAATTAGCATCTCCATCTTTAGAGAATACACTTTCCATTATGCTTGACCTATTAGCATTAGGCGAGAATCCCTCCCAAGGTGGGACAAAAATCAGTTTCATGCACTGAACAGGAACTAGGTTCTTGTTAAGTTTCTCCCACCACACAGATCCCACGGAGTACGACCACCATCTTATCATCAACCCAGTCTCAGAAAAAGCAACTAGCCCCTACAAGTAAAACAACATTATATGAAACTTTGTATAGACAGTGCACACAATATCTCAAAGAAGGCGGTAAAGCATCATTGTGCCCAATCAAGTGGATAACAAACCCATGCATGCAACAAAACCTGCACAATAACATTGGGATTTTTCCATTGACGAACTTAAAGAGGAAGATCATGTGAAACAGTTCATCCTGCATGGTACCTCTCCATCCGGTGAAAAGCTGAGAGCTGATATTACAGTAGTCACATTCATTGCTGAAGCTCCGCCAAGCAAACTGGGAAATCCTGGAGGTCCACTTGCATCTAAGACTTTTATTTTTGTGATGCTGCATTAGAGTTTAAAGCAGAATCAAATTACAAGCATTTAGATGAATAACAGGTCTCACATTACCAAGGTTCTCTCAATCATATTAATCAGGTCCCCAAACATGGATCCTGACACTCAGAAGTGGACAAGGAAAGGACTTTACTCCAGTTCATGTTAAAACCTATATATTTTTTTGAACAGAGAAATCTCCAATGGTCAGTGCCGCCACAGTTCAAAACTCAGTGGATAATGGGCCCGCCGCACCCTATCCTTCCCATTTAAATGCCAGGTTTTTTGTCTGCATCAAAGTTTAAACCCGTGGCGTGCCCTAACCCACGCCTCACATGCTTTGTTAGAGAGAAACCCAAGTAAAATCTTTGAATTGGGATTGAACATAGCAAGCCCTTTAAGGTCTTAACAAGAAAATAGCCATAAAGTATTATCTATAAAAGGACATCGATTAATCACAAAGTTAGAGCTACTTATCTCAAAAAAGGGCGGTCCACAAAGCTATCGTTCATGAGAAAAGAACCTCTATCAAACTAAATACTATGCTTAATATTGACAACCAAGGAGTATTCGAAAGGAAAAAAGAAATATAAATAATGTAGTTAATACCACAAACTGGTACTTAATGAGGTTTTGTGTTTCGGCATGTTTGATACTAAATATTACTAGAACAAAGAGGGAAGAAGCTCCTCATATGGCTAACAGAATATTCGGTAGTACTGTTCACTAACCTTTGCATATCATACACCCGAATGCTTGCACTGTTAATCTCTCCAATAGCATCTCCAATAGCTAATCGTGTCACTGGATCACTTAGTGCCACCATAGGGAATATGCGTGCAATTTCCTTCAATGCCGCCATTGAACTTTGCAAGCAAGTTTTTCGCATGGCTAAGTTTCCAGGATCTATTGTTTGTAAAATGAAAGTAACCACCTGCAGATCTATCTAGGTGTTAGACATGCTAAATTTGAGAAATGCTTCAGATCTAGAAGCACATTTGTCTTGTTATTACATTTCACTAATCAACAGAAGAGGGAGAAAAATCGTTATAACATATGTCTGCAACCCCTTTTCTGTTTACTACTTCCAATGTGCACATAGCTAAGTGCCTAAGTCTTCAAGAGTCTCTATTAACAAGTTCTAACAGCTGAGTAAACTTGAATTTTATGACTCACCACTTGGAAAATGGGTAGGGGGGAGGAGCAGCTTAAAAAAAGATCTATAATTAACTTTGAGTTTTAATTGAGTAAACCTTTTCCCTGTGGACATCCAAAACAGGACACAGAATGGAACTGAAAAAGAACAGAACTCTTTGCCAAACAAGTTCAGAAAACTCAGTGATCTTGATATCGAAAGTTGTTATAGCAAAGTAGGAAGACATATAACTCAGAAGGGGAAAATGACGAAGTTGAATGCAGTAGCCACTGATACAGGAACTCAAGGGCTTCTCTTTTCCCCATACCGTATGATTCAGAGGGATGTGGGTTATATGTCACTTCTGAAGTGAAAAATCATCTAACCTGGTATAACCAATATTAAGGGCTAAATCAATGAGGAAGTGTTATTTGCAGTATTTTGTAGTTCCGGCAGGGTTAAACCTAGAAATTGGACACATACTACAGTGTGACATCATCTTCTGTGTAGCCAGGTAGTTTTCATTAGGTCTACAGCTAGATATGTGTATACCCTCTTTCCCCATAACTTAGTGGCATGTCCCTATGGCAGTAACCTAGGGAACGAATGCCTCAATTTCATGTTGTATTAGTGTCAAGCATATGCCTATGTTTATATTATTTATCCACATTTGGATACTTATTCATTTGAGACAGTTTTGTGCCTCCACCAGACACCAACGTGACACCAGTTCCTGATTTCGGCCTTTCTTTGGGGAAGAGCAGGGGCCAAAGCAGAATCTTCAAAAGATTAATGGAAACTTTTCATAAGGAATGAAACCTACTAGAAGACACGATAACTGATCACTATGCTCAATCAAGTCCTTAATCGAAAGAGAGAATAGGAAACTTCTCAGCTTGTCCAGTTTTGGTTCTACAAATTCAAAGATGGTCATGTAATCTAGAAAGTTTGTGTAGGAGGAAGATTGTTCCTCCCGGTTAACACAATCAGCAACACCATAACTTCACCAAGTTACTCAATTGTCGCTTAAAGTAGAAAACTAAGAAGGGGCGACAACGTGAAACAGAGATGGTTGCAAGACAACTATTGATTGTGAAGCAACAACTGAGTATGCAAACAACAGTCATCCTTTTACTAGTTACTAATCTCTTTTGGCACATAATGCAGATAAACAAGTAATTATGATTTATGTGTCCTATTCATGCTGCGTTTGCTAATTTTAAGATTTTCCCCTCCTCATTTTTTACCTTGTGTTCAGCATGAGCTAGTGCCTATGTTAGTGTTTCACGTTGGAGGCTGAGGAATGGTGGTCAACAAGACAGTCTGCAATATAATGTCAACTTTTTTCAGTTTCTTATCAGCTATGGGGCATCAGGTTCTAACAGACACTTTAAAAGCTAGAAACACCAATTATTGTATTTCTCCAATATCCAATAACTGTTGGGGCTTATCAAGTATCATAAGCTAATTATGAAATCCCGTGTGTATCATTTGGAGACAAGGGGTACAGTAGAAAAGCAGATATATAACGTAAAACTGCAACAAAAGCACCACACTATAAGATAGTACAGCAGTATCAAGTAACATCAAGTTAGTACTTCATCTCAAAATCCACTCAATTTAACAAATAAAGAAGTGTATCTTAACAAACCTTATCAAGATACTGAACTAAGTTTCTTGGAGAACCACGTGCAACCCTAACTATAGTCATGAGGGATACTACATGAACAGGCGAATCAGAGGCAGTTGACCAGATCTGGTGTTCTATGACATTCAGAAAGCCCAATACATCGGCCATTGCTAAACTTGGGAGAAGAATTCCAACCAAAGTATCACGAATCCTAACAGATGTATATGGATTCTTGGTAGGGGTATTAGCGGATGCACCAGTGACACACTCAATTTGGAAGAATATGTCCCCAATCAGGCGGGGTATTTCAGAACCAATGCATGCCTTCCATGTGCTTTCCATGCCTTCAGCCAGAATTTCTGCGGCAGTGGAACTGTATTTCTCATTCATCGCCATAACCAACTTCACCAATGGATTAACAGCCAAGCCAAAAAGACTTGGTTTCACAAGGCTGGGATACCAAACAGCCAATGCAGCAGCAACAATGACATGAGATGTCATTGCATCTTGGCTCATGCCCCCAACACAAGAAATCCAATCTTGCATTTCAAATGATTCTAGCCATGATCTTATTTCAGATTCTTCATCCTCAGAGTTCCCTTCAGTAACAATTTGTCTGTCATCCCTCAAGCAGTTGGTGGGTTCTTCCGCTGGGACTGAATCATAGTTCCCACTTGGTGATACTTCATTCTCATTATCTCTTGGATTATCCCGGCGTAGTGGAGGTGGAATGGCTCGTGAAGCAGCACAATGAAATAAGGAACGTGCTGCCATCTTAACATGCTCAGCCTCATCTTGCCAAAAGCTCACCAAAAGCTTCAAAACAGAGATTTCAAACCATTAAGAAATATTTTACCGAAATCATTTCTTTAAACAACATCCCAAAGAACCAATGCTCCAACTGTTGCAACAAGTAGAGACAAGAACACCGCCAGTAAGCTTTACCTTATAAAAAAAGAGAGAGAAAAGAACGCCATCCCTGTGGAATTAGTTTTGGTTAAAATGTACTTGAAGTTCCCAAACTAGTAACCAAGGCACAAAAGCAATCACCTCACCCAGTCATGTAATCTAGGCAAGAAACCTTTATTTTCTTTTTCCTATTGTGTTTTTTGTGGGGGCTAACTGGAATAGTTTCGGAGGGTTTAGCACTAGTATGCAATATCACATCCAAGTCATAAAACCGACTCACAGCACTGATTTACTGATGTGTGATATCATAGCATATGTAGGAGTACTTACATTGCTGAAGGAGGAGTTGCTTACAACCAAAAATATATTTTGTATCAGTCCTCAGACTAGAATTAAGAACCTTGCAATTACAAAACCAAAGCAGAGACAAGCTTTCCTATATTTTTGCTTTCTATTACTGGGGAAAATTCAAAGGAACTTGAATCTTAACTCAGGCAGATCTTTAGATGGATTTCATTGACACTGTGATGATGGGTTGCTCACAGAATGAACAATAATCGAAATCGAATACAGAAATGAGCGGTCCAGAAGAAAGCATTATAAAAAAGGAGTCTGAAGGTGTCTCTCTTCCTTCTCATGGAAGGGGACCAGCTATCTGAATTACTGATTAGATAACGGCAAAGTAGTTATGCAAAAACAAGACTGTAACATCAAGGTAATTATTTGTGTTCCTTCACATGGTCCTCAAGAAGGAAAAAAGAATCTTGATTATATTTTGATTGTAAAAAAGAATTTGATTATGAGCCCGTTTGGATGGGCTTAAAAAAAGTAACTTTTATGTATGAAGTGCTTTTAGAACTTTGAAGTGCTGAAAGTTATTTTTATAAATAAGCAGTTGAGTGTTTGGATAAAAGTGCTTAAATGAGGAAAATGATGTGAATTTTAGTGTTAAAAGAATAAAAAGGGTAGTTTGGGGATTTAGTTAAAATATAAGGGATATAAAAGTAATTTCTATGGTCAAAGAAAATGACTTTAAGCACTTAGAAAAAAAAAGTTAGGAATCCTAACTTTTCATTTTTGACTGACTTTAAGAACTTTATGGCTTAAAGTTAGCATTAGGCAAACACGTCCAAAAGCTAAAAAGGGGCTTTAAGTTGATTTTGACCAACTTAAAGCCCATCCAAACGGGCTCTATATCCACATCCAAAAAAGAGTTCAGCAGGAATTTTAACCCTCCATCCCTACCCCCAAAAAAGGAAAGAAAGAGCTATTCAGATGATTTGTTACCTGAAGCAGGGGAGGCTTTATATCAGAAACTTTCTCGGCAAAGCTCCGCATGTAAAATGCTGACAAAGAACTGGAAAAGACAAATATCACTACGACAGTAGTGTTATAAGAGTTCGGTGGCACGAGGCTTCTACAATGAAATGCCAGATGATACTACATCTATGTAATGCAGAAAAAGACAGTGGGTCGAGTTTGACACGACATTTCTCTAAAAGATGTTGTTCAAACCCTACTGGACACAAGAAAAAGTAAGAAAAGCTGCAGATGTGAGTGTCTTTTACATTTTCATGATTGAAGTCATGACATATAGAATCCAGAAAGAATTCCACAACAATCTCATACCTGCTGGCTGCCTGAAAGGAATGTGACAAGCTAATCATATGTTGGGAAAGGGACACCATCGTTAGAGATCTCATTGCACAGTACTCTGATGATGATTTCCAAAGCTGTATGTCAATTTTAATTCCTTAGAGGCAAAGAAGTGAGGAAAAGTGTTTTTTTCTTTCATATGGGATAGGGGAAAGTGAAATTGGTGTCAATCTAAATCTAGCAAAACACTCAAAGTACCTCCAGAGTTGAAGTGTCATCAGGAAATGTCAAAGTCAACGACCCCCGATCCCCCAAGAGACCAGAAGCTACGAGAAGATTCTGTGGTCTTTTTAGCTTCATTTCAGTCACTAGCAATTTATCAAGTTCAGCATCCACATTCCACATGTGCAAAATAGACAAGCTGAACTGAAGCAGGCATTTTTCAAGCAAGAACATCCATTCAGAATCTCTTGCAGCTTCAATGGAGGTACCACCAGATTTATCATTGATGCTTTGATCACTGGAACTAGGGATGCCAGTTTCCTGACCCTTGAAATTAGTCCTCTTATTGGGAGACTCAACCCTTATTTCTTTCACTTGATTTTTGTTCGGATCAGAACTATCTGTTTTATAGGACTCATCTCCTTGACAAAGAGACATCAAAGAGGTGAGATCAAAAGATAGAGCAGCAACTCCAGGAAAAGGACAAGAACCTTTAACAGGCTGTTTTCTGATTTGAGGCAATGCAGATCGATTAGATCCTGTAGTACTTCCAGACACGCTTGTACTAACAGGTATATTTGATGAAGAAATTCCCTTTCCCACAGTTTGTGACTGAGGTGGTGGAGACTTGGTTTCATCAGTAGCAGGAAAAAGCAATGAGGAAGCCGAAGTATTTCCACTTATCATACTGCCACTAGGGAGATCTCTGTCAATTCCTGTGCAGAAATGATCAAACATTGAGACAGCAGCAGCTCCACGAAGCACCCGCTCACGAGCACCTGATTTTACGTCCCAAATGTACAAAACATCTGCATCAGTTGTTCCTGTTTGGTTTGGGCACAGACATGCTATGTAGCCTCTTCTACTATCCCACACAACTTTTGCAGGATAAAATGGGTGTCCAGGGAACATTCGCTCTACACGCATGGTATCCAGTGAAGAAAGGACAACAGATGAGTCTTCCCCAACAGAGAGGAAGCAATTACTCCACGGGCGTTCTGTTTGAGATGGTGGAAGAATTATTTGGCGAACTGGAGCAACATGTTGGTGCATTACAACCATGGGACTGCTGGAGTCAAGATCCCACACACGAATAGTACAGTCCATACTTCCAGAGATTAGAACATAATTGTTGCTACCTCCTTGGCATCTAATCAGCACTCGTTGTGCAGCCAAACACAGTACAGCTCCTGTATGCCCCAAGAGATAATGTTGAGTGGCATGTGCTTTTGACACGGGATATGAATTTTGACCAAGAAAATCTAATTCTTCAAAGAACATATCAAATCGAACAACTTTTATATCACCGTTATATAACCCATATACAATAGCCAATGGCACATACTCTTCAGAAATAACCATTGAAGAAGACACTAGTTCTTTTCTTTCATAAGTTCCATTTTTGTGGATATTTAAAACCCTTTCATCAATAGCTTTGAAAAAAGTAGCAGCATCCTGCGAGGAAGTTAATTTGTCCTTCCCACCTGCGGTGTCTATTTTAACAACCTGCCTAGGAATCTCATTTTCAGGGGCATTCTGGTTAGGAGTCCAATCATCAAATATTCTACCTTCACCAGAAAGTCTGCATTCTTGACAATTTATCTCGTTTTTGTCACGCAGCTTAGGCAGTACCCAACATGTCAGACGAGGTTTCCAAATCAATAATTCATTGATAGGAAAAGAAATTGATTCAACACGGAAAAGACAGTTGCTCACTTGCACGAAAGAGATAGATATGCTCATGATAGACTCCTGAGAAATGACTGGGATAGCAGCAAAAGGTTCATATATGAAGATATTACTTGAGTAACATATCCTGTACACTATGGCAGCTCCTTTACCATTCCATACAACAAATTTTTCAATGAATGTGGCTTCTGAATCTTCAGAATCAAGCAGATTGTTATCATCTCCAACAAACATGCCACCAATGGCGTGTGACTTCCCTTCAATAGAGAGCAGATCATCTGAGAAAGATATCTCTCCCACGGAACTTCCATCCTCTAATAGACTAAATATGCAGCATGTACCATATACAAAAGCTAAAACCGGCCCACGATTTGCAAAGGCCACCAGAAGTCCCCTGTCCTTTGACCCATTTACCCAATCCATTTTGCCTGCATCAGACAAGTTAGTCTTGGCTGTCATGTTTTGTGTGCTTGAATCACACTCCTTTAATATTGGTATACATTGTGATTTACCAAAAGAATCAACCATCATCACTGACTCGGTCAACACATCCCCAAAGGATGAAATTACAGCCACAGATTTCAAAGGCCCAATTGATAAGCTCCCATGAAAAACTGTTTGGACGATAGCAAGTGTATACGTATCAACAATAACAACTGTGCACTTTACTGGTTTTGCATGTTGTGAGTCTTTATCTGCAAATGTTTCACCCTTCTCAGCAGTGCTAGGTGAGTGATGATCGGATAAATGAACATGATCAAAGGAACAACAAGCTATACATACATATCTGCGATTTTCAGGAAATGGTCGAATTAAGTATGGCGTCCCCACCCAGGGAGGCATTTTCCTTCTACGTCTGCATTGTCCACTGGCTCTGCTCCAAATGCACAACACACCATCAGTGCATGCACTTAATAATGCACCACAGTTAGATGAGTTAGAAGTTGATACCACATTATTTGAATCATCTAATTTCTCATCTCCCAAAACTGTAGTAGGAACACATATTCCAAGATCTGCTATCGGAGCAACATGACCACAAAGCATGGCAACAGGTGTGATTTCCTGAGCCAGGAAAAAAGGAGAGCTCATAAACTTAAACCTTAACAAATACCACAACTAAGAAAAGATCCAACGTTACTTTACCATGCCTTTTTCAAAAAAGAAAAAGGATCCAATTTCACACAAATTATCATAATGATTTACTCCATCCATCCAAACTTGCTCATCTCTTTTCACTTATGAGCTCACCTAGACATAGATTGCTTCATCTTTTTAATAATTAAGTTATCATTAGTTGCAAGAAACATACTATATCCTACAATGTCCAAAAAGAATGGTGTAAAATCAAAAGTTATCTTGGTTTATCTCAAGGACACAAACTACAAAAACCATCTTGAGATAGAAGTATACTCTTTTCACTTATGAGCTAAATCAGACCCCGACTAATCCATTTTGTTATAAAATAAATAGAAGTATTGGAAAAGTACTATAAGTTGCAACACTCAGAAAAAATATGTTAAAATCAGAAAGCTAAGTCGGACCTAGATTAATTCATTTTGTAATAAAACATATGAGGATAACAGTATAGGCTATGGATTTGACCTAACCCAGTAGCTTTGGCTCAAGACTTGTATATATGTTAAGAAATCTAGTAAACATGTATAACTATTAAATTTCGGAACTAAGTAATTAAATTTTTCAATGGTCTCAGTGGCATCCCAAACAATAAAGTTCAAATCCTGGATCTGCCTATGACAAATCAAATACTGTAAGTTGCATTGTTCAGAAAGAATATGCTAAAATATCAATTAAAGATCTCTTCTTTTAACTTACGGAAGCAAAATGACACGGCTATATTGAGATATAAGTGATAACTAACACCAATTGTAGCGTAGAGGAGATCACAATTAGCTAATCAACAAATTACTGCTTCGCCATTGAACAGAAATGTGATATCACTCAGTAAAGCGCAAAGAGATCGCGATTAGCTAAGAACATGTACGACGTCGTAACTGAACTGAAACCGTTTAAACAATGCTAGATTTCAGCCATTTAAAGGAGAAGAAAGTGATTTACCGAGGAGGAGAGATTCCACCAGATGATGGAGCCATCGGAACCGCCGGTATAGAGAGTCAGAGGATTGTTGAGTGCGGCGACGGCGGTGACTTTGTGAGCCGGCGGTGAACCTGACCATATACAGGCTATGGATTTACACTTCATCGACTATACGAGACGGATCAAGCCTATAATTTCCAATTAAACTGGAGAAAACTTGGGATTATTTTGGGTTTTAAAGGTGAAGTTTGCATAAAATATTATTGTCGTTTGTGAGTGCAATTGTTTAAATTGGAAACCATATGGTGGCATTCAGAATTACGTGTGGGTGTTTTTGTTCTAAAATTTCTCTCAAATGTTTGACACATTAATTTTAGTTGCATCAAATGGATCAATAAATGGAATGAAAAAAATATTATTGGTTATTGTTATTGAGTTAATGGAGATTTAATGATTTTATAAAAAAAATATTGAAATGTTGATTTAATATTGATTTTTAATATTAGGTTATTGATAACCCATCTAATTTACTATCAAACATTTATAACTATCACGGTCCATTATTATTGAAACAACAATTAATCACTATCACTATTCACAATCAACCATCACTAAATTATAAATGGTGACCATCAATAGGCACCAATAACTATGTTAAGATTGATTGTATCATTAACTGTTGTTAAAAAAGAAAGTCAATGTTTATTGTTTACTATTCTTTCCGTTATGTTAAGATCGATTGTATCATAAGTGTTGTTACAGTTTTTTCTCAATTCCCCATCTTCATGTGAAAAATAACCAAGTTAGGCAACTCTCTTATTGAATCAATTTTAAATGACGTTAAAAACATTTCATTTTTTTCAGTTCTTTATCTCTTTATGATTGCCTCAATCCTAGATCCTCCTATGACGTTTACTTCCATTCCAGAGTTATTGCTCAAGGGGATTCAACACAGAGGCATCAAAAGGATCTTGATGTTGTTATGGGGAAAGATAGTGCAGTTTTGATCCTTGATGACACTGAAGCAGTAAACAAGTTACCAACATCTTAGAAACATTACATCCATGTCATTTGATGGATTGTATTATTCTTGCTTGCATGTTTGCTCACACTTTTGGTCTGCAACATTTGAGGAGTGCATGTTTTTATACTCTGCCCTCCCTACACCACACCCGTGGTATATTCCCGGGTATGTTGTTATTGTTGCAGTGCTTCTTTTTTTCTTGTCCGAGTATTCGGGTTATTCCTTGTCCAGTTTCAATGGTTAATGTTCTCCGTACCATAAATATAACTCAAACAACAATTGCACCTCAATCCAAAGCAAGTTATGGTTCGCTATATAAATCTTCACGCTCACATCCTCGAGTATAACTGTTTGACAAAATGGCAGGTGCTCAAAACAGTTCGTAAGGAAGTCTTGGCGGATTGTAAGATAGTATTTAGCCGGGTTTTTCCTAGTAACTTCCATGCCGAAAAACATCGTCGGTGGAAAATGGTGGAACAATTAGGAGCAAAATGTTCCAAAGAGCATGACTTGTCTGCAGACAAGTTGTCTCTGGTTGCTGGAACAGAAAAATCGCTCTGGGCAGTGAAAGAGAGCAAATTCCTGGTCAATCCAGGTTGGATTGAAGCTACCAACTATCGATGGCGAACACCACTTGAAGAAGACTTCCCCGTAGTATGTAGTGTTAGTAAACTGTATTGTAAATATTAAAACAGTAACAATAACTACTGAAAGTAATAAAAGACAAAATCTGGATTGAAACTGAAAATAATAACAGTATCTGAAAAAATTAATGTCAGAACAAAAATCGAGCCCTCTGAATATACTGTGTCCTTAAGAAAATTATTCTCCTCAATGTACCTGAGATTTTGGAGTCTTTCCTCCCAGGATAGAACGATTTACTCACCAAAATAGAGGTACTGCAAATTCTGGTGTCTGCGAACCACTGGAAGGCATTATATCACACGAGTTTTTAAGAAGTGCAGAAAAGAAGAAAAAGAAGATTTCTATCAGAATTTTCGTATGGAGCATTCTGAGGATTAACAGATATATATAGCCTGTTTGCATCTTTTAAGAAAAAGCACCTGTTGGGAAAAGGTTTGTCCGTTGAGAAAAGGTTTGCAACTTTTCGGACAAGGTTGCAACCTTTCAAAAAATCTGTTGGAAAAACGGAGGAAAATATTTTTAAATTAATCCGGGAAAAAAACGGGGTCGGGACACGGGTCAAGATTTTTCACTTAATTAATTAAATAAATACATAATATTAATTAATTAAAAATTTAAAGGAAATTTGGTCCAAAAAGATTATCAATCAATTGACCAAATCCGTAGCAGTAGCCGAGCGACGACGACGACGGCGCGAGGGGAGACCCTCTTCTTGACCTTTAGCAACATGAAGGAGTTCTTCTACTTTTAAGTAGGAGACTTTTTCTTTCCACCACCTATGAGGGACTAATGCTTATTTCATAAAGCAAGAGAGAACAAATCATTTTTCACTCCACTTCTGATTCAACCTATCAATTAAACCCAACATGTAGTTATCAACTTTTTGAACATAATCATAGGTAGGAGCTTATATATGGGCAGTCTAAATGAAAATTTGAAATATGTAGAACAAGTCTTAACATTTTACAGCCAGAAACTTACATATTACTACTATCTTACAGTCCTAAAACTGCTAACTACCCAAAAGCTTCTTGCAATTTACAAACTTTCAAACTGTAAGCTAGGTAAAGTACAATTATGTTTAATTGCCATCCTCACTTACAAATACTCAGATCATCCAAAGTGCTGAATTCACCTAAAAGAGATCCAAAGTTGTCGATGATTGGTAAGCCCAATTTTAGTGAAAATTTGACTGCCCTATTACCTGGAAGTTGCACCCATTCCCCCATCCGTAAATCTTCATTATCCTCTTGACCTTCTTGCTTCTCCCTGGCACTAGAATCAGTTGGCATCTCTCTTTGCAGCTCGACCTCCTTTGAGATCTGAAGATCAAATCTCTTAGACTGATAAGCACGGAAAGCTTCTTCAGCAGTGCCTATTTCGTGAGAATCAATCCTTTGCTCAGTTCCGCCATTTGATGAATTCGAGATTGGAACATCAATTTCTGATCCACCAGCTGATTTGAGTTCACAATTTACATTGTCATGCCCTGACTTGACCTTGACTAATTTCTCTGATTTCTCATCTTGCGTAGAATGAGTTTGTTCATTACCACATTGTCGCTTTGCATCGACTAGTCTCTGAAACTCTAGCTTCTTAGACTGATAAGCCCGGGAAGCCTCTTCAGCAGTGCCAAAAGTCCCCAACCAAACTCTTTTCTTACTGATGGGGTTTCTAATCTCAGATGTATATTTACCTGAACTCTTTCTCTTGTGAACCCTAAAGAAATGTGTTATTTTCTGAGAATCGATTATTTTAGTTCTTCTACTCACTTGAGCAGTGTTTAAGGATTGATCATGATTAGCCACAGACAAGGATGCCACAAGAGGAGATTCAGACTGCTGAACTTGATCACAATTTTTCCTTGGTTTATTCTCCTTATTACTCTGCTGTCCTAATTTCTTAAGCTCAGACTTCTTGGACAAATAAGCTTGTGAAGCCTCTTCAACAGTGTCAAAAGTTCCCAACCATACTGTCTTATGCTTAATTCGATCTTTAATCACAGCACCATACCTTCCATTCTTTTGCCTTCGGATTCCAATTAAGCTTATCTTGGCTTTAGGATCACAACTTGTAGTAGTATTACACTCATCACATGATTCTGTGCCATAGACATTATCCATTAGACGTGTGGTTCCTTTAGAAGACTCGAGTTCTTTCCCTGACATCTTGTTCTTGTGAACCCCAACAATATGTGTTGCTGCTTTGTGAGAATCGATTCTTTTATTTCTTCTACCAACACTAGCAGCATTAAAGGTTTGGTCATTAGCCACAGACAAGGATGCCACAACAGGTGCTTCAGGCTGCTGAATTTGATCACAGTTCTCCTTATTACCCTGCTGGTTTAATTTCTCAATATCAAGCTCAGACTTCTTGGAGAAATAAGCTTGTGAAGCCTGTTCAACAGTGTCAAAAGTGCCCAACCATACTTGATTATGCCTAGTTGTGTCTCTAATCACAGCACCATACCTCCCGTTCTTTTGCCTTCGGATTCCAGGCAAGCTTCTGTTGGCTTTAGGATTGCCGACATTAGTAGTATTACACTCATTAGAAGATTCTGTGCCATGAATATTAGCCATTAGACATGAGGTTTCTTTAGAAGACTCGGGTTCTTTCTCTGACGTCTTGCTCTTATGAACCCCAACGATATGTGTTGTTCTGTGAAAATCGATTCTTTCATTTCTCATACCCACACTAGCAGTATCTAAGGTTTGAACATCAGCCACAGACAAGGATGCCAGTACAACAGGTGATTCAGGCTGCTGAATTTGATCACAATTCTTCTTTGGTGTATTCTCCTCATTACGCTGCTGGTTTAATTTTGCATTCTCAAGCTCAGACTTCTTGGAAAAATAAGCTTGTGAAGCCTCTTCAACAGTGTCAAAAGTGCCCAACCATACTTGCTTATGCCTAGTGGTATCTGTAATCACAGCACCATACCTCCCATTCTTTTGCCTTCGCACACCAAGCAAGCTTATCTTGGCTTTAGGATTGCTTGCACTAGCATTACATTCATCAGATGATTCTGTGCCATGTACATTAGCCATTAGACATATGGTTTCTTTAGAAGATTCGGGTTCTTTCCCTGACCAGTTGTTCCTGTGAACCTCAATGATATGTGTTGTTGTTTCGTGAGAATTGATTCTACTCACACTAGCAGTATCCAAGGTTTGATCATTTCCCACAGACAAGGATGTCACAATAGATGATTCAAGCAGCTGAATTTGATGAAGATTCTCCTTTGGTTCATTGTCCTTATTACCCTGCTGGCTTAATTTCTCAAACTCAGACTTCTTGGACAAATAAGCTTGTGAAGCCTCTTCAACAGTGTTAAAAGTTCCCAACCATACTTGCTTATGCCTAATTTTGTCTGTAATCACAGCACCATACCTCCCATTCTTTTGCCTTCGCACGCCAATTAAGCTTATCTTGGCTTTATTACATTCATCAGATGATTCTGTGCCACCATGGACATTAGATTTTAAACATGATGTTTCTTTAGAATAAGATTCTATACAAACTAAGGGTTCTTTTCCTCGGAATTTGTGCATGTTAGAGTTCAAGCCTTTAGATTCATCAGTACCCAAAAATGCCTCTTTCTTCTCCATGTTTTGCCATTCATTTACAAATAAGGGTCTTTTCTCATGAAATGTACTTAAGGGCATTTTACCATCAGTTTCTTCTTTGCTTCTTTCAGTAGCAACACTTGTACTTTGTGCTTTGTGCTTTGTGCTTTGTGTGTTATAAAGGAATAGTAAACTTTACCTTGTCAATAAAAATCTCTGGCTGCTCAATTTGGGTTATCTTCTGTTTCTTGCTGCTGATTTCATCTTCTTCTTTTTCATCTGCAAGTAGTCCTCTTTGATCAGTTTCCATGTGGATTATGTTAAAAACACAACAATTTACATTGAAGTGATGGATTTCTGGATGAGATGAAAGAGGGAAAGTTTTTTTTTTCCTTTTTGGAATTCTTGATTGAGCTTATTTGTGACGGTATTTTACCACGGAGTTCTTCCTAGCTTCATCTCTACAGTGCCAACTTACTCACAAAAATAGTTATTTTATTTTACTTGTCCATTTTAATTAATCAAGAGAGTTTAATTGTTTTCTCATATACTATTTTTAGTATTAAATAGTAACTACATAAAATAATACTCCCCTTGTTCCACTTTATATTACCTTTTTTCTTTTTTAGTCAGTCTCAAAAAAATCTCATTTGTATAATTAATATTAATTTAACTTTAAATGTTCATATTATTCTTAATGAAGTGATTTATAGTCACATAAATATTTATGACTTATTTAAAAATACAAGTTTTAAAATTTTATTTTTCTTTATTAAATTTTGTGTCCAATCAAATTATATCATATAAATTAAAACGAAATAAATAATAGTCAAATTTAGAATTTTAAAATATTATAACGTAATAAAATACATCTTTAATTAAATTATATCAGACAACAAGCGCCAAATAATACAAAAAAGGGAGTACCACAGTAAATTTTCCACTTGACACCCTTGTTATATTCTCTTATTTTAGTCAAAAAGGACTCTTCTTTCGATATTGTTATCTCATTATTTAAAGTGCAAATGAGATTGTAGTAGTAATACTTGTCTTTAAAGTGCCTTTGTGATGCTAAGGGCATGTTTGGACATATGAACCTTTCAGAGCATGGTTTAAAGATCATTTTATGAGGAAAATGAAAATTTTATAATAAAATGAAATGTTAAACCACCATGTAAAATCTCATAAGTAATTCGTAAACGTTAGACGACAATTCAATATTCTATTTATAAAATTGAATAATATATGAGCAACTATTTAATTCGAGTGGAATGTTATTTAAAAGAGTAACTTTTGAGAACGATATTTATATAATTTTAAAAATTTGAACGAAAATGTCTTGTTGTCTTATTGTCTTATGGAGCCTAAAAGAAGGTAAACTCTTCTGCCCGGAGGACCAAACCTGGCTGCTGGGACAAGCTTGGTATACCACTTCTATTATTTTCTGTATAAGGTAAAGTTGCGAGACATATTCAAGAAGCAAATGAAGATGATTTAAATTGAAAATAACTCAAACTAGTAGAGTATAAATTTGTCTTAAAAATATGAAAAGGGTAGAAAAACATGCAAAGGGGGATTTATGTCACCTCACCACAATAAGGAATAATAGAAATAGAAAATGCTTCATCAGGGAAAAAATAAAATAAAAGCAAGATAGGATAATAAGATCCCCACAAATACGATTGTGTAACACTAAATCTACGAGATCCTATAACTTATATATAGCTTCCCGATAATTTCAGTTATCAATATAGGACTTTATTTGCACACTCAACAACAGACTTTCAAGTCAGTACACGTTACTCCCTTCATTCCATATTAAGTAAATTTTGAGAAATTTTTCATTGTTCAAAATAATTGAATTGTTCAAAGTTCAAGATAAACGTTTGAAATATTTTTCATATTTGTCCTTTCATTTATTGAAGTTTTATATTTTTTAGAAAATAAATTATACTACTTGCAAAGTTATATTTAATAGTGAAAAGTATGGTTCAAATTATGCTCTTAAATATTTTTCTTAATATGTGTGCATTGCGTCGTAAATTCAATTAATATGTAATGGAGGGAGTATCATTTTTCAAACATTCTATAGTTGAAAGGAAATAGATATTAACTACTATCTACTGATCAATCCTAAAACTTGAAAATACCAAAAATCTTACTGCAATTTTCAAAGATTCATCAAGCTAGGGAAATCGCACCATTGTTGTCTTTAGTTTAATTAATACTAAGATCATCCAAACTGCTGAATTCACCTAAAAGATATCCATAGTTATCGATGATCGGTAAGCCCAGTTTCAGTGAAAACATGACTGCCCTATCATCACCTGGAAGTTGCACCCATTCCCCCATCCATAAATCTTCATCATCCTCTTGACCTTCTTGTTTCTCCCCTGTACTAGAATTTGTTGGCATGTCGCTTTGCATCTTGACCTCTTTTGAGCTCTGAGAATCAAATTTCGTAGTAAAATAAGCATGGAAAGCTTTTTCAGCAACACCTATTTCGGGAGAATTAATCCGTTGGTCAGTTCCTCCTCTAGATGAATTTGAGATTGGAACAATGATTTCTGATCCACCAGCTGATTTGAGTTAACAATTTACATTTTCATGTTCATGCTAGACATTGACTAATTTCTCTGATTTCCCGTCTTGCTTAGAATGAGTTTGCTTATTAGTACATTGCTGCTGCTTCGCCTTGACTAGTTTCTGAAACTCGAGCTTCTTAGATTGATAAGCCCGTGAAGCCTCTTCAGCAGTGGCTAAAGTTCCCAACCAAATTCTTTTCTTACTGATGGGATTTCTAATTTCAGATGCATATTTCCCTGATATCTTTCTCTTGTGAGCCCCAACGATATGTGTTGTTTTGTGAGAATCCTTTCTTTTCTTTCTTCTACTACCCAGATTAGCAGTACCTAAGGTTTGATCACTAGCCACAGACAAGGATGTCGCGACAGGTGGTGATTCAGACTGCTGAATTTGATCACAGTTCTTCTTTGGTTTATTCTCCTTTTTCCCTGCTGGCTTAATTTCTCAAACTCGGACTTCTTGGAGAAATACACTCGTGAAGCCTCTTCAACAGTGTCAAAAGTGCCCAACCAGACTCTCTTATGCCTAATTCGGTCTGTAATCCTAGCAGCATACCTCCCGCTTTTTCGCCTTCTGATTCCAGTTAAGCTTATCTTGACTTTAGGATCGCACCGCGTAGTAATATTACACTCATCAGATGACTCAGCGCCATGGACATTAGTCAGTAAGCATGAGGTTGCTTTAGAAGAACCGGGTTCTTTCCCTTGAGAATAGATTCTTTTATTTCTTCGACCCATACTAACAGTATTTAAGGTTTCCACAACAGGTGATTCAGGCCGAGTTTGATCAAAATTCTTCATTGGATTATTGTCCTTGTTTTCCTGTTCGCTTAATTTCTCAAAGTCAGAATTCTTGGAGAAATATGCTTGTGAAGCCTCTTCAACAGTGTCAAAAGTGCCCAACCAGACTCTCTTATGCCTAATTCGGTCTGCAATCCTAGCAGCATACCTCCCGCTCTTTCGCCTTCTGATTCCAATTAAGTTTCTCTTGACTTTAGGATCACAACCCGTTGTAGTATTACCCTTATCAGATGATGTTTCTTTAGAAGAACCAGGTTCTTTCCCTTGAGAATCAATTCTTTTTTTCTTTGACCCATACTAGTAGTATTTTAGGGTGATTCGTGCTGAATTTGATCAGACTTCTTCTTTGGTTTATTCTCCTTGTTTCCTAATTCGCTTAATTTCTCAAACTCAGACTTTTTGGAGAAATACGCTCGTGAAGCCTCTCCAACAGTGTCAAAAGTGCCCAACCATACTCTCTTATGCCTAATTCGGTCTGTAATCCTAGCAGCATACCTCCCTCTCTTTCGCCTTCTGATTCCTATTAAGTTACTCTCGACTTTAGGATCGCAACATGTAGTGGTATTACAGTCATTAGATGATTCTTCGCCATAAACATTAGCTATTAAACCCGAGTTAAACACTCTGGATCCCTCTTCAACAGTGCCTATTTCGTGAGAATCAATCCCTTGCTCAGCTCCGCCATTTGATGAATTTGAGGTTGGAGCATCAATTTCTGAGCCACCAGCTGATTCGAGTTCACAATATACATTTTCATGTCCTGACTTCTCATCTTGCGTAGTACATTGCCGCTTTGCATGGACTAGTTTCTGAAACTCGAGCTTCTTAGATTGATAAGCCCGTGAAGCCTCTTCAGCAGTTCCTAAAGCTCCCAACCAAATTATTTTCTTACTGATGGGATTTCTAATTTCAGATGCATATTTCCCTGAATCCTTTCTCTTTCAAACCCCAATGACATGTGTTGTTTTGTGAGAATCACAATTTTTCTTTGATCTATACTCCTTATTTCTTCCCTGGCTTAATTTCTCATTCTCAAACTCAATTTTCTTGGAGAAATAAGCTTGGGAAGTCTCTTCGGCAATGTCAAAAGTTCCCAACCAGACTCTCTTATGCCTAATTCGATCTGAAATCCTAGCAGCATACCTCCCGCTCTTTCGCCTTCGGATTCCAATTAAGCTTAGCTTGGCTTTAGGATTGCTTCTTGTACTACAATATTCGGGTTCTTTCCGTTGCTTAAGCTTTTCACCATTGCCTTTTTTGCTTCTTTCAGCAGCAACAACACTTGTACTATTATTCGGATATGAGCTCTCTGCCGTATGCAAACTCGTAATAGCTTTACTTCTACTCTCCATGTGTCGAAAATGTGTAGTGGACTTTACCTTGTCAACAAAAAATTCGGTTATCTTGCAGCTGTCTTCTTCTTCTGTAAGTAGTCCTCGTTGATCAATTTTCATGGCGATTATTAAATTAAAATGACAATTACAATGGCCGGCTATGGCATTGAATAGAGATGAAAAGGGGAATTAGGAGTTGTTGAATGTCAGAATGAGCAGAGAGTACTATGGCGCAATCGATCTCCACAGTGCACACACAGAACTATTGTAAATTCCACTTGAAGGCTGACGCGTGTTACTTGCGTATTCGTTTCCATGTAATAACAAAGTCTGCCGCGATTCAGATTTAGTCAGAGCTCTAATGAAAAATTCGGACATCTATGAGAAACCAAAAAAATAAAAATAAAAATAAAAAAAATGTCACTTCGTTAGAAAGGAAAAATGGTCAAAATTATTTATCCAGTATGGAAAAATGCTACATTTGCTACAACTACTGCTTTCTATGCTGAGTTGCAAGCTCCAAACTCAAGGAATTGCATTAGCTCTGGAGCATAATTAACAACCCCTGGAAATCAATATTGATGCTCATGAAATAGTTATGCTATTACCACCACTTCTAACATACGAAACTCTTCTGTTTAGGATGACCGTAGGTGCCTCCTTTGGAGGCTGAGTAATCCAGAAAAAACAGTTCAAAAGAACAGAGAAAAGCTACACATTTACTAATATGCAGACCAACAATTGTAAGAAGGCTTACATATTACTACTGTCTAGTATCTACAAAATCCTAAAACTTGAAAGTACCAGAAATCTTCTTGCAATTTTCAAACATTCAATAAGCTAGGGAAATCACCGAATTGTAGTCTTTAGTTTTAACTAATACTAAGATCATCCAAACTGCTGAATTCGCCTAAAAGAGATCCATAGTTATCGATGATTGGTAAGCCCAGTTTCAGTGAAAACATGACTGCCCTATCATCACCTGGAAGTTGCACCCATTCCCCCATCCATAAATATTTGTCATCCTCTTGACCATCTTGCTTCTCCCCTGCACTAGAATCAGTTGCCATATTGCTTTGCAGCTCGACCTTCTTTGAGCTCTGAAGATCGAATTTCTTAGACTGATAAGCATGGAAAGCTTCTTCAGCCGTGCCTATTTTGTCAGAATCAATACTTTGAACAGCTCCTCCGTTAAATGAATTTGAGAATGAAACATCAATTTCTGGTGATTTACCAGAAGATTTGAGTTCACAATTTACATTTTCATGTCCTTGCTTGACATGGACTAATTTCTCTGATTTCCTTTGCTTATTAGTACATTGTTGGTGCTTCGCTTCGACTAATTTCTGAAACTCAAGCTTCTTAGATTGATAAGCGTGGGAAGCCTCTTCAGCAGTGACAAAAGTCCCCAACCAAATTTTCCTTTTAGTGATGGGATTTATAATTTCAGACGTATATCTCCCTGTTGTCTTGCTCTTGTGAACCCCAATAAGACGTGTTGTTGTTTTGTGAGAATCAATTCTTTTAGCTCTTCCACTTTCACTAGCAGTAGTATCTAAGGATGCCACAATAGACAATGATTCACGCTGCTGAATTTGATCACAATTCTTCTTCAGTTTATTGTCCTTATTTCCCTGCTGTCTTAGTTTCTCAAACTCAGACTTCTTGGACAAATAAGCATGTGAAGCCTCCTCAACAGTGTCAAAAGTGCCCAAGCTTACTTCCTTATGCTTAATTGGGTCTGTAATCACAGCTGCATATCTCCCGCTCTTTCGCCTTCTGATTCCAGTTAAGCTTCCCCTGGCTTTAGGATCATAGCTTGTAGTAATATTACACTTATCAGATGATTCAGCGCTATGAACATTAACCATTAAACTTGAGGTTGCTTTACAAGATCCAGGTTCTTCCCCTTGAGAATCGATTCTTTTAGCTCTTCCACTTTCACTAGCAGTAGCATCTAAGGATGCCACAACAGACGATGATTCAGGCTGCTGAATTTGATCACAATTCTTCTTCGATTTATTCTCCTTATTTCCCTGATGTCTTAATTTCTCAAACTCAGACTTCTTGGACAAGTAAGCATGTGAAGCCTCCTCAACAGTGTCAAAAGTGCCCAAGCTTACTTCCTTATGCTTAATTGGGTCTGTAATCACAGCTGCATATCTCCCACTCTTTCGCTTTCTGACTCCAATTAAGCTTATCTTGACTTTAGGATCGCAATAAGTAGTAGTATTACACTCATCAGATGATTTTGTGCCACAGACATTAGCCATTAAACCCGAGTTAAACGCTCTGGATCCCTCTTTAGCAATACGGAAAGCTTCTTCAACAGTGCCTATTTCGTGAGAATCAATCCTTTGCTCAGTTCCTCCATTACATGAATTTGAGATTGGAACATCAATTTCTGATCCACCAGCTGATTCAGTCTGAAATATTTCACAATTTACATTTTCATTTCCTTGCTTGACATTGACTAATTCCTCTGATTTCACAGAATTATATATAAGTGTCAGTTTGCGGATTCTTTTACTCTTCTTCTTTCCCTCCTGCCTTAATCTCCCATTCTCAAACTCAGATTTCTTAGAGAAATACGCTTGTGAAGCCTCTTCAACAGTGTCAAAAGTGCCTAACCATACTTTCTTATGCCTAATTCGATCTGTAATCACAGCTGCATATCTCCCGTTCTTTTGTCTTCGGATTCCAATTAAGCTTATCTTCGCTTTAGGATTGCAGCTTGTACTAGTATTACACTCATCAGCTTCGATTTTTTTGCTTTGCTTAACATTGACTACTAATTTCTTAGAGTTAAATTCCTCCTTAATGTCCATGTAATTGTGTTGAAAAAGGAGTAAATAGGCTTTTTACCTTATCAGAAAAACAATCTCAGGAACTCCGTTCACCGGCCGGTCAACTGATGACGATGATCCGTTCAGGGAGCAATATCCGGGTCGGACTCTACCACTTGGGAAATTGAGGTATGTTGGAATTCGTAACGAACGAGAGTACTTTCTGACTGATCTCACTTACTACTCGCCTCGATAGTGCAGGCAACGTACTATCCCTCTTTCACGTACTACTCCCTCGTCCGCTCATGTTTATGTGACATTTTATAAATTTTGAGATTTAAAGAAGTATTTTTAATTGTTAATTTTTTATATATTTTTAAAATATTTTTAATTATTAATTATTGTGATTTATAATATTTTTTATGTAGTTTATAAATATAAAAATTTCTATTTAAAAATTTTGAAGATTTCATGCATAAATTCTCGATCAAACTTAAATTGTTTGACACTAGAAAAATGAAAAGATTCACATAAATTGAGACAGAGGAAATAATATTTTTCATTTTTTTCTAGATTTAAACTATGTAATTTTAGATTAATATTTAAGTTTTTTAAAAAGATTTTTTTTGATCAAGTGTTTTTAAAAAGATAATACTGATACGGGACTAACTACAATATAAAAATTTCTATTTAAAAATTTTAAAGATTTCATGCATAAATTCTCGATCAAACTTAAACTGTTTGACACTAGAAAAATGAAAAAATTCACATAAATTGAGACAGAGGAAATAATATTTTTCATTTTTTTCTAGATTTAAACTATGTAATTTTAGATTAATATTTAAGTTTTTTAAAAAGTTTTTTTTGATCAAGTGTTTTTTAAAAAGATAATACTGATACGGGACTAACTACAATTCATAATTCATAATATCTCTTGTATGGTGTTTGGATACTCAAATTTAAAATATAAAATTACTTCAAATATTAATCAAACTGATCCTAAAAAATATCACATAAATTGAATCGAAAAAATTGATATTTTGGATCTCCATTCACGCTTCGTGACAAGCAACTTGATGCATTGCTCAGCATTACTCTACTTCTCAATAAATATTTACTCGGATGCTTACATTAAATCAATTTTAACTTAACATAAGTAATTTAATGAATTGGAGTAAGGATATACATTACACAAAATATGTGCAAAATATAGTCTTATAGTCTTTCGATATTATTGTCTCATATCTATTTTATTGTAGTTGATTGGGCACTATAAATGACCTAAAAAACCAATTCTCTCTGCCTTATATGCATTTGTTTATTTGAAACATGCAAGGGTGTAAATTACTGATCATTGGATTATAATACTTGTTTAGATATTATCATAATGTGTTTTTAGATATTAGTATGATCTGGAATCGTTGACGACATTGGGGATGTAGCTCAGATGGAGCGCTCGCTTAGCTAGCATGCAAGAGGTACGGGAATCGATACCCTGCATCTCTATTGATCTTATGTTTTTGCTTTTTTACAGATATTTTTTTAGGAAAAATTTCATAAATAGCTTAGATGAAAATTTTCATAAATAGCTTAGATGTGAAATTTAATAGACCTTCCTTAGTTAGAGTTTGTCTATATTACAAATTACAACTACATTTTAATAGCTAATTGATTATTTTTTGTATAATACGTTTTTTTTATGCATTATACAAATTGACAGTTTGATGTATTTAAACTTATTAAATGATTTTCTGAATTTAAAAAAGGAAACGTCCCCTAATTGATGATTATTAAGATTGATTAGAATTTTTTAACAAAACTGACTTCTTCTTCTTCCATAAACGCATATTCTTCATTCAGCTATAGAAATTTCTCCAGAATTAATAATCAAAAAACAAATATAAATTGTGCAGACCAATAATATAAGTTATATTAAAAAATCTTATACAAATAATGTATATAATACCAAATAAAATGATGTATACAAAATAACAATTAAAATTATTTATATATATACAAATAATAAAAAAAATAAAAAGATAGAAATGCCCTGTTATCTCCACCTCCATATTCCTCACTTATGGCATCATCATCTTCACCATATATTTGAGAGTCATTTTTTTGGAAGATGATTCTTTTACTTTCTTTTTTTTTTGTTGGAAACCAATTGCTCAGATTCCAAATCCTTTTTTTTCTTCGAAACTTTTAATTTGATTTTTGAACGATATCTTCAATAATTTTGGGGTCATGGCGAAACTTACACCTAATCCACTTTTAAACATGGCTTTAGCTTTAGCAATAAGCCTTGCAATCACCCCGAACTCTTGAGTTAGACCCAAAGAAAATAATGGATGCTGAACGGAATTTGGTACATGCAAATGTATACCTTTAGTAATCCTCACTGAAGGAAATTGTTCATCCCATGTTTTGGGATGAAAAACACAGATTTTATTGATATATTGAAAAATTGTAAGTGGTAAAATATGAGAGAACGGAAAGAAATCGAAAAAAATATAGAAAATCCAAAAATAAAAAGGATTGAGATTTACCTGTAATGGATTCTACAATATTAGGAGGGATGCACGAAAAATCAAAATTTGAATCTTGATATAGTTGAGTGTTTTACGGGAAGACAAAGGGTTTAATGACTAGAATAGAGGGTTTGAGTGGAGAGAGAAAGTGATATGATTTGTATAAAAAATAATTGAAAGAATAAGTGACATTTAGTTTGATACAAAATCAGACGTGGACCTCTTAATAGCCAAAATCTATAACTGTAACCCATATTTGTAATTACTTTAAAGAGTAGTTAAATAGCATAATTAACCCTTATAAATTAGCTTAGTTGTGTAATTTTTCCTATTTTTTACTGGGACAAGATGAAATTGGATGGGGAGGACCAACATATGAAGCCCAAAAAGGATAATGAGGACCAACATTTTTCTTTCTTCGTGTACTAATTTTCCATCCAATTATTGTCTACTAGTCTTGGCTTTTGTTTAATCAGAAAGGAGAAGGAGGGGAAGTAAGTTTTAACATACTGTGATGCATACTTCTTACTGGGATAAAATTTGGTGAAATGGTACATTTATAGTTTAAGGTCATCACTTTATTTTACCGGATCAATGGGAGGCCTATCCATATAAATAGTTTGGGAAGATGAGATATGCGCAAAATATACTTTTACTTTAGGTAAGGTTTCAGGTTCTTTTCGATAAGACCCTCAATTTACAACAACAACAACAACCCAGTGAAATCCCACATTGTGGGGTCTGGGGAGGGTAGAGTGTACGCAGACCTGACTCCTACCAATGTAGGACGGCTGTTTCCGAAAGACCCTCGGCTCAATAAAAACATAAAAACATATAAAAACATAAAAACATAGAAAAAGGTCAGACATGATTATTAGAGTAAATAAGTAAATAAGTAAATAAGTAGATGACGAAAATGGTCCAAACAATAGTATAATCAAAGCACAAAAAAAAAACAGTAGATATTATTATTAGATAATAACATAAATACCATAAATAACATACATCAGAGTACAAGGAATCATAGTGCATTAATACGCTTACGAATAAGGGTGAATAAAACCATTATGTACTAGCCTTCTACCCTAATGTGTGTCCTCCACACCCTCCTATCTAGGGTCATGTCCTCGGTAAGTCGTAAATGCGCCATGTCCTGTCTGATCACCTCTCCCCAATATTTCTTCGGCCTACCCCTACCTCTTCTGAAACCATCCATGGCCAACCTCTCACATCTCCGCACTGGTGCATCTGGGACTCTCCTCTTCACATGTCCAAACCATCTCAGTCGCGTTTCCCGCATCTTGTCTTCCACCGCGGCCACTCCTACCTTTTCTCGAATAGCCTCATTTCTAATCCTGTCACTCCTGGTATGCCCACACATCCATCTCAACATTCTCATCTCGGCAACCTTCATCTTTTGCACGTGTGAGACCTTAACTGGCCAACACTCCGCCCCATATAACATAGCTGGTCTAACGACCACTTTGTAGAACTTGCCCTTAAGTTGTGGTGGCACCTTCTTGTCACATAACACCCCGGAGGCGAGCCTCCATTTCATCCATCCTGCCCCAATACGGTGTGTGACATCCTCGTCGATCTCTCCGTTGTCTTGCATAATAGAACCAAGGTACTTAAAACTACTTCTCTTTTGGATGGCTTGGTCCCCGAGCCTAACTTCCGCGCCAACCTCTTGAGGTGTCTCACTGAACTTGCACTCTAGGTACTCTGTCTTGGTCCTACTCAGCTTAAACCCCTTAGACTCCAAGGTGCGTCTCCAATCTTCCAGCTTAGCGTTAACTCCGCTACAAGTCTCATCGATGAGGACTATGTCGTCCGCAAAAAGCATACACCATGGCACCTCACCTTGAATTTGTCACGTCAATCCATCCATCACCAAGGCAAATAGGAACGGGCTAAGAGCTGATCCTTGATGCAACCCCATCATAACTGGGAAGTGTTCTGAGTCCCCTCCTACTGTCCTTACCCTGGTTTTGGCACCCTCGTACATGTCCTTGATCACCCTTATGTACGCTACAGGTACACCTTTAGCCTCCAAACATCTCCATAGTATCTCTCGTGGGACTTTATCGTAAGCCTTTTCCAAGTCGATGAATACCATATGCAAGTCTCTCTTCCTCTCCCTATATTGCTCCATTAGTCTCCTCATAAGGTGGATGGCTTCTGTAGTTGAGCGTCCCGGCATAAATCCGAATTGGTTTTCTGAAATAGACACGCCTCTCCTCACCCTCATCTCTACCACTCTTTCCCACACTTTCATAGTATGGCTTAGAAGCTTAATACCTCTATAGTTGTCACAGCTCTGGCTATCCCCTTTGTTTTTGTAAAGCGGGATCATGATGCTCGATCTCCATTCTACGGGCATCGTTGCCGTCGTAAAGATGACATTAAATAACCTAGTCAGCCATTCCAAACCTACCGGGCCCGCACTCTTCCAAAATTCTCCAGGGATCTCGTCAGGTCCGGTCGCTCTTCCCCGGCGCATCCTACGAACAGCATCCTTAACCTCCTCGACCGTAATACTCCTACAACCCCCAAAATCGTGACTACTTCCTGTATGTTCCAAATCTCCCAACACAATTTCTCTGTCCCCTTTGTCATTCAAAAGTTTATGGAAGTATGACTGCCATCTTTGTTTGATAAGGGTCTCCTCTACCAATACTTTTCCGTCTTCGTCTTTAATGCACTTCACTTGATCCACATCGCGTGCCCTTCTCTCCCGGGCCCTGGCTAGCCTGAATAATTTTCTGTCCCCACCTTTCTCTTCCAGTTCAGCATAAAGACGTTCAAAAGCTGCCATTTTTGCTGTTGCAACCGCCGACTTCGCCTCCTTCCTCGCTATCTTATACAGTTCTCCATTCGTCCACTTCTCCACCTCATCCTTGCTCTCCATTAGCTTAGCATATGCCACCTTCTTTGCTTCCACTTTCCCTTGCACTTCTCCATTCCACCACCAGTCCCCTCGATGCCGACTACGACTACCTGTCGAGACTCCTAGCACTTCCCTTGCTACAGCCCTAATATAACTAGCTGTCCTAACCCACATATCGTTCGCATCCCCACTACTATCCCAGGCCCCCATATCCTTCAATTTCTCTCCCATCTCAAAGGCACTAACCGTTGTCAAACTCCCCCATCTGATCCTAGGTCGTTCTTCCCCGACCCTCCTCGTCCTCGTCATCTTTATCCCTAAATCCATCACTAAGAGCTTATGTCGGGTTGTAAGGTTGTCGATCGGGATGACCTTACAGTCTTTGCACAAACCTTTATCATCCTTCCTAAGGAGTAAAAAATCTATCTGAGTTTTAGCCACTGAACTACGGAAGGTTACCAAGTGGTCCTCCTTCTTTGGGAAACTCGAGTTGGCTATCACCAAGCCGAAAGCTCTTGCGAAATCCAACAGTGCGGTTCCTCCTCCATTTCTGTCCCCGAAGCCAAAGCCCCCATGCACATCATCATACCCTACCGAAATAGATCCGATATGCCCATTGAAATCTCCTCCCACGACAAGCTTCTCAGTAGGTGGTATGCCTCCCACTAACTCGTCCAACTCCTCCCAAAAGCGCCTCTTATCCTCCTCGCATAAGCCTGCTTGCGGCGCATAAGCACTAATAACGTTCAACGTGATCCCTTCAACGACCATTTTAATCGACATCATCCTATCATTGACTCTCCTAACCTCCACCACCTGATCCCTTAAATCACTGTCTATTAAAATGCCTACCCCATTTCTGTACTTCGATTTACCAGAAAACCAAAGCTTATACCCGTCTATCTCCTTAGCTTTAGAGCCGACCCATTTTGTCTCCTGGACACAAGCTATATTAATCTTCCTCTTCTTTAGAATCTTAACCAGTTCTATAGATTTACCCGTTAACGTCCCAATGTTCCAAGAACCTATTCTCAGTCTACACGCTCCTTTAACCCACTTACCTTTCCTTACCCTCGTCCCCGTCAATGAGCCAGAACATGACCCTAGTCTACCATCACTAACCAAATCCACGAAAATGCGTATGAACTAATAAATTATTCGGGGGTTTAAAATCGGCAAAATGTAACTACAAGTATATGAACAAAGGATAGAATATAAAGATATAAAAACCGGAGGTACCAACTCCGGTAGAAATGAACCTGGTTGCCGCCGGAAAATACTGCTCACGTCGGGGTACTGTTCACGTCGGCGTACTTAGTTGTGTTGCAGTTGTTTTTCGTCACCGGAAATACAGATCTGTACACCTGAAAAAAAAAAAAAAAAAAAAAAAAAAAAAAAAAAAAAAAAACTTTGCCGGAAAAACTAGAGCTTCGCCGGAAAAACTGGAACTTTGCCGGAAAAACTTGAGATGTAATTGAAAGGAAAAAAAAATAGAAACGATATGCCTTAACTAAGACGCAAATTTCCTAACAATGCAATCGAATAATGCAATCGAATAGTGAAGATAACAGATCTAGTTAACCCAAAAACAAAAAAGAAAGACAGATCTGTTGTTAAAAGAAGGAGGGGAGCTGCGACAGTGTGGTGCAGATCTAAACCTTTATCTGGATGAACTGTGTTTCAACAAATGGAATCCAAAACTTTCGCAAAAAAAGAAAGAAAAACCCAGCTAGATATCTATCAGACAACAAATTAGAAAAAGTTCAAAAATTCAAAAATAGTTGCAGATCTATGTATGACCTGACCCTCAATTTGAAAAACATATTTTCAAAACAGGTTTAAGAAATACAAGAGTGAAAAGTTAAGCAGAAAAATAACAAAGGAAGAGTAAGAATTGACAACAAAAAATAGTAGACATAGACAAAATAATCAAAAATAATAAAATAGAGGAATACGATAATATTAACACAATAGTAGTGAAACTGATGAGGAAAATCAGATAAAGTGTTCTACTCACCCACAAAATAAAAAAGAAAAAACAACGTTCGAACTATCCACAAATCTTGCTAGTTGGAATTAAAATCGTCATTTGGTAGCTAGTGAAGAGGTAACTTATCTATGTATTAATTTATGTATAAGTTATACATGCAGTCGATATCTAGTAAGTTAGTCATGTATAAAACTCACCTAAGTAATCCATTTATAAGTTATGAAGAAAGTTGATGTATTATATTATACGAGGTAGAAGATAGAATAACTAATACATGCATAGTTAATACCTGCATAATTTAATCTGACTGCCAAACGAGTTGCATTGATTGAATATATTCTGCCGTAGTCTGAAACTCAAAAGGGGATGTAGCTCAGATGGTAGAGCGCTCGCTTAGCATGCGAGAGGTACGGGGATCGATACCCCGCATCTCCACTTTTTCCTGCCAACTTTTTTACTTCTATTGGGCCCAAGTGAAAATTGGTCCAATTGACACAGTACATAGCAGAAGCCCATCGAACTAAGCCTGGACCAACAGAAACCAAAAAAAGATACTAATTTAAACCTAATGTGTAATCAATAAATAATAGTAATAAAAAAAGGTAATTTGATTACAGAACTCAATTTCATATCCTTTTAGTAACAATTAAATCATTGTTTTGATAGATCTTTTTTACTACTACTTCTTCTTCTTCTTTTGGCTTGGAAGTGTGTCAATAACTCTTATAAATGGCGGAACTAAGATTTTCATTAAGAAATATCAAAATACACAAAAATAAACACACTAAAAAGCTAAAAAAAATCAACATACAATATATACGAAAAATAATTTTTTTCCTATTTTCCTTTAGTTACAAACTTGAAAGTTGTATCAATAGGCGGATCCATAATTTATATTGTTTTCCGAAACAAAGTTGTGGTGTCATTGTAAATGGATTTTGTAGATTCCCCTATGAGATTAACTGCAGCATTTACTTCTTCTACGACTCTCTGCTAATTAGTACTTAAATCACTCTACTAATTTGGATAAAGAATACGAAAAAAATAATTAATTGAAATCAGAATTTGACTAGTTAAATTTCCATATTTTATCTTTTTTAGATTTTTCAATTCAGACACCGTCCTTGAATTTATCTTTCTGAGCAAAAGGAGAACATATATACAATATGAAACTAGACAACTTTAATTTGATCTCTCTGTACACATTGAACTTTGGAAAATATATTCACACGTTAACGCTGGTTCACACATAAATTTTGAAGTTAAAATTTTGAAAAAATTGATTTTTTGAAATTGTAATTATTAAAATTTAAAATTATATTTAAACATGCATTTTAAACATATGAAAGAATATACTCCTAATAACATCTTAGTTTTTAATCAAAATATAGGACACCCAACACTCGTCTGTGTTTAAATGGGATTGCCCAAAATTATATAAATAGACATAATCATTTTCTCAATAAACGTGGGGCATTTAACACTGCATAACATTTATCGGAGCTAAATCCATTACTTGAGGGACCATCTTTAATTTGCTCGTTGGCAAAACGCCTTGACGCGTGCGTCTAGTTAATTTGTTTGGACATCTAAAACTTGAACTACTTTAACATGAAGATTCAACATTTGGTAAATGAAGAATATGGTGAAGTTTACTTTAATAAAATAATGAACTTTAGCTTGATCCTAATTCAATCATAAAAGATACCTCATATATCAGATGATCACGATATATTATCGAAAATCATATAATAAAGAGATCAACATCACATTTCCTTCAAATGTGAGTACATTAAATTAATTAACATATATTGAAACAACTTAGGAAAACATTTGGTCTAACAACAACACCATAGCCATGGCAAAACCAGAATCAAATCCTGGCATTACAACTAATACAAAAACTTCTAATCCAAAAGTAACACCACCAGTTACTGCTTGTTTCTTCCTAATTTCTGCCACAACATTTCTTGATTTTGCATCCAACACTTTACATGTTCTGTTTGCATATGACCCTTCAATAATATAAGAATATGTCTTGTCTGATGATGTTCCATGATAATAAACATGGGCAAGTACATTAATGTTACTTTGTAAAATCTTCATTGGTTTCTTTACACAAAATATAGGCTTCTTTCTTAATGATGTTGTCTTGTGATCATGATCTCCAAGTACTTCTCCTTCATATATGAACCAATTGTTGTCTACTATCCTTAGCTTCTGCTAAATCATCCAAAAAAAAAAGAGATGAAAATTAAAGACTCTTTATTCAATGACTTAGTCAGAATTTTTACTAGAAATTCAAAATATAAAAAAGTAAACACACTAGATAAAGTAATAACAATTGCTAAATAGTGCTTATCTATTTATTTTTTTTATCAAGCTCACAAATATTAGTACATGCTTTACAATTATTAGTAGTTATCTTTTAAGATGATTTAATAATTTAAATTTCTTAGCACTATGAAGTCATACCAAAAATAACTACAAATAAATATCTACTAAAAATAAGACTATAACTTAAAAAGTAAGAAAATAAGCAAGTTGATCATTATCATAGATTTTAGATCAGATTTTAAAAATTTCAAGTTCCGAATTCTAATTTCATTTTTCACTCAAGAAAACGTTAAAAAATTTCAAGTAAAATACATGTTCAAAAACTCAAATTTTTAAATTTTAACTTCAAAATCTATGACCAAACAGAAAGTAAGACTTATCAAGTCTGCAAAATACAGTAGTTGTTGTGTGCTAAGATAAAATTAGTCGACCTAATTAGTAGTTGTTGATATTTGTTACACTTGTTAAAAATAGTTCTTATCTTATGGTCAATATCTTGTAACGTCAGTCACGCATAAAGAAAATTTATGCAATTTGATTTTCGAAAAAATAAATGGACGGAGAGAGTATTAATTACCTTATGCCGACATATAGTGAGAATGGGTTTCCCAGAACCATCCATTAGAATTGTTTGGTCACGTCTACCAGAATAATTATCAACTCTGTACACTAAATTTCCATCCGACCCAATAACTGTAAATCCTTTACAGCTAAAAATGAGTGATTTTCTCCATACTGTTAAAGATATACACGATGATATTGATGACGATAATGATGATGCTGTTGCTAATTCCTTGCAGCTGCTATTATTGTTCTTGAAATCTTGTAATTGATGATCTTGATTATTCAAAGATCTGAAACTTATTGATTTTAAGAAGAGAAGCATTTTTTTTCCTTTCTCTAATTATCTCTCTAGATTTATATACTTTTTTTTGTGGGGAGAACTTTTTGGCTAACGTAAGATAGGAAGATCTTTGTAGGAGATGGGATATTTATAGATGCTAAGTTATTTTATTTTTCATTTTTTGGGTTGTAATTATTAATGTAGGTGTTTGTAAAGAGGGGAGCAAACAAATTAACATGTGGCTGTTGGACATTGGTCGAGGCAGTATATTTTTTTTTCTCGAACACAAATTCAAAAAGAAATTACGTCGTCCTTTCATTTACCTAACTCAATGTCCCATGCATTTGATGACTTTTAAAACCACTATAGTAGTTCTAATGGAACAGTGGATGGGTTATTTTCTGAGGTATTAAATTTGAATTTTGGATATAAATATTTTTTTTTTGATAAGAAGAGTGATTTATGCGGCGTGAATTCAAAATAATCAGATTTCAATACAGATATCGAACACCAAATTAAAAAAAAAAAAAGTTTTGAATTCTAATGGATAAGTTTTCTTATCGACTTAATCTTAATGTCTTACGTTAATATTTTTCTGTCTCAAAATATTAGTAATGTGTGTTTTTTATTTTACACACCTCTAAAAAACATTAATTAAGATGAATATTTAATTATTTTATCTTTATATTTTAACGCTTTATGAGTGAAATTGTAGTTTTCAACAAAAATTACTATTAAAGATAAAATAAAAAAATACAATTAATTTTATCAAATATAATTAATTTTATCGTGAAATAATACATATATTTTTAATAAAAATGACATATATTTGAAACGATGAAGTATAGATAATTATTTATGGTTAGTATAGATTTTTACTTATTAAATAAGGTAAATAACTTGTTATATTAGATTAAGTTAATTATTACTAAATGACATCTCTAAAAGATTTGCCACAATCAAAGACAGACCAAATATAGGAGATATGTTGGGAGATAATCTCTCGTCGCGGTATTATGTAATTTTTGTGTGGATATTTAACTTAAAATCCTTTTCTTATTAGCTAAAAGGTTGTTTATTACGAAAGAAAATATTTTTAATGAAAAAAAGTAATTCTTTTTTCCTTGCTTCTAATATTTGAAAAAAGTAACTTTTCTACTCATTTTTAGCGATGGGCTATGAAGGTGTATGGGAGAATATTTATGAAACTTATTAATTTTTTTTATTAAAGAATTCATTTTCTTAGTTTTTAATAAGAAAATGTTTGGTAAAAATTAGCATTATACCAAACACACATTATAGTCAAACTCTGATATGACTGTTGGAAAATGTGCCACGTGTTTGATTAAGTTAATTGAATTATGAGATTCCTTATTGTTTGTCCTCTTACTAATTGGCTTAATTTTTAAATAATCTTCTCTCTTTGTCTCCTAAATGAGAGTTAGGAACTTCGATTAACGTTATCTCTTGTTAATAAGAGACAAAATATAGAACCAGAAATTCTGGAATGTGAGTTATCAACTCTTAAGACATTGCCAGTACTGCCGCTCTTCCTTTTTTGACATTAATTTACATGACCTTTATGTGTTATAATTATTTTTACATTTTTCTCTTACAACTTGTTGCTACAATATCTTGTTCCAAATAAAATCTACCCTTTCGTTCAATATTAGTTATCATAATTTATTTTTTGAGAGTTAATCTAAATATCTTTTAGAATTAAATTAGATTTGATTAATTTAATATTTTAAAAATTATATATAAAAATATTATTCTATATATTGTAATTCTTTTCATATCACTATGATCATGAAAAAATATATTTTAAAATATTAATTAAAGTTCATATAGTTTGACTCTTAAAAAAATATGACAATTAAAATAGAAAACAAAGAATACTTAATTGCCATAAAAAAAATATTTAATAAAGCTTCCAAGGTAAAAAAATAAAAAAATAAAACTTGAAAACTTTTTAGTTTGAAATTATCAATCGGGTAATAAGATGTTTGTCATGAAAAGATGAAACATATAAGACCATAAAGTCTTTTAATTTTTCTAGAAGTTCACATAAAATGATCAATTTAGTCACTGTGTTGGAACTAGGAAGGACTCCATCCGAACCTTTTAATTTGTCACTTTATAAAAATAAAATAAAATAAAAATAGGTCCAAAATATTTGTCACTTTAAAAAATAAGAACACATTGATTTTTTTTTCAATTCTATTATTTTTTATTATTGGAGATACATTATTAAATAAATAAAAATATATTTTCTCTAATTATTTAATTTTTTTAATAAAATATCATATCTAAGCAGAGTTCCTAAGTTCGAGTTTCACCTCCATTCATTCTCAAAAAAAAAATCTATATGTTTAGCTCAGTAAACAAAATCAAGTTCACACATGAGAGATTGTGTTAAAAATATATATATTATATCTATTAAGCAATAAAATTGTGTTTCTTCTAATCACTTAAGCTTATAAATGTCATAATCACTACTCTAAATTCACTAGTACTCCAAAAAGACATAATCATTTGAGTAAGGGATTAATTATAAGAGTAATTTGATTAAATATTTTCGCTTATTTATTTTGCTGGCTACCCAGGAGATTGATCATTGATGACTATATGAAGCAAAATACGAGAAGAATTAGGACTCTAAAACTGTGTTTATTAATTGCATTTTTAATAAATTGAAGTCATGATTTTAATGCATGTGGCAGATAAGGTAGGGGGACCTTATTACACTATTTTCAGTACCAGTCACGTTATTATCCAAGAAAATATTTATGTGGGACAAAAGAATATTTATAAGTAGGTACTGCGAGTCTTTATAATAAAGTATGCAGCACGAGAAATACCTTTTTTCAATTATTTATATAACTAAGTGACAAAAACACGTAGTTAATTTCTTTTTTTCTTTCTTGAATTTTATACATGGAACTAATTAAACTGATCGAGTTTTAATATGATCATTTCTCTTTCCTGCATTTTCGATTTGATATGATTCCTTTGTTAATCAACACTCAAATCTTTGGAAAATTTTCTGGAAATAGATATTTTGTTTGCTTTTTTTGAGTGCAGAGATTTATATTATGTTACGTTAGAGATTTATATTATATTTTGTAGAAAAACTTATACAAGCAAATAGATAAAAACACACTTTTAACTTTTTGATTATATAATACCAATTTAGATTGTGGTAGAGTGGTAAGTACTCTTTCATTCTTAATTAGAAGTCTCGGGCTCGAATCCCCGACCTGAATACGGTTATACAATTATACTCCTTTTTTTATCCTTGATTTGGAGTTCGAAGGTCAAACTAACTAATGTTTGTTGTGACTTCAGACATAAATTTTTAAATTTTTTTTAAAGTAAAATTTACATATTTAGAAACTATATTAATAAAAATTAATATAACTCATAATACTTATCAATTCAAAATATTTAGAAAATATTAAAAAATATATGATTAAAGAAAATATTATTTAATTATTCACATAATAAGAAAAACAAACTGAAAAGTAAGAAGTATCTTTACATCCTTTTATCTAGATATGTAGATACGTTATACTGAACGTGAGACATTGTATAACTCAAAAATCCTCCTAATATTTGATCTTTATCTAAGAGTACTTCAGACAGAAATTAAAATGCACGATATAAAAAATACAACAGAAATTCAAGATTTTAGCTATGCACCATTATATTAAAGCAAATAATTTGTTTTGATGTGAAATTTTAAATTATACTATAAAAGATATTTCAAAGATATGGCTGTCCCCATATATATGAATTGTGATAGCCTCCTTCTAACTTTACGTAACAAAGTGCATGTCTTTTTTCTGTGGTTGCACTTTTATTCACGTCTCTTCTTTAATGCCAAGACAAAATTTAATGTCTAATATTTTCCTTCAGTTTTCTTACTGTAGAAAATTCAACAAAAGGTTCCTAATTATCTAGAATCTTAACAACAATCCATGTAATTTGTTTTACGATTTTGACAGAATTCAATAATTCTATTTGAATTATGTATGTAAATTGAGAAATCACTAAATATTTGCATATAATAATTAAGTTGCAACCCAATGGAGCGACCCACCCGCCCATTCTCTCACCTCTTGAATGGAGTCTTATATGGCGTAAATTTAAAATAGTTAGACTCCAATGCTAATATTAAATATTTAGTGAAAAAAATAATCTCCAGAACTCATAAATATTATATTTTGAAATCCACCAGAAAAGTTACTATTTTCTGTAAAAAGAGGAAGATAATAAAATTAAAGAAGAGTTTAAGTATATACACTATCGATAAAGAAAATTTTTGCATCATCAAATCATTTTTACTTATTGTGATAGATAACCTGTCTTATTTTTCAAGATTACATATATTTCTTTCGTTCAATTCTACTTGTCACATTTAGACTTGACAGACCCATTAAAAAAACAATGACGATTGATCTGACTATTTTGCCATACTAACCCTATTTATAGATGTTTTGCTTTACGTCTTAGAAAATAATTTGGAGAATAATTAATTAATGCTAAAGGGTAAAATTCATGTAAAAAATAATTATTATGTTAAAATTGACAAGTAAAAGTGAAAATCTATTTTTAGAATTGTAAACAAGTAAAAATTAACAGAGAGATAGAGGCGTATCTATTAAATTTTATATATAAATATATATTCTTATAATTTAAACTCATAAAAGAAACACATCGATCCCCTTGCATATATGTCACAAAAACTTTCCAATAGGAAATTAAAATATGTGCAAATATTAAATGAAAAAAAACTAGTAACTTTATTTTTATAGATCCCTATCACATATATATGATATTGATGGCAATATTGGCCGGTTCTCTTGTTGCTTTATAGGTAGCAACATCAACCAAGATTTGCCCTCTCCATAGGGTGATGTATGGTTTGTGAGTATTATTTTATGTGTTCTAACTTCTATGTATAATTACTCTGCATATCCTTTGAAACAATTAGACAAGAAAATTAATAAGTGTCAATCAAATTAGATTAGTGAAAAATCAAAGTCTAATTAGATTGTTCGTACAACTATACACTGTTTTATTTTTCTTACTTTGACTCATGCGAAAGAAAATACTACTTGTTTGTTCACTACTTCTTCTTTTTCCATTTTTTATTTCTTTTTGGTGTGATTCATTTAATATAGTCTTCAATATAAGTGTCAAATGAGTGAATCGTCTCTAGAGTACTTAAGTAAAATCAGGGCACTAACGAGGATTAGTATCTTTAATTAGAAATTTTGGATTCAAGTCTTTCTAGATATGGATTTGCTTTACTTTTCAAATGGAACTTTCGATGCAAATTCAAATTTAATCAGATCTTAATATAAATATCAAACATCGAATGAAAAAAAAAGAAAAGGAAAATCAAGATCTTAATATAAATATCAAACATCGAATGAAAAAAAAAAGAAAAGGAAAATCAAGGCGATCACCCAACCCGTCTGCTAAGGTCACTATGAATTGGTCAGAACTACTAGTAAAAACAATTTCTAATTAATTATAATGGTATAATTAAAACAACTTCTTTCACTAATTTTTACCTTATCTTTAGCTAGAAAATTGAGTAACTAGCTAGCTAACGCTATAATATAGTATTAGTAATTAGGTTTTAACCAGGAAATGACGCATGATGTCCTTCAAAATGTTTGGTCGTAAAAGTTTGTCACAGCTTAACAAAATATTTTTAAAAATAACTTTAACTTGAAAAAAAAATTGGAAAATTTGGGAAGGACTTTTGTTGTCCATTAAGATATAAGTTTTAGTTTTTGCCTATAAAATAGAACTTGTAGTCAATTGACAAGTTCATTATCTTAAAATATATTGCATTATAGATAAAATTAATTTATGTCCATAACTTATGCCCCGTGGATAAGGAAACCTTGGCTTGAGAATTTTCTGAAATATAGGCTATTAAACAGTGTGTTGTGAGTCAACCTATTGCTTAGTATTGCAGCCTAAATTTGTTGACTGCAGGTGGATTTGGCTCTCCATTGAAAATAATATCATAATTGACTCATCAACCCTTCAAACTTTTGATGAATTGGACATGGCTGTATAATTAACTTATAGACTATAATTGACACCTCTAGGCTCAAGTATTCTCCAATGAAAATAATAACCATTTCATTCACGTTTCTTTGCCTCTAACATCAATCATTTTTATTTGGAACGGTCTTTAATTACTAAAAAAAAAACTAAAATTAGTTATAAATTTCATTGCTAATTTGCTCGTCGCTAACACACACATATATATATATATATATATATATATATATATATATATTCATCACTAAATAACATCATCAACGAATTTTATTATCTCACTAAAATATTTGTCTGTCACTAGCAAGAGTTGATAAAGTGTTCGTAAAGCGTAAATTGTCAGTTTCATGGTCATAAAATAATGTAAAGACTATTTCTAAGATAAGAAAGGAATTAAGTAAAAGGAATAATATTTTATAGAACAAAATCTCTTATAACTAATAAAGTACAAATTGTCTCGATCCCTTGATTCATATACATCACCTAAAGTATCAATATTCATGTTGCTTTATAGGTGGCAATACCAACCAAGATTTGCTTATGTTCATGTGTTCTATTACAGTAATTTGCCCTACATCCTTGGAAATAGTTGGTGAAGATTGAAGAAAATGTAACAATTACATAATGAGATTGGTAAAAAAGAAAAAAGTCCAAGGATACATGACTAGTTTTTTTATTTTTTGTTCTTATTCAATATCCATCTTGAAATTCTGACTAATTCAGATTGTACCACATAAGGTCATGAATTAAAAGGAAAAGGGCATTTTGTAAGTATTTTTTAACTTGAGGTTTTTGATTAAAAATGGAGAAATTATATCACGTGCCACCCTTGGTCATAAAATTTTGGCAAGAGAGAACACCAGGTGGGCAATATTATTATTATTATTTGGAACCCCAAAAACCCTGCAGTCATTTTCCTTTGAGTATGCACCGGATAAATCTACTCCGGTGCAATAGCTCACGAACCATACAGACAGTAGTGGAATTAGAATTTTGATTAAAGAGTATCAAAATATAAAGAAGTTAAATGTCGTAGAAGTCAATGAGTGTTAATATAATATATATATATATATACATAAAAAAAATTGTTATGTAGCTACACAGTGTAATTTTGCGATAAAGAAGTCGACACCCCTCAAGTGTATGTGGCTCCGCCACTACACACAAATCACAGAAAATGTAAACCACACAAGACAAACTCGATGCAACGAGCTATGAATGAGAAATTAAACTACTGATGAAGAAAATCGATTCCAAATCTCCCATATAAAAAATCACTCACTCACTCAACCAACTCAACCAACCCTCGTGGGTTGGGTAATATTATTCGTTAGAAGTATTTTCAAGAATTGACTTAATACTATTGCATGGTCAATAGACAAGAAAAAAATTGATGACAAATTAACAGTAAACCAATCTACATCTTACACAATACAACCTACGATTGATTGTTAGACTAAAGACACTTACTTTTCCATTATTTAATTTAAAATATAATTTAAAGTAATATACGCATTAGCATTAGTTATTAGTATAATTTTACAAAAAAGGTATTACGTGGCAACTTTGAGACTTATTACACTTAAAATAAATATGTTATTTAGAAAGAATCTGTTGGAAAAGAAATCTTTTTCAACAATTGAGAAGATTCATATCAAAGATATTTCCAATCAAACTATAAGATATAATCGTTGGTGTTTACATTGTCATATCACTCAAAAAATATTTATAAAGCAAATCTCCTTAATTACAAAATTTATAATTTTTGTAAATAAAATGATATAATTACCTTCTACAACAAATAAATGTGATTTGAAAATAGTATAAAAGATCTTTACACTAATGACTCAAATTCACTCAATAATTAGTCAAATTAATAAATTAGTTTTAAACTTTTGTTACTCTATTAAAAGCCTTGGCTTTTGTCCAATTAACGACATGCATCAATTATACAATGACACGTATAGACCTTTTAAATTTCTTACCAAACTTTATATATCAATGCCTTTTTCTCATCTGTCACATACAAAGATTATGTTAATCCCCTTCCTTAATTAGGAAAAAAGACAACCTAAAAGTATAATATAGTATTTTTCCTGTTTGGCTTTATTTATGAGACCAAGATCGAATTGTCAGCCACGTGGTTCAATTTGTGTGATGCTGATTTGGACATTTGATTATATGTGAGGTTTTAATATGGTCAAAATTAAAGTCATTGATAATTATGTCAGATGAACCGACCTATTAATTTGAACGTGTGATGTATCAAGATTTTCAACAATTACAACTTATATTCTTTGTCGTTTTGCTTTTCCGTAACGTTGACGTTAATATCTTTATTTGGGTTCTTAATTACTGTGTTATTTTCTTAACACAAGATGTAAAATTATGCAAAAAAAAAGGGGGGGGTGGGGAGGAGAAGAAAAACGTGGCACTTTAATATCTTGTTTAACCTTTTTATTAATAATATTGGTATAAATTATACGAAAATTTTTATTATTTTAGATGAAATAGAAGATTGAAAATAATTTCGTCCCTAAAAATAACAATTTACAATGGGGACTAGACTAAGATCTCTGCAAGAAAAATAAATTTAGAGGAAGAGATAAGTCCTCAGATATCTATGCAATAAAAATTGTCTATTAAAAATATCGTTTTGATATATGGAAGTGGAATTTTAAGATATTTTTTTAAGTTCAAAAGGAAAGGGAATTGAACTTTAAGAATTGAATTAATCAAATTCCTATTGTATCAACTTGAGCGGAAAGAGCACCTTAAACTACATTTTTGAAATTCAATTTTGTCAATACTATAAATTCAGTTTAAAATGTTTGAAGTTATCTTTGGCATGCAATGTAAAATTTCAATAAAAAAATATGTGAAGTTTGACTTTTTCAAATCCCCGATTTTAATTAAAAAAATGTTTAAAGTTGGCATTGGCAATTGACAAGTCAGTCCAAACTTGAGGCAAATTATTTGATGTTCGGCTTTCATAAGGACACACTTCAGACAAATATATTCAAAATCATATGCGAATTTTAACTTTAGTCGTGTACATCTAAAGTTATTTTAAAAGTAGGTAATATGACCCTAGTTAAGTTAAGGTGTATCACTGAAATTTCGGTCATAATTTGGAGGGTGCTTATGCATTAGCCCATTAGAGTAATTAAAAACTTTGAAGTGTATATTAATATGTCCAAAATTTTGAAAAGTCTTCCCTTTCTTTTTAAATTTTAAAATGTAAATTTTTTTCCTTCATTATCTTTTTAATCTTCATTTCTTTTTCCTTATTTCTCTTTTCAGATTTCTCTCTTCCTCTATCTTCTTCTTCTTTATGGTCTTTGTTGTCATCGTCATTGCACCAATGTTCATCATTTTTTATTGCGCTCTTCATCTTTTTCTCTTTTTGGTCCTTATTTTTACATCATGTTGCAACCTATACTATAGGTTGCTTGTTGCAATAGGTTAGCAATATGTTGCAACAAGTTAACAATCTATTGCAACAAATGTCCTATTTGTTGGACATCTGTCGCAGATAGGACATATGTTGCAACAAATGGCTAACATGTTACAACAACTCCTGCAGTTGTGAGGTGAATGAGAGAATGACTATGACGGTAAAGAAGGTGTTGATGTTGGTGGTAACAACGACGATGGAGGTAGTGGTTGTTGTGGCGGCGACAAAAAGAGAAGGGATGGCGGCGACAAAAGGATAGGGTGGGAAAATAGAGGGGGGAGGGAGAGGAGGGGGATGAGAAAGATAGGATTTTTGTATAAATAAAAAAACTTGAAGATTTTAAAATTAGTATCATTACCGGGCACTAATCTTAAAATTATCACATCTATTCAATAATTAAAAGTTGAGTCACCTTTTTACCCTGAATTAAAATTTTCTAGAGAGAATATACATCAAATACTTATCAAACCCAAATATGATAAATTGAAATGCTATTATTTCTGGTTAAGAGTAAAAATTCATCACCGCCGACACCAACCACCACTCCATCACATCGGTTCAGAGATTCTTCCAGCATGCTCTTACTCTCGTAATTCATCGGAAATCTATTTTATCTACAATTTCACTTCTTCAGTTCTCACAGTAAATCCTCGAATCCTTATGATCACTACCGCCGTCACAACTATTGGCACAATCGGTATATTCACTTTTCTGAACTCGTTGTTACCGTCAAAGCCGCAATTTGTTATTCCGCACAGATTTTCTTCTGTCGTTTGTTCTCCACTCGCGACTCTCGAATTGGTGACATCAGTGACTTAGTGGTTACTCAATATGACAACCCGGAGTTTTTTATCTGTGAAAATATTAGGGCAAGTGCTGAGGAGTCGATTCTTCCAGTATGTGTCACGGCCCAATTTAGGATCATGGTTGGCGTTAAGGGGAGAATCCCCATAGTAAGCCTTAAACCAAAGTCTATAGAAAAGCGAAAGAGTTTCCTTTGTATTTAGGCCTATTCTATATTTTTTCTTGTCTAAAAAATTCACAACACAACCAATAACATCTCTAAATCAACGAAACATATCCATCAACAGTCTAATCTCCATGCAATAATATCAATTTATCTACAATTATGAAAGGAAGTTTGAAACTAGTCACACGATTACAATACAAAAGAGTACCCATGACTCTAATAAAGAAAATGACAAATGGAGCGACTCTAAGAGTTTTTAAAGAAAAACCATAACAACTAAATAAGCTTGATGCCCGCGGGAACAAGTGTGGGGCTCACCATGGATTTTCAATTCGTTAACTCTAATTAATGAAATCCTCGCCAACGTCACCTGTGCTCTTTGTAAAAACATTTAACGGAGAGTGAAATGTTAGCTCAATGAGTAATAACACTTAAATCACAACCGTTTTAATGATGGACAAGTCAGAAAATATGCTAGTATGATAATCAAAATCATGAAATAAATGCCCATTTTGAACACTATAATAATATTCATTCTTATTTGTATCATATAAGTAAAATTAATATATGCATATATATATATATATATATATATATATAAAGGAGGATCATAGACAAGGTGATGTGGCACCTCTTTATGACCTTCATTCATATTTATTTTTTTCTCCTTTTTTTGGCTTTTTACTTTCATTTCTTTCAATTATTTTATTTTATAAAATCATCTCCTTAAATCTTAATATATAAATTCTACTCTTAATTAATATTTGTAATGTCCATAACTTCTAACCTTTCATATTCATAACCCTCAAATAATTTAATATACAAATTGATGACTCCTTAAAATCACACTTATAAAAAACTATTTTGAGACTTATATGATGATTATTTTAGTTTCATTTCTCCTTATGCTTCATCTTTTATCTTTTTGGTTGGTCATTTTTTTTGTCTTCTTTGATTTGATTTAGCAGGAAAGAGATCTATAATGAAGATTGTTAGACATTCTTGCATAGTTCAATTTTATGAGGTAAAATAATTTGATATGTCTAATATAATTATCTTTTTTTCTCTATTGCAATTAAACATTTAGTATTATTATTTTTGAATTCGTACGTATCATGAATTTTTTAAAAGAAAATGATTTGATTTTTTCTCTTTGCTTCTTTTTGTAGCTTCTAGAGTTATTTTTTCCTATTTCTACTTCTCTTTGTAGTTTCTAATGATTTTGATTATTTTTGCTCCTTGTTTCTCTTTGTAGTTTTTGGACAATTGAATTATATTATGTTGATAACAGGGTCCTTATTTCCTTTTTAACTCATAATTAGACATTTTTTAAAGTTTTTATTTGATTAGATAACTTTATTTTTATATTTTTTTATTGTTGTTATAAGGTTAACTTATTATGTTTACAGACCAAGATTTTTTTTGAAAATAAAGGTAGAAAAGAAAGTCAACATATGCATGTATGCTGCTTGAGAATACATTTACTCAACTGGATCCCACCATCCCACCAAAGTGGGATGGTCCCGTTTTAGCGACGCAGTCAGAGTGAGAATGTGGCCGCCAGAGCGAAAGGACATTGGTCAGAAATTACGTCGCGATTTTCTTATTTTTCTCATTTCTTCCAAAGAGAGGTTAAAGGCGAGGGTTATTGCAAAAACCCTCCAAAGGGCTGCTCTTGACTTGAGAAGAGGAGGGGAGGGGATCTCAGCTTTTGGAAGGCTTCAACCCGTGGAATCCAATCTGGTTTTGCCCGTAGAACGTTGGAAATCAATGATTTCAGAAGCATTATCTCTCCACGGTTGATTGGCGGCCAGGTATGCTAGGCTTCTCTTTTCTGAGTAGTAAATCTATACCTATTGTGTAGTATATGAGGAATTTTAATGAGAAATCATATAATTAAGTTGTGGGTCATGGGTCACGGGCAGAAATTCGGTTGGGTTAGGTTTAATTTGAATGTGATCTGGGTAAAAAGGTGTTGTAAGGATTGGGAAAGTGTAATTGTGGTGATATTATTGCGTACAGACGGTTATCTTATAACAGACTTAGTATTGTATCTAGAGATATATAAACAAGTAGATTTTTGAAGATAAACCCTAAGGGTTTAGTAGTGCGGGTGTTGGGTTGTTTCCAGAATTGTCTTAAGGATGTAATTGTGCTACTTATTATATGCTTAAATGTGTACTGATAAGGGAAACAAGTTAGTTTTTATATAAATGATTACTTGCTCGCTTGCCTTGTGATGGACCTGTTCTATTGATATAATGTGATCTATAGTTGGTATTTTATGATTGGTTTTCATAACTGGATAGGGTGCCATGTTTTGACACATATATGGATCGGGTGTTACATTTCGATACATATTTGGATCAGATGTCATGTTCTGATACATTCTTAGATCGGGTATCACGTTCCGACCCAAATGTGACTGGATTGGGTCCCCTAAGAGGGCCAAGTATGTGTATGTATGTATGGTTCCATGAGAGGACCTGGTGATATCTTTAATTCAATGGAATATAAGGTTAGTGGCAAGTGCGCCATGGATTAGGAACCTATAAATGAACTCTTGAGTCGAAGTGTGTTAGTTATAAAGAATTGTGAGCCTGAACAAACTTATTGGTGGGTCAGAGGACGGGCTTTATTAGGTCTTGATGTGACATATGTGTTATAAACATATTCTATATATATAGGCTTAGAAGTGGAGGCTCTTGTTGACAGGAAGTTTTGTTATTGATATTTCCATGGTTAACTGTGGTAGTTGTAATGGTTACCTAAAACTGGTGGAGTGAGAAAGTGTGGTTGTGGGAGGGTCGTGCCTTAGATTGTAAGACAGTTGAACTAAGACCAGTGATGGTTGGGGGAATTCATTGAGTGATTAAGGTTGTTAGGCGGAGACTATTAGATGAATGATCGGAAGCGAGGTGGGCCTATAAACCACACGGCTTAAGTTGTAACTAGAGAGGGTAATGGAACTCTGAAGTGCAGAGTGGTGAATACCTCAAGGGTAAGAGTAAGAAGTGTAATTATTGGGTTGAAATGGATAAAGTGATAAAGTTTAATTATTATGATGTATCTTATTTTTTTTTGTTCATATATTATGCGATGAGTAGCAAATTGAACGATGATTCTTACCAGTACGAGTTGTTTGTACTGATATTACTCTTACTATGCCACTTGGCATAGTCTGGTTGAAGAGTCAATTATGTCTCTTAGATGAAGACGAAGACGATCCTCTAGCAGCTTCCATTTTTCTTCTTTATGGTGGAAGCTGGGTCATTGTTCCTTTATTTTATTACTACTCTCAAAAGCTTTTGTACCTGTTTAGTCTAGTATCCAAAGGGGGTTTAATGTTTTTTTTTTGTGTAAGTGTATTACTGCAGATTTTATAAACATCGGGTTAATTACTCAAGTTTTGACTTAAATTCCGTAATGCCTTGTTATTAAGGGTCAAATGTTCTCCTACTTAGGTCATAAAATGGGTATCCGCACAGCCTGATGGGTTGAATTATGACACTAATTGTGGTGTAAAAGTAACCCTAACAAAAAGAATCCTAAATGTGGAAACAATTAAATGACCTAAGTGGTTAAGTCCAATTTATTCGTACTCTAGTTAACAATCTAATTTTTTTCTACAAAAGACTTCTAATTTCATAGAAAGTAAGTATTCTAATAGAATTCTTACTAATTTGATAACAAAATATTTTATCTAATAACTTCATAATCTAAGTCTACAAAGGAAACACGGAATGCATTTTTTAAAAATATTAGAAAATTTATGAATATTATTTTTATATATAAAGAAAATGGTGAAGAAATGATTTTGTCAAAAGTAAAGTGTTTTAATGAAGTGCAAAAAGTTCAAACAACATTTTTAAGGACCTTCATAATTTTAATATAGTATTGATATAGATAGTAGGTTGGTTTTTTCTTTTAGAAAATATTGATTACTTTTTAATATTTTTTCCGTCTCATATTAATGTCATAGTAGCTTAAAAAAATTATCACTTTAGTAACTCAAGACTAAAGTTGATAATTATTTTCTTTTTAGTATTGTGTGATCCTTAAAAAAGACATCTAATAAATAAAAATAATTTAATAAATTAAACCTTGTATTTATTATTTTTCTTAATGGATATGAAAAAAATTAAAACAACACTTAAAGTCGGACGACGAGAGTAGAAAAGTCAAAAATATTTCAATGAGATAATTTTTTTTATTTTCCAATTGCATATATTGCTTGTAAAAGTTCCTATAATAATTGTCTTAGGGAATTTTTTTTTTTAAAATTACAATTGATAAAATCTTACTTGAAATCAACAACATCTCAAAAGAAATTGAATGAAATTAATAGATACTATTTATTTAAAAGGAACTATTAGGAGAAATAAATAATTATAACTAAAATAATTATTTATATAACTTAACCGAAAACGAAATTCTAATTACACTACCAATTTGGAGTGACCCAGTTCCAGAGTTCCAAATCTGAAAAAATTGAAATCCCTAGAATGTACGGTAACTATAAGCTCCCGAAACACTGTGATAACAACCGGAGTAAAAATTCACCGCCGCCGAGACCAACCGCCACTCTATCATGTCGGTTCAGAGATTCTTCCAGCACCGCCGTTACTCTCGTAATTCGCCGGAAATCTACTTTCTCTACAATTTCACTTCTTCAGATTCTCACAGTAAACCCTCCAACCCTTCCGATCACTATCGCCGTCACAACTATGGGCATAACCGGTATGTTCACTTTTTGAACTCGGTGTTACCATCAAAGCCACAATTTGGTATTCCGCACAGTGTTTCCTTCTGCCGTTCCTTCTCCACTCGCGACTCGCGAATTGGTGACATCAGTGACTCGGTGGTTACTCAGTATGACAACACGGCGTTGTTGATCAGCGAAAATATTAGTGCAAGTGTTGAGGAGTCGATTCTTCCATTACATGCCTTCACTTCGTTGTTGGATGGTTATCATGACCTCACTGGCTTCCCATGGTAATATACTCCATTCGTTCCAATTTTTTTGTTAAGCACCTCTAGTTATGTTTATATGATTTTCAGAAATTCTGAGCTTTTTGCTGGTATTTTAAAAATTCATGGTTTCATTGTAAAATTGAAATGTAGATCTAAAAAATGGCTTTGATAATTGATTCAGTAAGGTGAAAAGAGCCATGGTACATAACTTGAAATGCATATACAAAACTTAAGCAAACAATGCAGAAAATTCTATTTTGTGAATTGTAATATATGGTGGAAAATAACTGCTCTGTCCTTACCTCGCAAAAAAAATTGAGTCTTTCACTAATAGGAACTCAACAATTACAAGGGCTATTAATTACTCAGGGAAGGCAGATCTAGCTGCAAACAACGGGCGATGACGCTACTTGGAAGTGGTTCATAAAAATAAATGGACCCAAACGGAAATGGAGGTAAACATGATGCTGAGTTGTTGAAGGCTCAAGCCCACCTTGCTGATAAGGACCTCGGACCTCCTTGGAAGGTGTCTAGTTGGGAAGTTCTATAGTGAAGAGGATGCTCCTACTAGAAATGATGTCAGAAGATGTGTGCAACAGTCCTGGAAAGGGGCACAAGGAGTCGAGATCTATGATATGGACGGTTTTATGTTTCTCTTTGAGTTTCAGTCCAGAAAGGCAACCGATCATGTTATATGGCAGAGGGGAGGAGGCAAGGTTGTCGTCTAAAGCTCCAATGGTGGGTCATCAACTATAGGATCCTATCCAAGCTATCACGGGTTAGAGTGATTTTGGATTCGAGTTCTAGGGTTACCTCTTCATCTGTGGTCTAGCTCGATGATGAAGAAAATAGCTGAGAGATGCGGAGGATGGATTGAAACAGAGGAGGAGATCGATTTGAGTAATCATTTGCAGTGGGGAAGATTATGAGTCAAGGGTCCAGCGGAAAAGATCCCGACAACCATGGTTGTCACCGACGAAGACATCATCTTCATACTACCCGTCTAGGTTGAAGCTCCGGCAACATACTGGAAAATGGAAGTAGGGGAGGGTAATACAGTAGAAGAGAGAGAAAGGGGAGAATATCGAGGGAAAGTACATATCTTGAGGTTGAGAGATCTTCGACTGGGTGAGGTTATGATTTTTGACCTCATGGAATAAGCATTTATAACAATAGGCTCATCATTATTCCTTAAGGAGCCCAACAGACATCTGCAATGAAATTCCACCCTACTTCTAAGAGAAATTGTTTCAATTTGAAACTGGTTAGGATCTGATAAATCATCATTCACCTGTTTAATTTCGTCTTTTGGCCATTACCTGGAAATAGCTCCCTGTTCTTTGATCTTGCTTGGGTTTGGCCTCTGTTTGTTTCTTCCCTTCTGCTACAAATTCTTTGATTTTATTGCAAAGTCCCCCCATCCAACATTTTTGCTAATCCCTGGGATGACAATTATAGCTGCTGCCTTTCATTTCCACTACTATGTAAAATTCTGGAAATGCAATGCGATAAAGCTAGCTCTGATAATTTCAGCTTCTGCATAAATTACCTTTCCCTTTTGTTGCCAGTTCCATGCATTTGCATAGGCCTAGAATATTAAGCCTATCAAGTGTAACTCTATTCATTTGATTTCTTAGTCTTTTTACCACTGTCATACCAGCTGTTATTTAACTCTAGGTCTTCAAAGGATTTGTTTCCTGAAGAGAATAAGCAAACTCCACCGATGATGTCTTTATTATCATATAACATCCACATTTCTTGTCGCCGTAAAGTAGGCTTAAGTTAATGAATGAGTTAGTGGTCGTTTGGCTTGAAGACAAGTTATGATGAGATTAGTTATGTTGGTATTAGTTATGTTGGTATTAGTTATGTTGGGATTAGTTATGTTGCGATTAGTTATCCGGGTATTATTTCTTATTGACCGTTCGGTTTGTTGTATTAAAACTAATGTGCATTGCATAATTTTTAAGGAAAATTTATTAGTTTACAAAAATACCCTCCACCTTATTTAGCTTTTTTATATTAGTGATGTATAAAAAGGGTTTGGGGGGGTTTCTTTGCTATTTTAACTATTTATCCTAGGATAAGCTATCCCAGGATTATTATTCCACCCAAAGGTAGGGATAACTTATCTTAGTACTAATTATAAATCGTGGGATAAGTTGGATTAAGGTTACTAAAATTTTATCTCAGGGTTATCTCCCCTTATCCTTCATACCAAACATGTCCTTAAAGTTTAAGAATGACTTAGAGAGTACGAGGGTAAAGCATCAAATAAGAGAAAGAGAGATGACAAACAAGAACGGAATGGAGAATAGATGAAAATAAGGGAGAACTAGTAGAAATAGTTGCATGTCATTGCTAACTCGTGACAATGGATTCCAATAGCTGCCTGCATATGTCGTACTATCCTCAATCTAGCCAAATGTGGTAGTGTCTACCTTTGGGTTGGAGGAACAGGCTCATTCAAAATCCAAATGTTAGATATTTCAGAGACCATGCATATTTTCCGTGTGAATTTTATGCCTTAGGTTTTGCATTTGTGCTGAATGCCGTGTCTGTAATTCAGTGTGAACTTTGTGCTTTAGGATATGCCAGGTGTGTACTTTCTACAAAAGGTTCTATGTCATTAGCAGTGATCATCACGTTTTTGCTATTTTTGTGTTAAAAAAGAATGGTGAAGCTGCTCAATTATGTATTACACTGATACCAATTAAAAAAAAAACATTCTGTAGGTCACTGTTTTAGAATCACTCCTTCACTTTTCACTAAATTACCCACAAGGATCGTCCAGTTTTTCAACCACGGAGGAACATTTTTATTGACAAAATTCCTTCCAAAAGCCTATAGAACAGTCCGTAATGTCTTAATTTAGTATTTTCTTTTTCTAAGTTTTATCCAATGCTAGTATACGGGCACTTGGTTTTGAAATCATATACTGTACATACTTGGTTTGCAGGTGGATCATTATAGCTTCTTCAACAGTGGCTTTGAGGCTTACATTATTCCCGTTTATAATATTGCAACTCCACAAGTTGAAGAGAATTGGAGAGTTATTTCCTAAATGTGAGGCTTTGTTTTCAGCACCATTAATTTCCCTTTATCTTATGCTAATTTTGGAACTCAAAAAGTAGGATGGAGTGAGAGGGGAATGAGTGGGTAGTGCTCTTTTCCCTTTGGTTGGAATTTCAGAACAAAGATATTTAAAGCCTGTTGCCCATACAAACTATTTCATTGTCTCAACTTCAATTTGAGATGTTAATTGACCATAAATGTGTGTTTTACAATTTGGTCCATTATTTTAACTTCAACTTGAAATAGATAATTTGAAGTCAAAAAACTGGTTTGTGGAGTATCTCAAGTGAAACAATGGTTTTTACTCTCTAAACTTCAACAATGTGGGCACGCCAGGTTCGAATCCCAGCTACAATACTTGGTATGTCCCATCTGCTTCAGCTTTGATGGGCATAAATTGGGAAACCTATGCTTGTGATCCAGCCAAGTTGCCCTGTAGATCAGTTGAGGAGGTGCTCGCAAGCTAGCCCACAAACTACTGATTAAAAAAGACAAGAAAAAAAGAACTAGGATAACTTTGCGGATGCTGCTATTTTATTTGTTCTGTAAAGAATCTATCTCATAATGACATGTCCACCCTAAAAAATATAGATGAAAAAGAAAGAGTGAAAAGGCTAGTCTCAATGAGTTGTCTGAGACAGCTGACATAGTATTTTACCTCTTAATAGATGTATGCACGCCAGAAGCTATTACTTTTTAACTGATCTTTTTATGCATTTTTAAGTGCCTCCTCCATTGCCTCCGCCTCTGTCAGGAACGAGTCTTAGGGGCCAACTTAAAATCTTTTTCAAGGAGAAACGAGCGGCAGGCTGTCCTTCATTTTTTTGGTACTTCGCCTCTCTGACAGTTCAGGTGATAATCCTATATAATTTATTATATCAAGTTTATTTGCCATAGAAGACTTTCCATAAATAGTAGATAAATGACTATTTTTCATTATACATTGTAGAACACTGAGGAAATTGCTACTTTTATTTGGGAACCATGTGTAGCAAAACAAAGATTTGAAAGTCATCATGTTTTAGACTTCATTATTTGCCTATTTAGTATGAGCAGGAGTTAAGACTACAATAAGTTATATTTCTTTTTCCTCGTCTGTTTGCTTTATTCTTAGTCTTTGATGAACACTTCACCTGAAAAAGTAGATGCATTGATGTTATTTTTACTGTCACATTCAGTCGAAGCTTTTGAAATCTCTGCATGAAATTTGGTACTTTATTGATGAAAGTAGTATGTTGTAGAGTAATTTTGTCATCTTGGTCATGATCTTTATGCATTTTAGGTGCCCTGCTTTCTTCTTTGGATTACGACTTTTAGAAGAATGTCACTGCATCATCATGAAGGCTTTGATTGTGTAAGAGCACCCTTTTTTCATTTATGCAATTCCTGTGCAGGGTTGGTTTTCTTTTTGGTATTATAAGTCTTTTCTTTCTCCCTTAATTGCTTAGTTCGGTTTTTTATCATCATATTTTACAAGGCTCAATTGATACACCTAGTGAAAAGCTGACTGTATAAGCATTGTTGATGGATATAACATGCGATCCGACAACATAGTGGTGAAACTAATATGGTAATTCTCAAGTAAGTAAGGCACATAATATATGCAACACAAATAGTAAATATTTCGATTGCCTTGTTTTTTCCTCTTCTTGTTGCTTCATCCCTTTGTCGTGTCTCCTCCTGCAAACAAAGAGCACATTTTACACGCATCCACTGAGGTTTTCCGTTATTTTAGAGATAAACCAAATGTTTTTTAAATTCAAAAAGCCTCTCTTAATCATATCATGAACCATATTTTTATCGTTTGAACAGCCCTCTTTGTCCCTCATGACCATTTAATCAATCAACTATGCCCTAACCCAAACTATTAGTTTGGTTATATTCTCCATATTCATTTCAGTTTATTCAAACAATTTATTAGGAGATTTGTGACAGTTGGATTATTATTACATTAGTTGTCAACCAACTACTACCATCCTCTTTTTATCTGAATTTGATTTGAGTTATACTTTGCAACGAGAATTCTTTTAAAGTCACTCGAGATAGCTTTTTCTGATGAAGTAAACTATATTGATGATAGGGGAAACCCTAATACAAGCTCTTCCACAAAAAAACATGATTATTTGCTAAGAGCATCCAGTATTGGAATATCATTTATGGTCTAGAAGTGCACATAAAACAGAAATGTTCCACTAATCTGGACAAAGTGATCTCAGCTCCACATAACCGCCAATAGGATTATGTTTCATGCTCACGTTCACACTTCCGCATTACCTTCCAACTCACATTTAGTACACTAATTTTCAGCAGTTCTTCAAAATATTGTACAAGGCACTTCCGATTTGTGTGTATTCCTTCCCTTTAGTAGGTATTTCTTTTGGACCAACTAGCTTTTTTCAGCTGTCTCACATTGAGTTTCATACTGTATATTCCTTGTGAGATGCATCCAATGCCAATGGTAGTCTCCCAGATAAACAATAGGAAGCAAATAACTTTACAATTTAAGACCTGGCCTACTACCCGATGTTTTCAACCACAAAGTTAATTTCACATTTTTTCATATTATCCTTAACTGACACCGTTTGAAACCATAGTAACGTGCACTTGAAGTTATAGGTCTGATCCTTCTCGGTGTTTTATACACAAGCGTATCATTAAGTACAACTAATCCTCCTCGATGTTCCATAATACAAGTGTATCGTCAGAATACTTTCACCAAAACTGTCAGATGTTAAGGTCATGTAATGCTTCTTTTATAGCATTGATCACTAAAGGGAAAGGCACTATAAGACACTAAAGGGTCGTTTAGTAGATGGATAAGAAATAAGTTATCCATGTATTAATTTTCGTATAATTTATACGACGTTTGGTAGGTAGGTAGAAAATAAATTATTCATGTATAAAATAAATACGACGTGTGGTTGACATTTTAGAAACTCGCATAACTAATACATGCATAAGTTATGTGGGAATCTATGTATCATTTTATGCAGGATAAAAAGTGGAATAACTAATACATGTATGCACCTAAGGGTCTGGCTTAGTAGTCAATGAAATCGTTGAGAGTCATGAGATGTCAGGTTCAAATACTAGCAGAGCAAAAACACTAGGTGATTCTTCCCATCTGTCTTAGTCTTGGTGGGCAGAGTACCTGGTACCTGTTGCTGGTAGGAGGTAGCATGTATTCCATGGAAAGTAAGTACAAAATAAACAGTTGCTTGCCCCATAAATAGTGTCATAAGACAAGGGAACTAACAAAGTCCTAAAATTGATCAGTGCCAATTACAATAACCAACTTAGTCCAGCAAAAAAGGTTGTGTAAACAATAAGCTTTGAGAGAGTGGTTTGGAAATGAGGTTCCATCAAAGCATCTCCTGTTTTTATCATCCATATACTCTTAAAGATGACTGCAGGGACCATCAACCAAATTTTTATGATGGTTTTATCAACTCTCCAGAAGCTCCAACTCATATGTGCATCTTTCATATTTTGTGGCATGACCCACTTCAAACCAAAAATACAATAGAACATACTCCATTGATCAGTGGCAACTGGACAGTGTAAAAACAGGTGGTTGACAGTTTCTCTATTGTTCAAACAAAGATAGCATCTGCTGGCTAGCTGAAATCTTCTCTTGTTGAAGTTATCCTGAGTTATACAAGCTTCATTAAGGACAATCCAATAGAAGCAAATTTTCTCTATTGTTCAAACAAAGATAACATCTTTTGGCTAGCTGAAATCTTCTTTTGTTGAGGTTATCCTGAGTTAAACAGGCTTCATTAAGGACAATCCAATTGAAGCAAATGACTTTGGTAGGAAGCTTGGTCTTCCAAATCAGCTTCTAGGGTCAGTTGGCCATAACCAGGTTCTGTGCACTACTCTGTTTGTAGCATTCCTTTATTGTGAAAATGCCCTTATTTCCCCAGCAAATGGTGTCTGATGTGCTCTCAACAATACTGGCTTTTTCTAGCTTTGCTAGCAATTTCAGCAAACTGTCCAACTCCCAATCTTATACAGTCTTCTCAGGAGAATATCCCAGACGTTATCACTTCTGTTTTGAGCGAAAGAGGATTCCTTGTTCAAGGCAACCTGGACTAAAGCTAGGTATTCTCCATAAGTGATGTGCTATTGAGCCACCTGTCTTTCCATAAATTGATTTAGTCCCATTGCCAAGTTTGGAATGAGTATTCAGAAAGAACACATTGCTAAGCCTACAAATGAGCTTCCACGGACCAACTCCATAAGGTGCATCTGAGCATTTGGTGCTCCAACAATTCTTCTCCCCATGCTTGGCCTTTACCACTTCTTTCCATAGACTTGCTTTTCCATTGCTCTATCTCCACCACCATTTCATTAGAAGCCTTTTGTTATGTGTAGCTAGATCTCTGATGCCAAGTCCTCCATTTCGATTAGGCCTTGTGACCTTGTCCTTTTTAATCAAATGGAATTTGTGAGGGCCGCTGTTGCTTTCCACCCATTGAAAGATACTGAAGTTGCCAGTAGGCTGACCTCTTTTCAGTTCTTCCAAATTTATTATTCCAAACAACGCAATCATTGAATTTTGCATCCAATGGAAGTGTAAATATATGGCATTTGGGCGTAACCCAACCTCGAAAGCTAGCTCATGAGGGGAGGTTTGTACAAGTCCAGATATCCCATCCATCTATCGATATAAGACTTCTTAACAATCCCCCGCACGTCCAAACCTCAACTGGAGCGTGAACACTTATAAATGGGGCCCAACATCGGTGAACAATAAATTGGGATGAGTCTGACTTTGATACCATGTAAAGATATGGCACTTGGGTTTGAGTTAGGCCCAAGTTTCATATTTTTACATGGTATCAGAGTCAGGCCTATCCCAATTTGTTGTGCACCGATGTTGGGCCCCCATTTATAAGTGTTCACATTCCAGTTGAGGTCTAGAGGATCTGTAACGGAGCATGGTGTGAAAGAATTTGAAGAGGTAAGATAGTAAAGGGATTCATGTCCTATTCCAATCATCTGTCTCATACTGCAGTCCTACATAAGGAAAAAACATCAAAAAATGTTATGCCACAGTGTAGGGCATACGTCAAACGACTAACAGATGCTAGTTTAAAAGGAGAACTAGGGACATAAAGAACATAGTCTAGAGTGACAGAAGATGGGGTTTGGCTTGTCTAACCCCTTTTGGTTTTATTTGGATTTCATTGGCTAAAGTAATAACAGGGGGAGATTGTGAATGAACAATATTGGACAGAAGTGATTTGTTACCAGAAATATGTTCAGAAGCGCCTGAGTCCATGACCTATGATCTAGGAGTACTAGACAGTAAAACACAAGAAAAAAAATTACCACCAACAGAAACATCAGGCTGAGCAACCGTGGCTACTTGTGGAGACGTCTGCTTGCTCGATACTGAAGGAACTCATCATATTTTGTCCGCTCAATATGAGCATTATTCGATAATTGATTAGGCTGAGCAACTCAGGCGACTTGTGGAGACGTCTGTTTACTCGCGATTCTGAAGAAACTCATTATGTTCTTTTAGAATAATAGGATCATAGCTAGGTGGTGGACCATGCAAAATATAACATATGTCACGAGTTTGTCCAAACTTATGGCAATAACTACATTTGGATCGAGGTTTCCCAAAATGACCTCTTGCTCGTTGATTCTCTATAGACTGATATGTTCGTTTTTCTATAGTTTGAGATGTGAGAATAGAGGATTCTAACGGTGGATGATGAAAAGACTTTATGACTCGGAAGCGCGGTAAGACGAAGTTGACGAGAAAATAACTCATCATTTGTAGGAACCGTAGCTAAAATCTGATCACGTACCGAATCATGGTCAGTAGGAAGTCCAGCAAGTGTAAGAACTAGAAATAGCGTCTGTCTGTGCTCTTGTTGTTTTTCCACATTCGTAGTGACGGGCATTAACGTTTCAAATTCCTCCACGACTGCTTGTACTTGTCCCAAGTAGGTAGACATATTGGATTCTTGTTTCTTTAAGTTGGTTATTCGAGATATCACATCATAGAAACGAGATATGTCATTAGTGTATAAAGCACGAGCCTTTGCCCAAATTGAATTACATGTCTAGAATGGGCGAAAAAAGGGGATCAACTTGGAATCAATAGAGCGCCACAAGAGACTATATAATTGAGTATCAACCTTCTCCCATTGAGCTTTGGCTGTTGCATCTTCCGCGGTAGACTTTGCCTTTTCATCTACCACACTAGCTTTGTTCGTTAAGTGATCTTGGACACCTTGGCCTTTGCACCACAACTCAATCGAGAAGCCCAAGCTAGGTAATTTGGACTTCCCATTAATGGTTCGGAAGTGAAGTGATCATAGCACTCGAACTTCCAATTCTCATATTTTTATGCCAAAAGTGTCAACCCCAAAAGACATCTTGTGAAATCAGAATTTCTCACAAAAAATTGGAAATAGGTTGTCGGAATCTGGAAAACAAAGGTCCAGTCGCCGGAAATACGATCTGGTTGCTGAAAACTGCTCGGAATCAACAAATAACTATATGGTCAGCCTCGGAATGGTGAGCCGACCTCATTGGCGAAAAAATTGCCAAAAACTGTCCTGAAACCGTGGCGTGGTGGCGCAGATCTGGGATTTCTGGTGGCGCGTGAAGCACCAGAATTCAGACGAGCTCACTGGGGTTTGCTTGCCTGTGTGTTTCTCACCTCGTGGTAGTGCTGGTTTTCGCACAAAACGTACAAAACAAAAGGGGATGTAAACCAGTCTTGACAGTCACAGGGGGGGGGGGACTGTAAACCTGCAACCCAGAATTCTTGAAAGCTCCTCAATGGTGGCCACAAGATTGACTAGGAATTATGCTTTTCAGAGCATTGACATGTAGACCTGAAAGGGCTTCATATAGGAGGGGAGTTAGGCTCAAGTACCTAACTTGTGAGACTTCAGCCTCACAGAAGATAAGGATATCATCAGCATGTAATAAGTGAGATATGATGACAGGGTCCTTGTATTTGTGCCAACCCTGACACCCTAGATCTCTTTTCATTGCTCTTTCCAGCATTTTGCTTTGACCCTCCTTGGCTAGGATGAACAAAAACGGGGGGAGTTGATCTCCCTGTCTAATCCCATATGAGGAGTGAAAAACCCCACTGCCTCTCTATTGACTAGCACAGAGTATCTGACAGTTGTGACACTTGTGATGCAGAACTTGATCCATCTAACCCATTTGATCCCAGACTCTCCTGATTTCAATCTCCAGCCAAGAGCCTCATTGGCTACTAGGATGTCTAGACCTAATAAATGCTTACACCAAGATCTCAAGTGTTGATTTGGTCTTGACTCCTAACTTTGGACCTAGTAAATCCGATACCTGTCTGAGGGAAGTCAACTAGTTGGTGATAGTAATAAAATTTAAGATCCTTCCCTTGCCTCAGAATATGTCTTATGTCCCACACTTTCCTCAGGGAACCTTGTCTTATTGAAATTCCTTTTATAACCCATGTTACTTCCTATCCCAAGACTAGTCTATCATTGTCCCAACTCTCTATTTTGGACTCTCACTTTCTAGCCCATGAAATCCCACAAAACTCCACTCAGTTATACCATGAATTCTCCAGATCTGCCTCTAGCAGAAATCATTTCTTTTCAAATCCACCTCCCTCTCTACAAGCTCCTAACTGCTGTCTTCACTTTTTCTTCTATGAATAGTAGTTGATAGAGAAGTTCAAATTTTTTGTTAAGGACTTTAATAGCCAAGTATATAGTTTTTTCTTACCAAATTGCTTGGACTTCAATAGAAAAAGTCTATAGTTTTTACTTACCAAATTGCTTCAGTTACTCCCTCCGTCCCAGTTTATGTGGCACCATTTGACTTGGCACAAAGTTTTAAAAATGGAAGACCTTTGAAACTCGTGGTTTAAAACAAACCTTAGATATTTGTGTGACTATAAATCATTTAATTAAAAGTAAAAGGGGAATTTTAATCTGAATTGTTTCTAATTATAGAAATGTGACATTCTTTTTGGGACAAGAGTAAAAAGGAAAAACTACATAAATTGGGACAAAGGGAGTAGTAGTTTAATTCCTGTATCTATATGATAAATTTTAAAGCTTTGAAACTCTTTTGAGTTTAAATATTCTGTCCACTTGATGATACTTATTTCCATTTCATTTCACTGTAGGGGGGCACTCTTTGGTTCCAGAACCTGACTGAGTTCCCTGGTGGTGTTCTAGGGCCAGTCTTTCCTTTACTGATTGCTGGATTGCATTATATCAACGTACAGGTATCTTGCTTTTATCAACCTGAGATTAACTGCCTTTCTGTTTTGTTGTTGTCTTTCTTGTGGTAACTGGTAAGTGGTAACAGAGTTTCATTATGGGATTAAGAGGCTTGTGCCTTGTTCTTGGCCTTGGTATTAGAAACATTTCATATATAATTTCTTTTTCCTTTTCTGTTTTGAGGGTGCGCTGTTATCCAATATTACTTATGTTTAGGTATTTGATCGTCAACATGATCAATTTCTTGCTGGTTAACCATCACTTTATGTTCAGACATGTTATCTTGGTGCCCACCCTGCAATGGTTGGTGGGTCTTGGATACTGTTTAATGTTTGGGACAGGCCTGAAGCAAGTAGGAAAAGGGAAAGAATGTTTCATTTCTTTAGGTATTGAGATATCTGCATACCGGCATCGATTTTGTTTCTTAATATGTTTTTTCTCCAAAGCTTGTATATGGTTGATATTTCTTGCATACCGGCATCAATTTTGTTTCTTAATATGTTTTTTCTCCAAAGCTAGTATATGGTTGATATTTCTTCCTTGCCCCTTCATAGTTTTGGGCTTTTTGATTTACTGTTGCAAGGAATAATAATCTATTCTTGCATGTTTTTTAACACTTGAAACCCTTCTCCCAAACAATGATGCCGCAAAACATTGAGTTTTGTAATCTCAGACTCCATCTCAGACTCCCTCTGGGTGCTCAAAACTCCTGAGAACCGAAGATTTAACTGACAGGTGGATCTTCCTGCCATCTGTATCAGTTAACTTATAAGATCTTTTCCGTAAAATTTGGCCTTCCCAAATGTGGTGTAGAATGTTAGAAAAGGGAAGATTTCATCTTGGTTTGGATGATTAATGAGCAAAGACTTAAACTGTCTGGAGGTCTTGAGTTCAGCAGTTAGCCAGATGGGTTAGGAAGTAAAGAATACTTGTGGAATTGCCTCACCTTATTATATTGTGCTTTCTGCTGCTGCTTCTTTTTTTTTCTTTTCTAAATAGTCTCTTGCCCTGTCTCTCCATTTTCCCCAGAAAGCATCTTCAAAAAAGGGGGTCCTGGAAGTTTCACCCACAAAAAGGTACCACCGAAAGAAAAAGAAGGTGACCCAATTTAGGCATCACTGGTACCCTTTGAATTTTGTGCGTGAGTGCAGGGAGGGTGTAAATTCTATCTTTGTGGTGTTGGGTTTAGGTCTGATGCTGAAACCTGCACAGTGTACAGTCCTATACACAACAACAACAACAACTACAACCCAGTGAAATTCCACAACGTGGGGTCTGAGGAGGGTAAAGTGTACGCAGACCTTACTCCTATCAAGGTAGGACGACTGTTTTCGAAATACCCTCAGCTCAATAAAAGCATAAAAAGAGGTCAGATAAGGCTAAGAAATTCAAAGAGATATGTGAAAGCAAATAACGAAAGCGACACAGATAAAATAGAATAATCAAAGTACAGACAGTAATAGATAATAACAGAAATCAGAGCACAAGAAATTGTAAGGCGCTTACTAATAAAGAAGAATAACGAGACTATGTACTAACCTTCTACCTTAATGTGGGTCTTCCACACCCTCGTATCTAAGGTCATGTTCTTGGTAAGCTATAACTGCGCTATGTCACGTCTAATCATCTCTCCCCAATATTTCTTCGGCCTACCCCTACCTCTTCTGAAACCATCTATGGCCAACCTCTCACACCTCCGCACTGGGGCATTTGTGTCTCTCCACTTCACATGCCCAAACCATCTCAGTCGCATTTTTCACATCTTGTCTTCCACCGAGGCCACTCCCACCTTGTCCCGAATAGCCTCATTTCTAATTCTGTCGCTCGTGGTGTGCCCACACATTCATCTCAATATTCTCATCTCAGCAACTTTCATCTTTTGAACGTGAGAGATTTTAACTGGCCAACACTCCGCCCCATACAACATAGCCAGTCTAACGACCACTTTGTAGAACTTGTCCTTAAGTTGTGGTGGCACCTTTTTGTCACATAGCTCTCCGGAAGCGAGCTTCCATTTCATTCACCTTGCCCCCTAATACGATGTGTGACATCATCGTCAATCTCTCCGCTGCCTTGTATGATAGACCCAAAATACTTGAAACTACTTTTCTTTTAGATGGCCTGAGCACCAAGCCTAACTTCCACGCCAACCTCCTGAGGTGTCTCACTGAAATTGCACTCTAAGTACTCTGTCTTGGTCCTACTCAGCTTAAACCCTTTAGACTCCAAGGTACGTCTTCAATCCTCCAACTTAGCAGTAACTCCGCTACGAGTCTCATCGATCAGGACTATGTCGTCCGCGAAAAGCATACACCATGGCACCTCACCTTGAATTTGTCGCGTCAATCCATCCATCACCAAGGCAAATAAAAACGGACTAAGAGCTGATCCTTGATGCAACCCCATCACAACTGGGAATTGCTATGAGTCCCCTCCTACTGTCCTTACGCTGGTTTTGGCTCCCTCATACATGTCCTTGATCACCCTAATGTACGCCCCAGGTACACTGGTCACGTTGTAAACCACTGTTCACGTCGGAATTACTGTACACACTAGTTTAGTAATTCTTCAGGTTCTTGGTCAGCTTAAGAAAGGTTTTAGTTTCAGTACTGTCTTCAGGATTACTTTTAGATTTTTACTCTAAAATGACTAGTTGGAGCAGTTAAAATAAGATCAGGAAGTGGCAGTTGTGTTTTCTTAATGTTTGCTTTGGATGGTCTTATTTTAGGTCTATTTAATTAACTTTGAGTGCCCGACAAGATATTTAGCTGAAGTGCTGAACTAGCTTTTGCAATTGTTGTTGAAAAAGGTGGATTCTTGAACCAATTGTAAAGGCTGTGTGGTAGAGACTAAAGAGTATTCTTATATTTTTCTTGAAATTCAATTTGTTTTTCCTTCTAATTTTCATTTGGCAGAATACTTCTTTGGCTCCGCAATGAATTTGTTACATTTTTTCAAATAAAATAAAATAATAACAACAATTATGTTTCGGTTCCAAACAAGTTGGGTTTGAATATTTCAATCATCAATGACCATGTTCCTAATTAAACTTTTAGTAAATAAAATGTATTCCTAGATCTTTCATTTCCATCTGCAAATCCCAAATCATGCCCTCCAATTCAGTCAGATTTTTTCACGGACAGGGAAGACTAAAGAATGTTCTAACACTAGGTGATTTCTTCCCATTTGCCTAATTCTTGGTCGACATAGTTACCCGGTGTTCCGTCTAAAAAGAAAGAGAAAATAGTCTAAAACCCCCCTAATCTATACCCGAAATTCCAACTACACACTCCAATTACATGGGGGTCCTATCACCCCCCTAAACTATTTATAATCGTAATGGAGTGTGATAGGACACCCGTGTAATTGGAGTGTGTAATTGGGATTTCGGGTATAGATTAGGGGGGTTTTAGACTATTTTCTCAAAAAGAAAATAGTGACCCGGTATCAGTGTTGGTGGGAGGTAGCAAGTACTGTGTGGAATAGTCGAGGTATGTGCAAGTTGCTTGGACACCATCACTACTCGTAATAAAAAATATAAAAAAATAAGAATGAAAAACAACAAGGAGTTAAATTTCTTTTTTTTCAATAAACATCTAGGGGTTACATTTAAAAGAATTTTTTTCCTAAAATTCCCCCTACCCTTATGCACCAAACTACTTTTACAAACTTTTGTCTTGTAAATGTGAAGGCAATATAGAGGGGGGGGGGGCACAAGTTTCCAGAAACACTTTCTGGAAATTGATTATTTTGAGAATGCCACACAGTGTATTTGAATATATAGTGAGCTTGGTTTAGTTTCTTGTGCAAGTGATATTCAAGGTATTTTTTCTCCATGCTTTTTGATAGAGATGATCTCTCTCTTTCTATTACTTCAGGTATCCTTTCCGAAATCTTCAGTTGGAAAAATGACTGGATTCGTGGGATCAATAGCCAAGGTTAGTAATCTGTCAGAAATTTATGTGATATATCCTCATACATTGATCTAGAAGTAATTTTCGTCAGTTTGCTGCGTAACAAAGGGACTGAACCAATCTCTATTCAAACTCCATTTGTAGAGCTACATCTTTAACTTATCAATTATCTTATTGAGAAAATATAAAAGATTCTACCCTCCTTTCCAAAAAGAATGCTAGTTTCGCAGTACTAGTATGAAATCATAGAATTTGTGAAGTGCATTCAGATATCAATTTCTCAATCCTTTGAAATATATTTTAAGTATTTAGAGGTATAAAATTATTTTTTGATAATGTTAATGTATTATTCATCCGCTTAAAGGTATTGCTGGCCACTCTAGAACAGAAAGTAAAAGGCCTATATATATCACAAGGCTTCCAAAAAATCTGGTATGAGTCGGCCTCCTCTATACAAAATTCTTGACACCCAAAATACAACAAGCAAGCCCAGTATTATCCCACCATGTGGGTTCTGGGGAGGGTAGAGTGTACGCAGACCTAACCCCACCTAGAAAGGGAGGGCGACTGTTTCCGAAAGACCATCGGCTTAAGAGAGTAGAACAAGAGAGGAAAAACAAGGAAACAAGACAAAGGTCAGATAGAACTAAGCACATCGAAAACAATATAAAAATATGAATAATAAGAGCGAGAAAGTTAGGGTAGGACAAACCGGAAAGAGAGGAGCATTAACTACTATAGATAAATAGGATACCAAAGTATACCAGACCAACAAATGTAAGCAGTAATCAAATGCAAATGCAGAAATCAAATGTTAATAAACAAATGAGCAAAACTACGACTACTATGGTGAAAAGATAAGCCACCTAGCCTACTATCTTAATCTGAGTCCTTCACAGCCTTCTATTTAAGGTCATGTCCTCAGTGAGCTGTAACTGTGCCATATCATATCTAATCACCTCTTCCCAATACTTTTTTGGCCTCCCTTTGCCCCTTTGCCCCTCCTGAAACCGTCCATAGCCAACCTCTCGCACCTCCCGTACTGGAGCATCTGTGTCTCTCCTCTTCACATGCCCAAACCATCTCAGTCTCGCTTCCCGCATTTTGTCCTCCACCGATGCCACTCCCACCTTGTCTCGGATATCTTCATTCCGAATTCTATCCATCCTAGTATGCCCACACATCCATCGCAGCAGCATTCACATTTCCACGACTTTCATCTTCTGAACATAAAGTTTCTTGATTGGCCAACACTCCGCCCTGTACAATAAAGTCTGTCTAACCACCACTTTGTAGAACTTGCCTTTGAGTTTTGGTGGCACTTTCTTGTCACACAACACTCAAAATACAAGTTCAAAATACAATATATCTTAACTTTTGGGATTGAATTGCTCTTAACTTCAAAGCATCTGCTATTCCTTTACCTCCAAATGGTCCACCAAATACACAAACTGGAATATCTCTCCACCATTTCTTCTGCTTTAGAGATTATATAAAATAATTATAAATTACATTTCTGATAAGTGTAATTGTGAAGAGGTGACACCAAACAATTGATATTTCACTTTATCATATTTTTTTTTCAATTTCTTTGTCCATATATTTGTTATCCATGTTTATAATTATTAGTCTTGGACTACACATACACATCTCTACTTTTTCTCCATTTGTGTCTTTTTGCATTAAAGCCCACTCTTTATTTATGCTTGCCCCCAACAGACCTTAGAGCTTTTTTGCGCCTTTTGCCTTTGATAACACTGATTTGGAGTTTGAGTTTCCACGTTATTATCCTTGCGTTCTTTAATCAGTTCGCACCATTTTATAGACCCGATTTAGTCACTTCATTTTCCATCTTTACTGCAAGGTTTTCATTGATATTTGAAGTAATTTTTAAGTATCCAACATTCCCCTGAAGACAAATTTAAAAATAGTGTGAAAGAGAAAAGAAAGAAGAAATATAGGGAAAACGACTTAATAAGCACTATGGCCACAAGCAAATTGGTACTGAAAGTTGCAAAATAAAAATAAATATCAATAGTTTCTAGATAATTAACAAAAAAATATTAAATTGTTTGTGATCATTACCTAGAAGCTACATTTTTTTATCGAGATAATGATTACAAACAATTTAATATTTTTTTTTGTGAATTATTAAGGCTTCAATATGATTGATGATAAATTTTGAAGATTAAAGCAATTTTTGCAAAAGCAAAGAGAAACTTGAGGCTTGAAGTGAGAGATGAGAAGCAAAGGGTACAATTCTTTTAAGTAAACTGCACAAATACCATTATCTACATAGAAGTAGAGTAATGATAACATAAAAATCGCAATAAACATTATATTTTAAAATGTATACTATACACTAATGGGACATTAGAGGAGATGACTCAACATACAACAACAACATCAATATACCCTTCTACAATTTGAATAGAAGAAAATGACCATGAAAAGATCTTATATGTTTTACTCTTAGATCTCTTGCATACAAAAGTAAAGGTCTCTTGGGATATTTGACATATAAAAAACCCCAATTTTTTTTAATTGGCCACAAAATCAATTTAGCTTGACATGTTAATCCCAAGAACTCATATTAAATATCTCATGATGTAATTTCAGCAATTCCTTAAAAAATTAACTTCAATCGAACATTTGAATTTCAAATTTTAATTAATTGGCCATATTTATCACTACAACCTTGAGTTTATGTATACAACAACAACAACAACCCATTTTTTGAAATTAGTAACTTTGTATATACTCTATAAAAGGGCAGCCCGGTGCACTAAAGCTCCCGCTATGCGCGGGGTCCGGGGAAGGGCCTGACCACAAGGATCTATAGTACATGGGTTGTACTGAAACCATATTTACAAATGTACTCCAAAATCCTACTATCCTATGTCTTAATTGAGTCTAAAACATCAATATAGAGATAGTATCATTTGAGTATAACTAATTACACCAAAAACATAGTCTCAAAAGACAATTCAACTTGATCTTCAGCATACTGTTTCCTATATTCTCCAAACGTCTAGAGTTTCTTTCCTTCCATATTGTCCGCCAAATGCTTGCAGGGACAATTTTCCATCTACTTATGTTTTTAGCCTGCATAGCTGCTTTCTCCCAGCTCTGAAGTGCATTTGTAATCTTTATGCACATCAGGGGCAACACACTATGTCGGTTATGATGGAAGGTGTTCAAACAGATGCTTTACTGGTGTTTATGAGCCCCACACTATATGGGAAAGGGATGATTTCTTGAATGTATTAGACGGTGTAAGGAGTTCTTGGAATGAAAGTTGGGTTATCGAAGGAGATTTTAATCTGTAGAGTTGAAAGTGAAAGATTCAATTGTGTGAGAAGATCGAGGGTCATGAAATGATTCTGACTTTATTCAAGACACGGGCTTAGTTGATTACTATTGCAAGGGGTCTTCTATACCTGGACCGGGGTGGGGTGGGGGACCTCACTACAAGCCTCTGGAATTGATATATGTTTTTTATTCTCGCTATCACTATGTACATTGGATGTGCATGCAAACTAGCAGTGGCAGAACTAACCACTTGCAGTTGGGTTTGTTGACCATGCATGTTCAATTGAGACCATATGTATACATAAATAGTCCTTGTCACACTCCAAATTTGGGGAGGCGCAACCACCACTCGGTGCCTTAGTTGAGTTTGTTGACCATGCATGTCTGATTAGGACCATATGTATAAATAAATAGTCCTTTTGTCACACTCCAAATCTAGGGACGTGCGACCGACACCTGATGCCTTATGTGACTGAGCAAACCGATTGAATTCAAATTAAATGACATATACAAGCCAACAAGGCCATGCCAAATCGAGAGAAACACAATGGAAAAACTCAAAATATCACAGAAGTACAATACAAGGCCGTTCAGGCCACAATCTGAAAACCACAACTAACATGACCAACAAGGCCACAACTGACTACAAGACCCATCGACAAACGTCTACAAGCCACTAAAATGAAAAATCGCTAACACATAGGCGAGATAAGGCCCCGACATACCTGTCAGCTACACAAAGCAAAAGAAGTCTCCAAATTCAACATCTCTGGGAAGAACAGAGCATACTAACTATCAAATTAAATTCGATCGCACGTAGAGAGGACTCCTGTCTACCTAATGACCTGCAGGCATGAAAACAGCGCCCCCAAGCAATGGGGCGTCAATACAAAATAGTTTACAGAGTATGTAAGGCTACAGAGAACTGAAACAACATAGCTTAATCGAAACAACGAACAACATGCCGTCGACAACTCGTAATCAAACCTACCTGCTTCTGACTCATCTTACTCACCACAATACCAACAAATACACTAAGTCTCGGAAATCATGTACACAATTGACAACAATAGTTCAAAGCTACACTATACAACAATATGAAATGCAATGCATAACCCTGAAGGCCAATCAATGCATGTGGTGAAGGCAAAGCACTGCTATCCACAACCCGTAGGCGAAAGTAGTATATAAATATGCATGTGGTATAGGCGAAACACCCCGATCCATAACCCAAAGACGAAATCAGTAAATTTGCACCTGCATATGTATGTAAGCAAACAATAAGAAAATCCTGCCACAACGACAATTTCAGCTAACCCAGCCGTTCATAATGGAAGTATGTTAATCACTATGGGGGCGGATAAAAACTACCATGATATCTACAAGTAAGCAAATCGTTGTGTGGGACGACAAGACCACCATGATATCTAAAATAGCAAGAAATGCATGAGTATGAGAAATAGCAACACCACGAGTAATGTAATATACGTATAAATATACTTCCCTTGATCCACAACCAACCACCAAATCGATGCCCCGCAACATCGATTCTTAACGAGAAGTAACCCAACCAAAACATTTATGAGTGCACCACAATTGTACTAGACTTGACAATCACCAGAATTCGATAATCACAATAATGTATACACCACCTCCTACTCTCCAACTTGACACGAAATCGATATCACCAGATGTGAGGTTGACAAAGAGTAACACCGACACCAATTTAGAGACATTTAACAATCGACTCTTCAAAACATGATAATACCCGAAAATCACAAAACTCGAGGAGGCGTGCCAAATAAAAAGGAATAGCCTTCACATACCTTGAATTCGAGATCAGATAACTTGATGTAGATAATCGATTTTTTTTCCATGATCAAATATAGCGTTAAACTATTCTCCTACTAAGTTCTTGTTTCAACAAATATGTAAATATGTTGGCGGTAATTTGAAGATACAATTAAACGATGATATGCATCAACTATGAATTGCCTTTATAAGGAAAAAAATTAATGAAACAAAGTGGAGTTTACTTCAAAAAAATGAAACAAAGTGGAGTTCACATATGTTTATATATTCCATGTGAAGTAACTTGCAGCCAACAAAATGGAGTTGAACTAATTGTTTGATAATTGATTTGGGATAAGTTAGAAAGAATTTGACGCCACCACATTAATTAAAGGTTTATTGTCCATTTCCTCCACTTCCACGAGTGGAGGTGGCAACACCCAAAAAATATTTTTATATCATTCCGTATACATTCGTGTATTGTTTAGTTCATAGTAAAATACATATAACTTTGTTGCGTATATTATAAATAATGGAAAATCATTTTGAACAAATGCTACCTGATGTAATAATAATTTATCTACTTAGCTAGATTTAATATCTTTGTTAAAATATGAATAAATTATAAAAATCTTACAAAATAAATACACACAAATATATCATATGACTAAAGAACTTTTTATAACTATTTAAGACATTTTTAGGTAGCAAATTTTAAAATATATTTTTTATCAAATTTTAGTTTAAATGGGATGTCCCCGAATGTGTGGGATGTTATCGAAAAACTCTCAAATTTAGGCTCCTAAACCTTCGACATAGAACGAAGGACAACTTTAAAGACACGGGGTGTACATCTTTAAAACCACTTACTCTAATTTCTAGAATCCCCTCTAGAAACTAGTGATCATTAGTATGTTATCAATAGTTTTCTGTTTTCCTGATGATAACTTTGAGATGCAAGTCTTGACACTTTTGCTTTTTTTTTTTGTTACAGTACTACAAGAAGTACTTGGAAGTCCTGACCTTACCCATTTTATTTTTTACATTCAATATGCCCCAGGTAATCAACCATTTGATTCCAAAAAAATATGTGCTATAGGATTTGTCCATTTTCAGTAAAATTTGAACTTGGCATCCCATGTTTCCTTTATTATTTTGAGCTTTGTGGTCCAATTTTAAGTTAACTTGAAGAAGGAAACTGTTTCTTGATATTTGAACTGTTTATGTTGGTTTCCCTGGAAACCTTTTGTTTTTTTCCTGTTAATTTATTGGTCTCAACGATAGCTGGAATCATTGTTTTCTTGAAAGTTGTTAATGAGGCACACATTTGACTTTTGTGTCCATTCTTTATGACCCCTTCTTATCTTAAAATTGTTTTCTCCATTTAAGGAAAAAAGGGTTTATGGTATTGTAAATAAACTGGTTTTTCTTCTTTGAATCTGAGTATCTCAGTACCTGGGCAACTCATCATGTTAGAGCTATGGATTGGAATAGCAGGGGTGTTCTTGTTTTTCTAGGTGGTTTGCATCATGTCTAGCTTGGATATGTCTACTTAAGCTTTCTGGACAGTCACTGTAGGAGATTTTTGTCATTGTAATTTGCAGCTCTATGGGCCTATCTCTTGCTTTTATAAAGTTAACAGACTCAAACCATATTATAACTGGATGGATTGCAAGTAGTATTTCATGATTTAATGTTTTTGCTTGATAGGGTTAGTTTCTCTTGCAAACTGTTCTCTTTTTTATAGCCTCAGAGATGAATTGTACTAGGTATAAGAGATGCAATTAATATAATTGATATAGTGATGAACAAGTGGCACATCTAATGGTTGTTTGAAATTGGTGAAAGCTGAGGCTTTGGAAGTTAATGAGTTGCCAAGTGAAATATGACCTGACGAGAATACCCCAAATAGTACAATATGAAATTTGACAGAAGGGGAAGCCCCTATGGATTTTGAAGTTGATGATGGGTGGAGCAACTTGATTTAGTTGTCTGTGAGGCTTATGTGAAAGAATGGTAGCAGTGGTGGATTGATCACATACAAATATATGTTAATATTGATGGCTCACTAACTTTTTCTTTAATTTTCTTAAAATTTTCGGTGTTGGGTTGGAGAGAGGATTGCAAAATAAAATAAATTGCATTGTCTTTCTGACTCATTCGCTTGCCCTTCTATCTTGATATACCTGGCAAAGGATTGTGTGCATGACATGAAGTTTTTGTTCATGTTTCTATTTTTCAGGGGAGTTTAGTCTATTGGCTTACCAATAGTTCGATAACTGTTGTTCAGGTATCTCTTCTGAAGTATTCTTCCTAAGACTCCTCATCCCAACTTTATTTCTTACTTGACTGGGTGTGCAGATAAATGCTAAAGTAATCTGTTATTGTTGGAAGCTGTTGAAACCTCTCATGTTATGCATTAGATGCCAAGAGGTCTTATTGCAAAAAATGCATTTTCAAATTTGCATGATTTACGGAGAGTGTCTGGAGCTTTTTCCTCCTCCTAACCTGAAAAAAAAGAGCATGATAGATGAACTACTAGATAATGAAGATGGAAATTTTCTTCAAACTTCCCTTGGAAAATGTCTATGGTCTCCTATTTTTCTCACTTTCGCTCCCTCTAGACAGTCTGTCTAGCAGATCGTGCATAGCTGGCGTTCTCTTTTGTAGAATTTTCCTTGTCCAATAGCGGTCATTGAAAAATGTTGCTTATTAAGGTTGCACTTTGCATGTCTTCATGAATCAATGGGTGTGGTGAATATTGGAAATATTAATTTCTTAGAACTCATTACGTTTTTATATACAGCAACTATCTCTAAACCATCCAGATGTTCGCAAGAAACTGGGGCTACCTCAGAAGGATCCTCAATTAGAAGCTGTACATCAGAAAGAGTTGGGCAATTCTGGAGAAATCAAAATAGATCCATCAAAAAATCAGAGCAAAATATCTGTACAGAACCTATCACCTCATGAATTGGTTAATGTTAGTAACTATTTCAGTTTCCTGATATTGAGACTTGAAATGTTGAATTTTTCTTGCTGCTTTCTAAATCTTTGTTTGAAACCTCATCAGCTCTCAATCAAACTCTTAGCAGGAGGACGTAAAGATGAAGCTATGTCCTTTCTACGGTAGTTCTCTCCGTCAATAAAAGCAATCCTCACCACCTCATTTCTTTTCTTTCTTCTCTGTAGCATCCACTTTTTAATATATGTGTTACAGACTTGCTATTGCGAAGGATCACGAGAATGTTCGAGCTTTGCTTATTACCGGCCAGACACTGTTGCAAGATGGTTCCTTACCAGAAGCTACTGAATACTTGGAACGTACTATTGCTAAGGTTTGAGTCTGAAGTCCCACATTTCAGTTTGAGTTTACTGATCTTCTTGATGAAGAATATCAATTTGCTTTTGTGGATTAAGAATTTCCGGAACGTTGTTATTTTCAGTTCATGGGAAGGGTGACTGAATTTGGGAAAGTCAAAATCGATTTGTCTATATTTGGGACTGTTTAAAGTTTATGTAGTATGCAGTTTACTCTGCAGAAAACTTCATTTTTCTAAGTGAACTTAACTTCGCTGCTATAATCCAGCAGATTTGATTTGTTACTGATCAAGGTCTATATCTGCAAGTTCAGCTTTTACTAAAGGAGAATCAAATGGATATTGAGGATGTAGATCTGCTGATTCTATCATCTCAATGGGCAGGTGTTGCCTGTATACAGCAGGTAATGATATTTTGAGAACTTGTCGTGATGATTGACATAAAAATACAACTACTATGCCTCGATCCCGAGCAAATTGGTATCGACTATGTGAATTCTCACTAACCACTCCATTCAAGTTCATCTCAGACACCATATTTACTTGACATAAATCAGTAAGAATTCTAGTCTCAGATATTGAGTACCTTGCATCATTTACATGATTCCATGTAACATGGCAGACTGACGGCAATAGAGAAACCATGTATGTAGGGGATTTATTTTGGTTACACTTTTAGAGGGTTGGACTATCGAAACTCTATTGTGGTATAATGTTAAATGGATTTTCAGACGAGAAGGTTTCTATACGAAATTTCCCTCTTCCTTTTCCTCTGGGGCTGTAGTTGCTAGAAGTTTCATCTTAGTTCTCTTTTTTATTCAAATGTTTTTCATGTACTCCCTCTGTTTCAATTTGCTTGTCCTCAATCACTCATCTTCCACTTTTTATGTACTCCCTCTGTTTCAATTTACTTGTCCTACTTTCCTTTTTAGTCCGTTTCAGAAAGTAACTCTTTAATTTCTACTTTCCACATGACATGTTTAAGACCACAAGAATAAAAGACATTTTAGTTTATTTGACATACTTTCTTAAACTCCTTGCCTAGGCAAAATATGACAAACAAATTGAAATGAGGGAGTATGCTTTCTTCTTATAGACCCCACATGCCCCTAAAGGCCTGCTGATTGCTGTTCTTCTATATAATGATAGTGAAGATTCAACCTGACCTCCCCCATGCCTAGCTGCTCTTCCCCCCTCTCCTCTCCATGTTCTAGACAAACTGACTACTCTTCCTCCCTTTATTTCTGCCTTGCCATTTATTGAAGGAAATCCTAGCCATTGCATGTTTTCTCTCTTTACTCTTTTTCCACTATTCCAAATTACCTATAACCTCAGTATAATAAGTATGGTGGATTGTTTCGGTTATTATGATCGGAAAAGGGCCCAAAATGCCCTTGAACTATTGAAAAAGGTACAAAAATGCCCCTCATCCATCTATTGAGCCTAAAATGCACTTGACATCCACCTTTAGGTCCAAAATTGACTTTTCCTTGGGCATTTTAGGCCCAATAGATGGATGAGGGGCATTTTTGTACCATTTGCAATAGTTCGAGGGTATTTTAGGCCCCTTTCTCTATTATGATTAATGATCAAACTACATCAGTGATTATTATCCCTGAAAACAAGCCTAACGAGGGTGGTTCGGACTTGTATGCCGCATGGCAAGCCTCATAAACAGGGGGTCTTTAATGCAAGTTACTAGCCCAGTCTTAGGGTATTTAAAACACCAATCCTTGAAGGGAGAAGGAGGTTACAAGGAAGTCCACAAGAATGGGTGGACACGCCAAGAACCTACTATAGTTCTGGAACAGAAGATATTAATGGTTTTCCCTCATTTTGATGATAAGGGTCTACAGTAGAGATGTTTAATAGTGAGTTTTCCCGATTGTGATGAGATTGCCATAAGAAATGATGTGAGAAGGTGGCCTCAACTTGCATTGAAAGGTGTCTTCTACTTACAGGTGTTTGATATGAATAAGTGGAATTGTATTATAAACTTTTATTTTGGTGTAAGGAAGCAGATGTAGAGGAAGCTGGTCAGTTGTTTTTTTAGGGTCTCTGTAATTAGTTTGTCTTAGACTACAATTTGTTCATAAGTTTTTGGAGGTCTCCAGCATTAAGAATTCTGAAGAATACTGGTTCTCAAAATCTTTTTTTAGCTAAACCTCACTCCCTTGCTTTCCTCATCCCACTTGTTGGACTCAAATTGAGATTGAACCAAACAAATTATATGAAGGAGGGTTGGTTTTCAGCTGATTTCTCAGAGCCTGGAGTTTGTGTGGATGGTGGACTAAGCTGAAAGGATGCTGACACCTCCGGAATATTGGTCAATGTAGTCTTCAATTCTTTTTATTTGTTTTTTTTATTCTTGAAATCTTCATATTAAGGAAATATGATGACTGTCTAAGTTGCTCTCTCAGTTGGACCCAACTTGTATTTTTCTTGTGGTGACATATTTTTTGGGCTTGGTCAGTGGCAGATATCTCAAGGCCTCTCTATATACTGGAAGTTGTTTTCAGTCGTATGGTGATATTGCATCTCTCTTTTTCTTTTATAGGGCAGGATGGGAGAAGGAGTTGTACACCTGGAACGAATCGCCACGTTGAAAGAGCCAGATGACCCAAAGAGCAAGGCCCATTACTATGATGGATTAGTTCTACTGTCAAGGTAAAGATACATGGTTTATATTCTCAAAGCAACTTCTCGTGTTTATTCCAATTCTACAATTGATTAAACTGGTACATCATATGATTATTTACCAGTACGTTGATTAATGTTGGCCGCAAGAATGATGCAATTAATTATCTACAAATGGCTACTGCTTATGATGAGTGTTACAGAGAATTTCTGCAACAATGTGAGAATGAAGAGGATGATATCACTAGCGACCTTGTCACTAGTAGGAGAGGAGATTACTAACTTCACTAAACTCAATTCTTTTTTTTTCCTGAGATATCATTTGTCTTTTAGGTTTTCTGGTTTTTTTTTTCCGATTTTTCAAATAAAGTATTCATACCAACATATAATTAACTTGTGCTTCAAATATTTCTTTAGTCCAACGAAAATACAGCTATCTAAGTTGTTCCTTAAAAAAACAACACAAAATATGAGACGAATGATGATACTAAAATATTCAAACAAATAATAATAATAAAATTGCAAGTTAATATATCATAATGAACATGATCATACTTTAAAAGTGCTAAATCATGTTTAAATAAGCCTAATAAGTATCAATTGCATGACTAAACATTAAAGAAAAAATAAAATTAGATTATATATTTTAATTGTCTAAACCAATGTAAACTAAACAATAAATATTCAACATTATTGTCATTCTTTAGTGTTGGATTTGTTTTGATAGCATTAATATTGATTTGATTTTGATTTGAATTTTAATTGAGTTACTATGTTAAACGATAAAAACTATTTTAAAGTATAAGAAATATAAAAAAATTATGTCAAAGTAAATATTTTTATGTATAAAATTAATTTTAAAAATTATATATATATATATATATATATATATATATATATATATATATATATATATATAATGTTGGGTTGGTTTGGTCTTAGTTTAAATTAAATCAACCAAGAGTCAGGTTTTTTTTATTAATATCAAATTAAGTCAAATCAAATCAGTAGGATTTTTTTTCTGGTTTGACACATTTTTGGTTCGGTTTTAGATCGCCCCAGCAGAGGTATATAATTGTTGAAAATGATGTACTAGAAAACCAGGCACCATCAATTTGACTTTTTTCAATTTCATCTAAACATGGTTGAACTTATTCTTTGATAAATGATCACTATGAGTCAGACTCAATAGAATTTAATCAATCCTATTTTCTGTCGTTAAGGTGGAGAACGGTGGAAGTACAAATTTTATCTTGTGATAGATACTTTTGAGATTGAAATCAAAATTTCAAAACTAAATAACTAATTTTGTAAGAAATAAAACGTGACCAAATATTCCTAAGATAACACAAAGACAATCAATTATTCAGAACACAAAAAGAAGCTTAATGAAGGAATTTTGGCAAGTTTCAGATTTTCGACAAACGAAATTGGTAAATTGGCTTGAATTGTTGGGCCCATGCGCGATCTGAATTTAATCGCGGCTTCACGGGCTTTGATCACCTGGTGAAAAACTGAAAACAAAAAGTCTTGTCTCTGTTATCTACTTGTTTCTCTCTAACATACTACTTTACAATGCCTTCTTATTTTCTTATTGATTAGCAGACTTGCTCTAGGGTTTAATTTTCTGTACATTTCTATCAAAATTCATTATCTTTTAAGCTATTGCGTCTGTGCTTTGAGACAAGACACACAATAGCGACAATGTAATATGAGAAAAATGAGCTCAGAAGACCTTTTAAATCTTCAATTACATAAAAATAACAAGTGGGGTTCACTCAATTTTTTTCCCTGTTTATTTAAACAATAATTAAGTTAAGAGGGGTACAAATTATCATCATATCATATAGAGTGGCAATTACCACTATTTTTTATGTCCCTACAATCTATATCGACATTGGATCTAATGACAATTAACTAATACTGGTAAAGACTTTAACACTCTAGGTTAATGTGTATATTTATTGTCGTTAAAAATTATTTTTGTTATAGCGTTAATGATTCATCCAGATTTTCTCATTAAGCACATTTGTTTTGTTTCCTCGTAAAACCTCTTAATGGGCCTAAATGAATTAGACATGTACAGACTCTTAACATCTCAAACTCATTAAAATAAGGAAAATTATGCGGATAAGTAAATATATACTAGTTAATTAGCTAATATAGCTATAGTTTAAAATAATTACAGCTCGCAACAAGCATAGCTCTCTATTTACGTCTCTCTTCTTCTCTCTCGACTCTCTCCTCCTTTATACATATACAAATACAAATTATACAAATCATATACAATATGCATTAGTATATATGGCCTCTTTTGTACATATACAATTCGCCTCTTTCGACTCTCTCCTCCCTCTCCCAATCTCGCTTGCCAAATTATCAAATACAAATTATACATATACATATACAATATGTATTTAATTTGTATATCTGGCCTCTTTTATACATATACAATTCGCCTCTCTCCACTCTCTGTCCTCTCTCGCTAGCCTCTCTCCTCCCTCTCTAGATCTCGCTCGCCTCTCTCTTCCTCTCTCCCAATCTCGCTTGCCATATATATAAATACATATGTATACCAATTACCATTATATAATTTTTTTGACAAATATACATATATAATTCGACCCCACGTTGTGGGATTTCATTGGGTTGTTGTTGTATACATATATAATTCGACAGATATACATATACAATTCGCCTCTCTCCACTCTCTTCCCTCTCTCACTCGCCTCTCTCAATCTCGCTCGCCTCTCTCATTCCTCTAAAATGTAGCTACGAATCGTAATTAGCAAACTATAGATATGAAGCATAATTAAGGTATTTTGGAGTTGCTATATGTGAAAATTACCCTTAAAATAATCTGCTTTATTTCTAAAACTTTTCCAGCCTTTACGCTTCTCTTCTTGGGAAAATTTTCACGTGGCTCACTTTTCTTTGTCAACCTAAAACCATTTTTTTCTCTCTTCAATTGATAAATTTTCATAATCTTTATAAGTATTTTATCTAATATTTATATATTTACAATATTTTTTGGAGTATATATTGATATTTACCAAAAACTCTTATTGCTGCAAATATAAATTTTCTTGAAGCTGTCAACTTTTATTTTTGAAATCCTACGTATCTTTATCCACAATATTTTTTGAAAGGTCTGCGTACACGATGTGGGATTTCACTGGATTGTTGTTGTACGTATCTTTATCCACTTCATAATCTATTTTGTACCAGAAAAATCAACTTTTGATTATTCATGTGCAATAAAAGTAGAAATTTCTATTTTTGTATCATTAATTCAGTGTGAGTGTAATAATTCTCCATGCTATGATGGGATTTGACTCCTCTCCGTTTCTTCCCGTGCATGTTTGAATGATTGACATTTGTCCATTTTAAATTTTTAAAGGCTCCAATTAAATATAATTGAGTTAAACAAATATTCTAATTGTAAATTACTGTAATTTTTTTTTGTTCAAATCTTAGAATTGAGGCGCAAAATATATTGAGTATTTGGTCTCACTTACTGTGCACTTTAAATGCTTTTTCTTTCTCATGAATATCTCATGAAGAGTTGATATTAAACAATTGATAATTTACTTTATTGTAGTCTATTTTTCAGTTTCTTTATACACATATTTATTGTTCATACTTATTATTATTAATCTTAAATTAAACATATAGTTGTGCCTCTCCCAATTTGAAGTAAATTAAGTTAAGTTAAGATGTATCACTAAAATTTCGATAATAATTTCAGGAATACTTATGTATTATCTCATTATTTTTAGTGGCAAATCAATACATGCATAAATAAACCACAAATCAAAGATACACCATCAGTTGTCTGCCATTTTTAATTATATGGCAAAAGCACCGCCCACATGTTGAAAGCCTATGGCTCATATATTTTCTCAATTTTTAGTTCACACAAAATCTCTAAAATAATTATTTGGCTAAGAAAATAAAGGGGCATGTGTAAATAGCTAAATTAATCAAAATATTACGAGACACTAGTTTGTGGAGTTGGTCTTAATCTCATCAAGAATTTAATATTCAATAAGATTTATTTTTTTGACAATTTTTAAGGAAGAAATTAACTTTATAATTAGCAAGTGCTTTTTCTTTACAATCTAAAATGACGTACCTTATTTTCTTCTTACCTTTCATTGTTAATAGTATTATACTGCTTTATGTAGTGGCATGTAATCCTTTTTTTCTACTTTTTTTGCTATTTGATTTGTGTGTCCATCAATTATAGGTCGAGGCAGAATTTTGAAATTTATAAATTCTGAACTTTCCATCAAATTCTTATAATTAATAAATTTTTTAATATAAATATAAGGTCAAAAAAATTATTTAATTCTTCCGAACACATACTTAATATCGTAGTTTTGCACTTGTTGTATTCGCTTTATCGAGATTCAAAGGTGGAGGAAATGTAAAATTAACGAGTTCAATTGAATTTTGAACAAAAAATAAAGGTTCTACTTATCAATATAAATTTTGAATCCGTCTCTGAGCCGATTCATAATCCTGAGATGATCCAATTAATTAATCCTTGACATGTACTCTATCTTCACTAGTTGGTTATTTTTTGTCAAGAATCCTTCTGGTTAGGTAACTTTTCTCTTTCAGTCGTTGGCAACAAATTCATAGCATTTATTCATTAAATGTCAAATATATAGAAAAAAAATAGATCTATATACGTATTATTAGAAAGACTTAAAACTTATAAGCAAGTCAATAGTATTTATATATGTACTTATATGAGATGATTTGATAAATCGAAACAGTGCGTCAATTTCCTTCCATCAATTTTTATTCGATTTTACATTACGTTGATCGTTTTTTGCCCTCAATTATCGACCTGTTTTTAGGTAGTGATATACCTTATAATTAAGTTATAGGGTACTTTAGTTTCGTATTATCATATAATCAAATGAAAAGTTGATTTTTTTTAATTAGGAAGTTAAATATATTATCACATGTATTGCGTATGGACACAACTTTGAATTAAAATAATGTGCATTTTTTAATTATTTGTTTTTTTTTTTTATAATAACGTGGAGTTTCAAAGGTGGCTAAAAGGGCGGTAGCAAAAAAGATGCTCATTGCTAATTTCTTCGTCTCTATTGAAGCCATTGCTTTCATAACATATGGAAAATTACTTAGCTGTATAAACTAAAAATAACCTTTGTTTTTTAATATTAATATATCTTGTTCAAATATTGCCAGCCATAATAAGATTTTCAAAATTTCTTACCCTTAAAAAGTGTGATTCCGTGGCCAATAAAATAGGTTGATTGAGAATTATTAGGATTAGATTCATGTATATTTTAATTGAAATAGAAAATATTAGACATTTTTTAATCATTTATTCAAGTTCTAATGAATAAATTATTCATTATTTATGTTATTTGGAGAAAACTGACTATATAATTAATAGAGATGCAAAAAAAGCTAGATGGAAAAAAAGATTTTGAAGTCGCCTCCATATCATTAGCCATAGAAAATAAATTTGTTGACTCAAAGTTTTGAATTTACGTTTTTTTTACACGTGGCCTAACCAAATTCACAATCTTAAAATGTTCACATGGATGAAATTATATATATTCCATGTTGTAATAATATGATGAGATAGGTTACTTGTATTGACTTGACTTTTGAAGGCGTTTAAAAAGGAGATTCATGTCATTGTTCTATTATATATTATAATTAATAAAGTGGGGAGGCAAGCCAACAAATCCACATTCATCATTTCTCATGGAAACTCTATTAGTAATTCAATGTAACTATTTAAATAGCTGCTTATCATATAGAAAATACGTTACAATTATTTCTACTTTATTTGTATAAATATCATAATTTTACGATGAAGTAGATTCAATTAAATTTTCCTTGAACCATATAGCTCTGCTCTTGGTCAAACCAACCTCCTGCCTTTGGTGACGATTATAACATATAACGAACAGATTTAACTTAACTCAATTTTTTTCGAGACAAAGTGTGTGTAGATAATCATCAAAGTTTTAAAAAGCAATAAATTTTGAACCCATAATTTATATAAGTTGGATGTATTAAATTTAAATTTTAAATTCCATTCATCTAAATGTATGCTAGGACCAAATTTTGATATTCAAAGATTAATTCCATCAAAGTCTTTTACTCTTCTTTTTTTGTTTGTTTTTCAGGACACCGCATTAGAGTTTTGATTAAATTCGGACTGCACACTGCAGAGCCTATTCGAGGGTGGCGCTTCCAATATGATTTTCTCTATACCCAAAGCTAAAACCTGAGACCTTTGATTAAGGGTGAAACAGTCCCACTACGACATCACAACCCATATTGATATCAAAGTCTTTTACTTACTCCTATCCTAATATGGAAAGTTAGGAAGCATGAGGTAACCCAGTTGGGTTTCTTTCAGACTTTTTGATTTTTTTTCGAAAGTCTATACCTACTAAATAACTTCATCAACCTGCAACTTATATAGAATCCTTTTAATTTGTTAGGAAAAGTTTGTTACTCCTAGTTGAATCTTGTGGGTTTCTTCATGACATTCATTTCTAGGTAAGCTTCATGGAGTCTAACTAGCTAATTAGGTTTTTCTTTGTTTCAAATACACCAATAGTGTAAAACTTGTTATCAAATTTTATTTAGAAATTCGAATTATGACTGATTTTAATTCTGCACGTGAACACATAATTAATTACATATTTATATTTTACACTCTTGATTCGAATTTTGTATAAATTTGTACATGGTGTTAAGCGATTGTTACATAAATAAGTTAACCACATATAATATGTCAATTTCTTAATTTTTAAGCATTAGCCTCAATAAACACTAAAACCTCGGGACTGATGTGTATCAATAATTAAAGAAGCCGACATATTTTCTGTGGTTAACTTAACTAATAGATGCTTGAGAATGCACCCAAAAGCTTTTTTAAAAATTAAACCGAAAGTGTCTAATAAAAATATTTTATTATGTATTCAAATGCTCAATTGAAACAACCCATAGTTCGAATGTCTAAAATGAAACTTAGTGACAATTTAAGGGCGTGTCGACTTATTAATTTATTTTTTTTTACACATTTTTCAAAAAATTAACACTTACCAACCAATACTTGGTAAGTATTGGTAATTACTTCAAGCTGTGATTGGTGTATATAACTATTAAGTGTCATTCTTTTCTTTGTTGGATCAACTTCCTTAGCTTCACGTTGAAAATTAGACGAAAAATTAAGGGATATTATCAATTATAGCTTCTTTCCATTCTCTCCTTTTAATTAATTATTTGTGTGTTTAAAAGGCGGGTTTGAAGTACAATACGGATTTGAAATTTTAGTTATTCTTGGTTACTGGGTTTTAAATTTATAATTTGTAAATATTAAATATATTTTAAAGATAAACACATGGTTTACACCAAAGCTTTTACTGAATTTGTAGTCAAAACTCGATCTACCTCCGTCCTTGATGTTACTTAATATTTGACGGTACTATGTTTTAAAAATAATCCAAATGTAACATATATTTCCTATATAAAATGGACTAAAAACACATATTTTAATTTTTGATTAACAGATGACTTCTTATTAATCAAAACTGAACGTTACATAATCAAAAAGAAGCTGAATTTCTACCTCTTACAGTTAACTAATTAATGCCTACATATAGTCAACTACATATCACAATCTACAGAATATCAAAGAATCTAAGGATATGAATTTAAACTTCTTAATGTACTCTGTCAGTGCGCAATGTTCCTGCCCTTGATGTGTATCTGGAGTGCCATATCTTTACAAGTCATATTCATGTCACCTCTTCCATGTTGAAACCTCCTTTGATTTCTGTCTTTCCATATCCCATAGATCACCATAGCAAACATGCAACAAGTGATTTCTGCATTTTCATGTTTCCTCTTTGCTAGCTTGCACATTGTCTCCAACTCCTGCTGCCATGTCCCAACAGGTCTACAGTGTCCCAGCAATGTAAGTATTCTAGTCCACAGTTGATTATTGCAGTCACAATTAAAGAACAAATGCCCAAATGACTCCACCTCCTTTGCACGTAGAACACAGTACATTGACACTTGGATACCAAATTTGTGAAGTCTCTCCACAGTAGCAAGTCTATTTTGTACAGCCAGCCACAAGTTGAATCTATGTCTTGGTTGCACTTGCTTGTGTAGTGTGATTGCTTTCCATGGAACTTTAGGGAGGATAGTCTGTAAGGTAGTATAAGCTTTCTTAATCTAGAATCTCCCCTCTTTGGTAAGTGTATCTAAGGTTTGCTGAAGAGTGCCTTGGCTGAAACTCTGATTCAGTAAACTCTACCAGACTATCAATGATCTTCTTGACTACCCACGCTGCATTTTTAGGTGAATTCATCACCTATACATTTGAGTTCTTAACATAATAATAGTGAATCCATCTTATCAACAGGGTGGCACACCCTTTCCCAAGCTACTAGAGCTTTTCTAGATATTTCACCAGTTCCAGTTCACAAGAATGATCTACATACAGCCTTCACAAGCTTTATGATCTTCTTTGGCAATACAAAAACTTGAGCTCAGTAACTTTGCATGTCAAACACTACAAATTTTATAAGTTGTAATCTACCAGCATAGGGTAACATTCTCTCTGACCAACACCTAACTCCTAAGTATATTCAGATACTTAGGAGTGCCATTATCTACCAAAATCAGAATTTAGGAATAACTGAAGGACTAAAAATGTTATTATCGCTTTAATCTAAATTTCTTAGGTGATAAATATATGATTTTTAGTTTAAAATATCACCTTGATGGCTCATTCCGACTAAAATGAGGAACAACGTGAGTTTTTTTCCCACTCAGTATTTGGTGTACGCTTTGAGTGCATCAAAAATCCCATTATTGAAGCTAAAATGCTCTCTATTAAAAGGTGATTTGATAGTTGAAGCTTGAATTCGAAGTTCTATAATTAAAAATAAAAAAATACTTATCACTCCATCATAACGTTCGACAATAAACAACGTGAATCGTTAATTCAATTACTTACCATACATATAAGCTAGAGTCGTCTTACTTTAATATTTTTAATTTCACATAGAAAAAGTTGCGGCAAATTTGGTAAACTATCAAATGTTAGTTTCATACGTGGAAATGATAATTGGTTTAACGTGAAATACAAGTTATGAAAAAGATTTGTTCCAATTCACGTGGGGTAAAAGTGATTATTCCTTTGAAATTTATTTCCCTTCACTCAATTTTCCAGATAATCCCCAAAAAGACCAAAAAATTTATGGTCCCCAAACATCATAAATTTATACATCAGAAACTCTCAAGTGTACAAAATGTCGGGAGAGGAAGCACTACAAATAAAGTTTGATGTGATAATAAATAATGAAAATAAATTAGATACGAGAATTTTATATAGAAACCCCTCAAACAGATAGAGGGAAAAAAATCACGGGGTAGAAGGATCTTAGTATGATAATATGGGAGTACACTGCTCTCAAATACAAGAAGAAAACAACAATTAAAACTTCTCTCTTGTAAAAGGAACAACTCATTAAAGAGGACACTCAAGACTACAATATTTATCTTGATGTATAACTCTCATGTGTTCTTATTTTTTGGGGTTGTATTTTGTGAGATAATCTAAATGAGGATAAGAGGCGCGTAGAATTCGCGTATTGCACTCCCTTTTTGACTACGCATTTTTGACTATCTTGCACAAAAGCCACAGGAAAAAAAGCAAGAAACACAAAAGCCACAGGAAAAAAAGCAAGAAACAAGGAGTGTTTCGTAGGAAGAAAAGGTTTTTCTGAAAAATGCTTTTTTAAAAAATATTTTTTAAAAAATAATTATTTTTTTCTAGGGTAAGCAAAAAATATTATCCTAAAAGGATGTGTATAATATAGACAAATACTATCGGAGGTGGCCATGTGGAGCGGGGAGGTAGAGTATGGGGTGGTTGGGTGAGGGTGAAGATGAACATAGTGAAATTTATTTTTCTACTTTCATTAAGAAACTAGTTTTCCTCATTTTTAAGGAATTTGTTTTTCTAAAAAAATTATTTTCCAAAATATTTGATGAATTCAATGTGAGAAAATTAAAGGCAGCATTTTCAGGAATTTGTTTTTTTTTAAAAAAAATATTATTTTCCAAAATACTTGACGAATTCAATATGAGAAAATTAAAAAATATTTTCCAACACCGAACACACCCAAAAGAACAAAGTAAAAATGTATTTTTTTCATGGGAACATAAGTAATTTTTTCTTTCATTTAAAATCCCTATGTTATAAACCTTTAATTAAAAAAATAATACTGTCAAAACACTATTGATTCTTATATTTATATATTTTGCATATTACATTGTATGATTTGCATGCATATGTTATTAATGAAAAGGAGAAATAGTAATGAGTTTTAAGTTAGAATGGATTCTTTCACCTAATAGATTAGCTTTTTTTGGATTTATCTCTCCTATTTTTGTCTATGACAATTGCCACTAGAATAAATCGATTAACGTTTGAAATTGCGATTCAAAATGATATATAACCTAAATTCAAGAAAGATATGAATCATAATCAGTCGTATAGATCCTTTTTTTAATATGGGCTCTCTTATTACATTTCACATTTTAAATATGCTTATTAATTAAATACTAAAAATGATCCACACATGATTATACAATATACGTTTGTTTGTGAAAAATATTTTCCTCCATGTGTGTGTATATATATTAGAAAATGCAAATGCTTTCTTCATCTAACATTTTTCTCAAAAAAATAATTCAACCATACGATTTATTTATTTATTGGAAACAAATTTCTAGAAATTAAACCAAAAATATATTCATATATACACCATCATAGATTTTAAGAACCGTGTGAAGACAATAGGAAGATTCCAAAATAGACAGAAAAGATGTGGCAAAAGCTAAGAGAATATTTTTAATTATATTATTTTCGTCTTGTCTTCATATTATTTTTGTATGGCAAAGGTGCAATAGAAGTGTAACTTTTGACACATTTATTCATATAGCCATATTGGAACTAATAAATGCGGTCAAGTTATAAGTATTCATTTATCATTAATCAGAGATTTTGAATTTGAGATTTATTGGATATAGATCTTAGCCGTTAATTATTATGGACATTTTACTCCAATATATATTTTTTCGATATGAATTTAAATATAATCATATCCAATACGAATACAAACACCAGGTAAAAGATAAAAAAAAATACACAATAAAAAAGTTGGAAAGAAAACATATATATAATGGATGAAAGGATAAAATCCCAAAAATAATTATTCGTCTTCTTCCTTTGTTCATTAGTAGGAAGAACATGTCCAAAACTTCACATATACTTCGAAATGGGAATCTTGAGAATATATATTTCTTTTGTATTAATTTTTTTTCACACTCTTTTCATAATATTTCAAAAGTTTGACTTATATTATACCACAAATATTATTAATTTATAAAACATTAATAACGACATAACAAATTTAATTTCCCTGCTAAGTGCTAATTTTAAAATAAACTTTCATGTACGTGTTTTTTATACTAAAATAACCTTTTAACTACTAATTTCATAGTTTTAACTTTTAATTACTATAGTTAGTATTTTGCATCAGTTAGACTAACCCTTAAATTATGTGTTCAGCCAGATATATATTTCATCGCTTTGAAAGAAACTATCTTATAACCAAAATAAATTTAAAAGAAATATTTATAATTTGAGCAAAAGAATTGAGAAGATACATATCAGTTTAATCCCACAAATGAAGCATAAAAAGAATATGATATACACATATCTTACTTCTAACTTTATGAGATAAAAATTGGTTATTTCCGATCCTCGACTCAAAAAAAGGTTTAATAAAATATAAAACTCGTCAATTTTACATTTTGTCAAACCACATTAAATTCTACCAAAACAAAGAGTGTATAAAAAAGAAATGTGAATGTATTTTATTGTCAATGAAATTTGTTGAGCTAAGATAAGTTAGTAATGGCCATTAATTATAATCACAAAAGAAATTGAAAATTTCAGGAGTTGGTGGAAAAATTGACACTCAAAAATGGAATTTTGAAACTTCCATAATGGCCCACAAAAAAATCGTGGGCTTTGTATTTACTGGGATTCTAGAAGCCCACCTACTCATAATCAAAACTTCCAAACCAAGTAGTTTTAAAATAGAAAGGTGTAAAAATTTATTCACGTTTAATAATTGCATCAAATTAGTAAATGTAAAATATTATGCTTAATATACATATTTATTATTTCGATATATTACGTGTTACAGATTTTTACTTTAATTTTTACTCTATAAAGGTTATTGTTATATCATATATTTAATATCGAGTGTGAATAAGTTTTTATTTAGCGAGCTAAATGATTTGTCTTTTCTGCTAGTCTTGTTCATTGATTTTATGACTGATTTTTTGTGCATGAAAAGACAGTCTCAGTGCATTTTTGTATGTTTTAGCAACTTATTGAAACCACACATTTTGCCTTTATTTAAGAACCTCAAATGTAATTGATCAGGTTATGGACTATGGTATTTCCAACTTAAATTATTAAAGATCACATATTTTTTATGTAGATAATTATATTTTCGATATACTTCCTGATTTATTTGGAGATCAATTGTGTGTCACGGTCACTCTTATCAATAGAGTATTTATGATCACCAAAGTCAATAGGTTTTCTTTTGTGTATATGTGTCTTCAAAACTACACGTAAAAGTAATAAAAAATAGGCATGTACACAGAAAAATGACATTCACCTAATTATCACTTCACCATGTTTATACTGATCTCGTCGAAATATATATTGATTCTATAACATTATTAGGTTAAAACAATTTAAAGATATTCTTACATGCTATATGATATGATATAGTTCGATTTTTTTTCAAAAGCATCACAACATTACTTATATCGCTAAAACCCTTTATATATAACTCCATCCCCCCCCCCCCCCCCCCACCTATCAACATAGAACTTTATTTGCTTTCTAAACAATTAAATTTTAGAAGATCAAATGCCTGTTATCAAATCTTATATCATACAAGGATAAAAATTCATATATATCTAAAACCCTTAACTAAATTATCGTGTACAAGCTAAAAAGAGAAAACTTATGACGCAGAAAAAATATTGTCTAATCCATGAACTTCTATACAATTTAGGCAATTGGAAAGGATTATTGGAAAAGAAGAGGATAACGTAAGCCAGTTGGCCAAAGATTGTGACCTTATAATATATAAAATAGTAAAATTCCAGAATCATGAAGACATGCATGCACATGAATTATTATTGGTTAATGTAAAGTTTAATTAGTTGAGTAGGCCAATATATGACACTATATGATTCAATTGTATTTTAGCTGGTCAAGGGAAAGTAGGATGATGATGTACAAGTTTATAACTTAACTAATTTCAAAAGTCTATACTATAATTTTTCTTACAAATATTTTTTATCTTGGTCAATGAACATCTTTTGAAACTATTTACATGGTAAAATACCAAAATCTTATACATATGAAATTGAAATATCATGAATTAACGATGAATAAACTGTCGCTAAATAACAAAGAATTATCATTTATTGTATTTAATGATAGATTAGCGAAGGATTATGAGAATAAATTTTGTTAGCTACATACAAACTATTTAGCGACAAATTGCAAAGCTAATATTCTAATATTTTTTTGGGTGTATATAACCCTCAAAAAATGCTTGTAGATCTAATTAATTCCACTTCACAAAGGAATCACTATTGCTATATATTTTTGTCTCTTTTACCATTATAACTTGCATACAAAAATGAAGCATTAAAATTTATTATGTTTATACACGTAATGATGTCTTTGTGTGCTTGTTCGAATTGACAATTAAAAATTTAGATAAAGAAGGAAGATTGTTATTAGTTAACACATAACATAGATTTAGTTAATTTTTTCATAAATTTTCATAATACAACAATATGAATACGAAAAAATAAAGTTCAAATAATCATCTCGAATTTGTTTGGAATTGAGTCATATATAATTGTGTAGGTTATATATCTACATTTATAGAGTATTTTATTACTCCAAGCACTAGTAAATGCCATTGTATAAAGTTAGAGTACCACTACAATAAAAAATAAGAAGTCAGTGATAAATAAATTCTATCGTTGAACAATAGTCAAGGTATTCATAAGTGGAGGTTAGTGTCTCAAATGACTTGGGGCTTCTTTTTTACTTTTTTATGTTTTCATTCGATGTCTGGTATATGCATTGACTCAGATATATATATTTGGATGTTGCAGGGCTCGTTTTGAGCATAATATTTTTAACATAATTTTTTTCATATTCAAAACTCAAATCTAAAACATATTGTAAAGAATAAAGGAGATCCCAATCATTCCAATATGATCCACATTGAGTGGTGTAAGGACTTTGCTAGTTCGTTAGGATTGAGGAAGAAACTCAACCTCATAAAACTTCACGCGTTTTTATGATTCTTTTACCCTAATTTCACAAGTGAAAGAGATTGACTGAAAGAAAATAAAGTAGAGAATGTCCCTAGTATTGTTATTCCACAGGTCCTCATTTATTTGGTACTTTTCTACCACTAAAAAAAATTAGATTTAAGGACGGACAAATTTTATAGCTAAACAATAAAATATATCGCTAATTTTACATTGTGACGAATTAGCGATAAATTTTTGTTAGCTACAAGAAAAATAACAATGAATTAGTGACAAAGTTCATAGCTAATTTCAATTTTGTTTAATAGTGTTCTCTTGCTGGATATTTTAATCAATTCTAGATTTAGGTTAATAAACTACAGTAGTTTATCTCTTTTGAATTAAATTAAAGTTGATTAGATATTCAATAAATATTTCTCCACTATGTTGCAGAGCAAAACAAATTAACTACCAACCCAAATAAAGGAAGATAATTGTAATAGGTTAACCACCAGTAAATAGATTACTCTAATTATGATAAATCCCCTAATATTATTCTTTTTCCCATTTTAACTATAGCTAAATTAGCTCAAAAAGATTATTCTAAAACAAATGCCACTTAATTAGGGATTCAAGACTAAAGTTAGTTATGGTTTACAACTATACCTTTAATATCAAAGTATTTAAGAGGCACCAATCAATCTATTTTACTTATTAAATAAGAATAATTTAGTAAATTATAATTTGTATTTATTATTTTCTTAATAAGCGAGAAATGAAATAAAATAAAAATAAAAATCACACTTTCGTTTCTACAAATTTAATGTATGTCCCTCTGTATATAGTACTTGTCTTATTAGTTATTGTGTTCTTTTTACTGTGACATTTTTAAAAAATAAATCTCAAAAATTAGGTCATCATATATTCTAACCTCTTCAATTTTTACTTGTATCATTATACTAAATATATTATTATTGTTGTAACATCTCCCCTCCTCGTCTCGCCTCAAATCTCTTTTCAAATTTATCTATTCCTTTATATATATTTTTTCCTTTACCTTCTACAACTCGTCTCATTCCACCCCTTTATGTTTAAATTTTGTTATAATTTACCGAATTAAGTGATCTTCATTCAATTTTCTTCATAATTCTTATAAATTCACCGCTAGTTAAAAGTAGTTGGATCTTAATCGTTAATTAAAGGAGAAAAAGAGCATAAAACGAAATGGTCATAACAACATTTATACATGTCCGTAGAAGCAAGAATAATTAAGATATTGTTTGTCTAAATATATATTATGTATATAATGTCTTCTTAATATGAACAGTATTTGGTTACGTTATATATAGCAATGTTTTAACATTTATAGCGTCAATATTTTCCCTTATACCAATTAATTTGGGAAATTATTGGAACACTGTCCTACCAGACGAAATTTTACCGGTTTTGAAATAGGATTCTACCAGACGAATTTAATTTATTTTTAAATTTTTTAAGTTACCGTTAATTTTTTGGGGGTTACTTTATCATAAATCCAAGCTCACACCTTGTTCTTGAAAGACATTTCGAATATTTCATGAAAACTTGGGTATTCACAAAGATATCAAGACTCAAATATTGTCTTTCTCAAAGCTTACTCGGCGATAAAATATATCACAAGGACGTTAATATCATCCTACGTTTAAGAAATACACTACTAACGATCCATAGATCACGGGAAAAAAATTCCGTTATTCGAGGGTTATTAGACATAGTGTATTTCTTGAATATGACATGATTCAGACCTTCTTGCGATGTTTTCATCGCTAGAAACGTCGGACATTGATTTTGAAAAAGACATTATTTGATGCCTTGATCTCTTTGTCAATATCTTATGAGTTTATAGGATCTCGAGATGTCCTTCTTTAAGGGAATATGTGTCCCTTTTTATTGGCATGACGTAAGATTTGGGGCAAGAGAAACTCTAGGACCTTAGAGTTTGAAAATGGTTTGAACTCATCTCGTAGAGTTCTATTTTAAATCCAGTAAGATTGATAAAATTTCAATGGATATCTCTTATCTTTAATTTTAATAGGTTTCTGGTGGCGCGATCGAATTATTAGGATTCAAATACGAACCATTAATTAAAAAACAAAAAAAAAGTAAAATTATTTTCCAACATGCATGAATGATCTGATGTTTGAATCATTATTCGATCTATTATATTATTTAATTGCAAGAAACATGACGTATATAGTTTCTTACCGATTAAGGGTCCAAGAAATTGGTTGGCAAGGCATTAGGTTTTCCTCTGTTTGAGGTAATTTCACTTAATTGTGCTTGTAGTTTCCATTTGGTTAGGATTTCTTTGAAAGCCTTCAGTCAAGTTCTACTAATAGTAGTAATATTAGTAGTGGACTTATAAGGACCATTATATTTCATATATAATGGTTGAATCAACTTAATTTTACTAAATACTTATTACTTTTCACCAATAATATATACAAGATAATTCAGTCCATGAAGACTACTTATAAGGACCATTTCAAAACAACAAATTTTCTATCATGTTTTATTTTATATTTATGTCTTATTAGTTCAATCTCCTCCCACTCTGTAACGGTGAAATTAAAATTATTGTAATTTTTTTATTACATAAATTATTAAATTCCAACTTGTAAGAGCAAGTTAGCAATTATTTTTTGAGGTTATTAATTTATGTTAATCGTAAAACTTATTTGTAATATTTTATATGTTGATAATATTTTATACGGGTCAACGTAACCCCAAGCTGCCGGAAACCCCAAATGCCTTTATTTATTACTTCCTCGAAAACACTATTTGACTTGTGCAAAGTTTAATAAAAATGAAAATTATTAAATTTCGTAGTCTAAAACACTCTTTCATCATTTATCTGGCTTTAAATTATTTCATAAATAAATTTTAAAGTTAAATTATTTTTAATTATAAAAAAACAATATTTTAAAGTGCTACATAAATTGAGACGGGAGTACTCAAAACCAAAACAAAAATAGGCAGCAAGTACAGTAGAAGTTGTAGATAGACGGATCTAATTATATTTAAACAGATTAAAAAGAATCATTAAATAATTGAATAAAGATTCAATTTGTTCAAATTTATTTACAAAAATGAAATTAGCCAAGGTGGGTTAAATATCCAAAGGACAACATTTAATCGCCCATTCTTTTTTATTTTTCTCTTTTTATATATAAATAAAAAGAAAAAGCAATATTGACACATTTCTTCTTAAAGTATTAGCTTAAATTCTTTCAAAATGTACATAATTACCGATCTCAAAATTCTGTTTCGTGTATATTGGATTGCTGTTGGGCCCATTGGGTTATTTCGATTTCAAGCGTTAGATGCGTCAGTAAACAATTGAATTGGAAAAGATCAAATGAGTTATGAAAAAAATAAAATGAATTGATTATGTCCCCTCTATATATCTGTCTTACAAAACTTTTGTCGATTTTAGCAATACTGTTTAGTTCATCAGGTTATGCATGTTTGGGGGAGTAAAAATAAAATGTTTTCTTAATTACAAATCGAAAGAATATTTTACTACTCCATCATAATTCTTAGTAAATTATATTGAATCTTGTTTATTGTTATTGTAATGTAATATGATGATTCCTATATAGCATCAATAATTTATATATTGTTGTGCATCTTTTTCTCCAACTTTTGCTACTCATCCGATAAGAGTTTCTATTACTATATATTATGACTGAATAACAGGAACCTTCGGATGTTTATTTTACAACTAACAACATCATACCACTTGAATTCCCGAGAAGTCTCGCTGCATTGAAAGCGGTAGACTAGTGCGTCTATCCAGTGAAGCACGAGCTCAAGATGGTAGAATGTACGAATTTTATCATAGAAAATAGATAGACTATTTTCGAAAGATCCTCAACTCAGCTATAGCAATTTTCAGGTACAAAGAATAAAATAGAGCGAGTTAATAATGAATAATAATGGATATCAAAAAGAAGAACTACAGTAACACAATAGCAAACACCAACCACCCTGAGTACGACAACACTATCCTAATACTCTAATACGTGTTCTCCACACCCTCCAATCTAAGATCATATCGTCAGTAATTTGAATCTGAGTCATATCATGTTGTATCACATCTCCTCAATATTTCTTCGGTCTACCTTTGCTTCTCTCCGTATCCTCTATAACCAACCTTTCACGTCTTTTCATTAGTGTATCCACACATCTACTCTTCACATGATCAAACAAAATATATCAGACGTTTCTTTTTTTTTGTCTCGGCATCATTATTCTTTGGATACTTATCGAATAAACTTGCTTTTGTACAATATTTTGCAATTTACATAAAACAAATATAAACTCTACTGAAAAGACGTTCGCAAGCACAAATGGATTACTAATTTTCCTTACGTGTACTACTAGCTAGTACTATTACTATTTAGTACTATAATATGAACATCTATTCATTCTATACGAGTCACCACAACAAGCAAACCCACGATACAAAGAAATTACTAATGCATGGTTAGTACTTTTTTGTAGTTTATTTATATATAAATTGAACCTATTCTATCAAAATGCAGAAAGGACCCTCACTTCCTCGCCATTTTTAAGAAAGCTCTGATAAACCAAGCCAAATCCATTTCTCTCTCTCTCTCTCTTTGTATATAAAAATAGCCAAAACTTTCGGTCAGTTCCGGTCCCCTCTTCTTCATATATCAGCAGGATTCTGCAGAAAACTCCGTTTTCAACATATATTAATTATTTATTCGGTTCAGTATTTTGATTGTGCTTTGATTTGGGTCAAATGAGGGGGTTACCTGGGCATGAACGCCGGTGGACATCGGATACGGTATCTTCCGGAAAGGATTTAAGTGGTGAGTCATCGCCTGGAACTGATTCCGGGAATAATTCTGGTTTTGCTTCCGAGGAGTTTGTTGAGGTCATACTTGATCTTCAGGATGATGATACGATTATTCTACGGAGCGTTGAACCGGCTACTGTGATCAACATTGATGCTCCTGATCCTACTGCCGGAGTAATATCGATTGATACTCCGGCGTCGGTGACATCGACTTCGGAAACTAGATCGCCGACGATGCGCCGGAGTACATCTAACAAATTCCGTCAGTTTTCTCAGGAATTGAAAGCTGAGGCAGTCGCGAAAGCGAAGCAGTTCTCACAAGAGCTGAAAGCGGAGCTAAGGAGATTCTCATGGAGCCATGGACATGCGTCTCGCGCTTTTTCGCCGACGTCGTTTTTTCAAAACGCCGTCGTTGGAACAGGCAGCGGTGTAGACTCGGCTTTAGCGGCTCGAGCATTACGTCGGCAGCGCGCTCAGCTGGACCGGACTCGTTCCAGCGCTCACAAGGCTCTTCGTGGACTCAAATTCATCAGCAATAACAAAACTAACGGATGGAATGAAGTTGAAAACAATTTCGCTAAGCTTGCTAAAGACGGCTATCTTTATCGCTCCGATTTCGCGCAATGCATCGGTCAGTACTCACGCCGGTGATCATTACAGTCTAATTATTGATTAATTACATTAATTTTGATTAATTATTTGGTTAAAGGTATGAAGGATTCGAAGGAATTTGCATTGGAATTGTTTGATGCTTTGAGCAGAAGAAGAAGATTGAAGGTTGATAAGATTAGCAAGGAAGAATTGTATGAGTATTGGTCTCAAATCACCGATCAGAGTTTCGATTCTCGGCTTCAGATCTTCTTCGACATGTACGCACCATTAACTTAATTAATTAGTAGTAAAATAATAATTAACTAACTTAAGTAAAATAAGAGAAAAAGTAGTTTTTAGTAAACAATCGTGAAAAGAGAGAGAGAAATTTAGATGCCGTTTGGATTGACTCAGGTTATTTTGGTTAATTTAATTTAATGTCATTTTATATTTAAAATAAGCCCAATAAATAGTTAGATTTATTTGGATAAAATTATTTTAAATAATTTATAAGTTAAAAAAATTTATAAATCAAAAAAATAAAATTAACGTGCACCTATTTTTTTTTTAAATTTATAAAATTAAAAATAAATCAATTCAAACCGATTATTACTATTAGCTTTCCACGTGGAACACACAACCATTACTGCATGACAACTGACAAAAAGATATTCGGAATATTTAAGTGGGACGTCATTATCTGTTAGAGTAATTACTTCAGCAAAGGGCTAATAGTACTTAGATTTTACAGCACGTAACAATCTTTTTGGTTTTCATTGTATGGTGCAGGGTGGACAAGAATGAAGATGGTCGAATTGGTGAAGAAGAAGTAAAAGAGGTAAATATATTAGCAGAGTATATTTTTTGCTATATTTCCTCCAAACAACCTCTTATTTTTTTAGTCAGTATCAAAAAATGTCACGTCAATATAATCGGAAATAATTTAAATTTATAATTATCCTTTATTCTTGACAAAATGATCTATAGCAACACAAATAATTCGAAAATACTGTTATAGACCATAAATTTTGAAAATCAAATAAATTAAAACGAAGTGAGTAATAGTTTTTCCTTCTAGTCCGTACCTATATTTAAGTTGGAATAACCATTCAACTTTAATTTACATATCTCATCTTAATAAAATGATTATAGTTTCGTAATTGTCTAACATTTATTTTAGATCATTAATTTTAGAAGTCTTCACTTTATTTCTTAAATCTTACACCTTCATATAAATTGAGAACGGTAGGAGTTATATTTTTAATGAGAAATTAATAGTAATATCTTAATTTTTATTTTTAAAACACACATTAAGCTAGATAAATTAGTTTTTTATTGCTTTTTTTGTCCCAAAAGAGTACTTTCTCCATTTTTTTTGGTTGTGATGATAGACGTTTGCACCACCGGTCAAAAAAAATTAATTAGGAGTGTTGTTTGATTAATATCATCTTCTATATATGTGTTTCTTAATTATTGTATAGATTAATTAATAATAAGGACAAAATTGGAAAAAAATAGTGTATTCTCTCTTAATTGTATAAATTGACAATCATTGAAACAAATATTTTTAATATACATAACAATTAAAAAAAAACAAAGGGAGTAATATACTATTGAGTTCAGCTTACGAGAATCAACTTACATAAATTTCAGTGTTAAATTTTTATTGGTTAAAGAAGTTATCAGAAAGAAGGAAATTAACAATAATTTCTTAGGAGAACAGTCTGTCAGGTTGTGGTTTTATTAAAATGTCTCGCTGACTTTGCCTTATATAAAAGCGTAATGACTTGCATAAATAATTCATTGTGCATATACAAACACATGCATTCTAAATTAAAAACGATACTACGAAGTGGTTAGGATTAAGCTTTATGACCCTTATTTTTTTCTATATTTTTTCTATAATGGGATAAAACAATATGTGTTCGGCGTGATGATTAGGTGGCCAGATAAGAAAATTATAAGAATCAACGACTCCAGAATAATTATAAATGTATTTTTGCTAATATAATTAATTGCATAATCTCTCTAGTCTTGCTGTCTGACGCTACCCATGTTCTAGAAAAAAAATTGTATGGCTCAAATAGTGGAACGTCAATGTATAAAGCTCTTTGTGCAAATAGTCCCAACATTTTTGTTTATCTTTTTACTTACTTAAAACATCGTTTTCATTGGAGTTGGTGGGGGGCGTTTTTGTCAAGCAAACATATATCATTTGTATCTTGTCAAAGCCTTTTCTAATTCAAGTACCTTTTGTTTTTTAAATTATTTATTCTCCCTTTTTCCCTTTTAACATGTCTTTTGGCCCAATTATGTTCCTGAATAATTAATGAAAAGACATGTAGGGGTGAACAAAGGTTTTATTTGCCTACTACAACCCCAATCTAATTTCTTACAAATTATTTTTTTAGTTAGTGATATAAATTTCCAACAATGTATATTACTATTTGACAATCTAATTCTTATTTTTTTGGAATACCAAGTCAATTCTCCTATAGTCCTATCTAATTAAATTTCAATTAGCATAGTTTGAGGTGATAAACTTTATTGGATTATTATTTTTGATTTCTTACTCGCACTGATTCGATTTCGTGCTGCATAAAACCAATTAAAGGGAGAAAGCATTATCTATTAAGACTTTTTTCATAAGCAAGACTGGAACAATGAATTCAAAATCTCTAATTAAAAATGGAGAGATTTTATCAATTCCATCACAATCATTAGTTCATTGGTGGCTTATTGGAATAAATCAACTTTGTTCTATTGTATATTACAAACATGAAATATTAACCTTATTATTTCATGTAGATCATCATGCTAAGTGCCTCTGCAAACAAATTATCAAGATTAAAAGAACAAGCAGAGGAGTATGCAGCTCTGATCATGGAAGAGTTAGATCCTGAAGGACTTGGCTACATTGAGGTAGGACCCTTCCCCCCCCCCCCCCCCCACCTTTTTTTTTATTGAGGCTGCAAAAGTAACACAAATTATTTTATTTTTGTTGCTTGCACGACATTTCGTCTTATCATGACTAACTCTTCCTTTAATTAAGTAAATTACTATCAGTTGATTGGTTATTGACTTATGCAAAATGGTTGCAACTAATTTATTGCATTAGACTTGCAAGAATTTTTAAAGTCCAAGTTTGTTAGACGACAAAGGAGTGACAATGAGAAACCGTGTCGTTCAACAAATACTTTTTCATATTAATACTATTCTCATTCTAATTTTCTAAATAAATTGCCAAATTGTAGTCGTTCAACAGTTTCTCTCTTAATCACTTTCCTATTATCTGCTTGGTCACCTAGTAAAAGGAAAAAAAAACAAGTGAAAGTGAAGGAAATATGAAAAGAATTAGGTAATTGAAGTGATAAGAGGTGTGATCTGTTCAAATATCAAAGAAAGACGCTACCTAATTTTGGTTGGTTGAGCTTACCGTATGTAGTTAAGATTGGTTTCAATATTCTAGGAAGTGAAAAATGCTGTCACATCCTTGGTCAGAAATTTAATATTTTTACCAGTTTTTACTATCCCTTCTTTTATTTATTATATGTATTACTACTCCTTTTTTTCTTTCGTCAGCTTTTTTTTAAAAAACAAATAATCTCTTTTTATATTTGATAACTCTGAAGTTTTAGCCTCCTACTTAATATGTTTAATAACATAATAATTAAAGAACAGTTTGGTATTTATATGTATCTTTAATTTAAGATTATTTGTGTTCAAATATTTTTTAAGATTATAGTATCTCTAGGAGATCAAATGTGTTCAAATATTCAAGAGCAAACATGTTAATTTAGTGGATTCTCTGCATAATAAGATTGATCATGGAATATAGTGGAATGAACAGTGAGAAATGCGTGCACTATTTTATATACTTTTTTTTATTTATCCACCCACCCCATCCCCATCCCCACCACCACTACATTGGCTTCTAAATTCAGCCATGTACCTGGAGTAAGACATAGTGCAAAAACTTTAGTTTATTGAAAATAGCACTTAAAAAGATAGCCTACTACCATTTTTCAGAACTTTGAAAATAATAAGTGAAGTATTAGTTCAAAATTGGCCAATTGGAATAAATAACTTAAATTGAAATAGGTGTAGTAGTTTTAATAATGCAGCTACTGTTTCTCTCTTTATTATATATTTTTCATTTTTTATAATTTAAATTGAAAGTAATTTTTCTACTAGTTTGATATTTACTCTAGAAAATTATCTAGAATGTACTTGAATTTTAAGTTTAAGAAGGTGCTTGCACTAGTTTTCTGGTTATCAGAGTCTATGGTTCCTCCATCATTAGAAGATGGAGAATATATGACTATTACCATTGTTGGCGGTCCTGACATACCATGTGGACCTTCTCCTTTGTGCATCAAATGCGCGTTTTGAGCACTCAAACACGTGTACAACAAACAGCTGTCTTTTGCCAACTCAATTTTAACAATAGTTGAGGTAATAAACAGTAAAATAATATAATAAAATGTTATTCGCTAAAAATAATAGCTTAGACGTGTTCTTTATTATTATTTTTATATTATAGAATAAAAAGCATTAAGTGATTGCTACTCATTTATTGACTATGTTAGGCTTTTTATAATGTTGATTGAGGCATATCGGATCTTCTAAAATCTTCCGAGAATAATGTGTTTTTAGAAAATCTGATATACATGCAATAACATTTTTAGTGAGTTAGTGCAATATATTTCATCGAAGTATTGGTGCGCGTATTGACTCGATACGTAAAAGCAGCAAAAGACAACAAATATTTGTAAGTGAAGTAGTCCAGGTGTGATCAATTGACCCGAACACCTCTTGTCATGCTACTACAAGTAAAAATTTCATAATTAGTTGAATAAATTATTTGAAAAATAAGACCAATAACTTTTAATGACTTAAATTCAGACCCTTTTATGGATGACTGGTCATTTTGTAACATTTATCCTTGATTTATTGAGCATGATGCCATGACATAATTAACTAACTTCTAATCATTGTTCTGTTTTATCATGATGATAATGTAGCTGTGGCAGCTGGAAACACTTCTCCTCCAAAAGGACACTTACCTCAACTACAGTCAGGCACTAAGCTACACGAGCCAAGCTTTGAGCCAAAACCTGCAAGGGTTGAGGAAGAGAAGCTCAATAAGAAGAATGAGCACAAAACTTGTTTATTCACTGCAAGAGAACTGGAAGAGAATTTGGGTTCTGGCCTTGTGGGTTTTGATAATGATTGGGCTTTTTCTTTGGAAGTTCTATCAGTACAAACAGAAAAGTGCATTCCATGTCATGGGTTATTGCCTTCTCACGGCTAAGGGTGCTGCCGAGACTCTCAAGTTCAACATGGCTCTAATATTGTTGCCAGTATGCAGGAACACCATTACATGCCTCAGGTCCACCAAATTAAGCTATTTTGTACCCTTTGATGACAATATCAACTTTCATAAGGTACGCCGCCCCTTCCATTTACCATAAATAGAGCTACTTTCATTCACTCTACATTACTCTTTATGTTGCAAAAGGTGGCGTTTATATTTGCTCTAATATTCTTACTCTGTGTGCAGACTGTCGCTGGAGCCATTGTTACTGGTATCATACTCCATGCTGGTAACCACCTTGTATGTGATTTCCCAAAGCTTATACATGCAAATGATAGAAATTATCAGAAATATTTGATGAATGATTTTGGCCCAAGTAAGCCTCAGTACATAGATCTTGTTAAAGGAATTGAGGGTGTGACCGGAATAATAATGGTAATCCTCATGGCCATTGCTTTCACTCTTGCAACGCGATGGTTTAGGCGGAGCCTCATTAAGTTTCCCAAACCTTTTGATAGACTCACTGGCTTCAATGCGTTCTGGTACTCACACCACCTTCTCGTCATTGTCTACATCATACTGATCATCCATGGCACATACCTCTACCTTGTGCATCATTGGTACTCCAAGACGGTATTTCTTCTGAGTTCTTGTGCTCTCCCTTTTTAATAATATTGATGTAATTTTATTGTTTTCATGCTATTAACATGTATTTGTTCTCAGACATGGATGTATCTAGCAGTTCCTGTACTTCTCTACGCAGGGGAAAGAACTCTTAGATTCTTCCGGTCAGGCTTATACACTGTCCGGCTTCTAAAAGTAAGCTTCTGAAATTGGTATTTCGTTTCACTTGCATTAGTGAAATTCAATTAAAATTCATAAATGAAAAAAAAGAATAAACAACAATAGCAACAACTACACCTTAAACCCAAGTTAGTTTGGATGATGCGGATTCATCATGAATTACTCCTACTAATATTACGCTGAATGTCATCCCACTACAACTCTACTCCTTTAATCTAGACTTGAAATCGGCCAGATATGCAGGCTTACACCTCACACAGGCAGAATTATAAATACAAAAAAAGTAAACTAGAAACGTTTAGTAGCTAAATTCAACATATGACAAGTCATAGTTAGTAGATTGATGCTTTGTAGCTAAATTTCACAAATTAACATTCCCCTTCATGCAAAGGCTGAAACAAACATTTTTTCTCTCTCATACTATTCTTTTATGTTGAAACTTTAACAATTTATTTCAGGTAGCAATATATCCTGGAAATGTCCTTACTCTGCAAATGTCTAAGCCTCCGCAATTTCGATACAAGAGTGGACAATATATGTTTGTCCAGTGTCCAGCTGTTTCTCCATTCGAGTGGTAAGTGACTCAAAGCAATTCATTACCCTACAGAAAAAAGTTTAAATTTTACTAGATTACATGACCACCGGAGTTTCTCATTTGCACCAATTCAGAGTTGTTAGTTTACCTTGTTCTCTCTCTTGAATAGTGAAACTAGCACTTTGATGAAAGTGTAGGATAGTGATAAAATATGTGAATTGTGTTCAGAAAGGGAGGAAGGGGAAGGGGGATGCAAATCTAAGTCATCTTCAATATTGTCTTAAAACATTTGATGAGACTCAGTATGCTTATCTGCTGAGATTCTACATGCTGAATATCCAGGCATCCATTTTCCATTACTTCAGCTCCTGGGGATGACTACTTGAGCATTCATATCCGGCAACTTGGTGACTGGACTCAAGAACTCAAGAGGTTGTTTTCTGAAGCTTGCGAGCAGCCAGAGGCTGGAAAGAGTGGCCTGCTCAGAGCTGACGAAAACACCAAAACAAGGTATAATTCTACAAGGACTTAAACTTAAATGGATATTAGTTTTCAGGTATATTTGAGTATGAAAAGATTTCGGGTAAGGGTATGAGTAAACTTGGACGTATTATTATTATTGATGCGAAAAGTTACTCCTAAATCTCAGTTTACCAAAGCTATTGATAGATGGTCCTTATGGAGCTCCAGCACAAGATTACCGAAAGTATGATGTCTTACTTCTTGTTGGTCTTGGCATTGGAGCAACGCCCTTTATAAGTATCCTGAAAGACTTGCTCAAAAACATCGTCAAAATGGAGGAGCAAGCAGTGAGTTTCTAAATCTTCATATGGTGTTTCATTTAACATAATTCTGCTCAAGTAGAGCAATCTTCATTTGTCATGTCACCGTGCATTTTCAGTCTTATTCTGCATTTTGTTGTCTTCTCAGGATGGTGTGATGAACAATAGGTCTAATCTTCATTTTTCTGTTATCAGGATTTAGTCTCGGATTTTAGTGGGAACTCAGAAATGAGCGCCGCAACAAGTGAACAACCAGCTCTCAACAAGATCTCTCCAAAAAAGAGAAAGAGTACTCTAAAAACCACAAATGCATATTTTTATTGGGTGACCCGGGAGCAAGGATCATTTGATTGGTTCAAAGGTGTTATGAATGAAGTGGCTGAACTTGATCAAAGGGTAATGCAAAATGTTCAGAATTCCAATTTATTTTCTGCCTATCTCAATATTTATGATATTCCCATGATATTCAGGGTGTCATCGAGATGCATAACTACTTGACGAGTGTTTATGAGGAAGGGGATGCACGCTCAGCTCTCATTACCATGGTCCAGGCGCTTAACCATGCTAAGAATGGGGTTGATATTGTATCAGGCACCAGTGTAAGCCGCTTCACATCTTGATGTTAGATTATTTTATTCAATTCAATCTTAATTCAGCTGTTGAATTCCTCGCTGATTACTCTTTATCAATAGGTGAGGACACATTTTGCCAGGCCGAATTGGAGGAAAGTATTTTCCAAGACCTTAACCAAGCATGCAAATGCAAGAATAGGTATGCTTCTCGTTTGGCCTGTTGGAAATTGAAAATTGTCATTGTTTTAAGGCAAGTTGATTCCAAGTTTGTTATTTTGGAGCAGGGGTTTTCTACTGTGGTGCACCCATATTAGCAAAAGAACTCAGCAAACTCTGCAAAGAGTTCAACCAAAAGGGCACGACAAAGTTCGAGTTTCACAAAGAACATTTTTAGAAGGCCCTGGATTACAATTCTTGCATCAATGGTACACACATCGATAAACCAGTATTTACCACATCTACCTTCGGTACCTGATTTGATGATTCTACTGAAGACATAACATTAATAAGGAATAAGTTAGAGACAAATCGTACATAATAGGAGGAAGAATATTTCAAGGGAAAATACATACTAATATGATATGTGTATAGGTTTTGTACATTCAGTCATCTGCTTTCACATACCAAACTTCAGAACTCCAAAAGGGAGACTCTGCTTTGGTCAGATGGCTTAGAATATGGGAGGGGGGGAAAAAGATGGCAAGTGAATGGTCACTATTCACATGAAGAATGAGAATATTGGGAAACAGCTAATCAGAAGTTGACCTGCTTGATAAAGAAACACTGAAAATGGCAAGCATGAAAGGACAGACACTCATGGCTTGGAAGGGGGCAAAAAAATACAATTTTGAAAGAAGAAGATAATATTAGTAGGACTAATGGGGGATCGGACTGATAGCTTTGTTGGTGAAACTTATAATGGGGCCAAGGGAATCCTTCCAGAAAAAGTCCATTTACTACTACTTTTTCTTCTTCTTTTGCTTTGTGAGTATTTTAATTTACTACTTATTAGATAAGAGGATAGAAATACGTGTATATGCAATTCTTATTAGTAAAGTTTATCAGTAGTTCTTCAATTTGGAGAGAGTATCATGTAAAAGAAACGAAGAGGAGAATCTGGTCTTTGATATTCATATTTTCCTAAGAATTTAAGTTACATACATCAACTATGAATCTTCTTTTACAAGATTAATTTATAGCAGGTTTAATGTTGTCACTTGTAGTCAATTCCAACTTGTACGTGATTGCGTTATAATTGTTATGTTAGTGAGTAGCAAGTTAGTTTTATTAAGTTAGCAATTACTCCATTGTTTATTATACAGTACAAGTGACATGGTTAAGAGTATATCTTTTACAGAGATAGTGCCAAATATTTAAAGGTAGTTAAAGATAATTACTTATAATAAATAGAATTAATAGCTCAAATGATGAAGCAAATAACTTCATACAACATGTTTAATTGCTTTGATTTGTGTAGTGTTTAGTAGAAGAGTACATTTGTCATAAAGAAATCTTTCAATCCACTTTGGATCCAGGCTTCTTAATATTAGTCTATGGGCTTCAGAATTCTATGATGCCCATTGCGATCTACAAGTTTTGTTGGGTATGGGCATTAGGTTGGCATCTTCTGTCATTATCTAGTGTTGGTATTGTTGGGCCTCTAATCCAAATGTTCACCTTCAGAATACTGTTGAAAATTTTTCATCAGTTGTCCTTTTACTTATGGACGGTCTAAAGTTCCCATTTGAACAAATTGAGAATCGTATGAGAAAATGTTGGGCCATAGTCGAAAATTTTGTAGGTTATTCAAATGTCAAGACGATAATTTAATATTTTGTATGAAAGATTGAGAAAAATATGAACAAGCATTATGGCTAATTGGCTAGAGTGTAATGTTATTTGGAAGGGTAATTTTTATGGTATATCCATTCACAACTTCTAAAAATAGGGACAATTTAAATGGTGGCTTCACAAAAAGATAACAACGACAATATTACCAAGGCTTTGTCTAGTCATTAGTGGTATCATTTGAGAGTTAACCACACAATAAGTCGTCTGTATTCAATTTTCACCCTCCCCCTATCCATTTCTTCTCCCCCAATCCCCCTATTTAATAGAAAATTATATCCAAGAAAAATAAACCTCGAGTGGGGTGGCACTATTTTGAATTAAATTCCAACTAGCAAGGAACCTAGGACCATAGGTTTAGCCGGGGGACGGAAAGGGTTCATGTAAAACACTTCTATGCTGAAAAATTACATTGTATATATAAAGATAATTTTTTTAAAATTGTATTTATAGTAATTGTTGAATCCTCTTTACTATTTCATTCATTTACTTTTTATATTTTGAAATCTCTTTGTGAAAAATCCTGGCTTCGCCACTGATTTAGTACTGCAATCATATGCCAAGGATAACGACCCTATCAACTTGAATGCCTCTCTAGCTAGTTAGCCCCCCTTAGTTTCTTTTGAACTATCAATACAACTAATGATTATATGAATATTTTATCGCAAAATTCATATTAAATAATCGAAAAATGGCCAAAACTATCCGTCAACTATTTAAAATAGAGCATATATATCCTTAAATTATATTCTGACTCAAAAATATCCTTCCCTTCATACTATTGTCTCACTTCAACCCCTCCATTAGGTGGAATGAAATGTGTCATCGCATTTGTATTAATTTACGCCAATAAAATCTCCACATAAGCATCCACCCACGCCACCCCACCCCATCAATTAAAAGATCCAAACCCAAGTATGAAAAAACCCAAATCCACCCGTTGTTTTCTTCTTAGTTAGATAAGGTCTCGAACAAGTTATTTAATCTTGCTGGAAATCTTCTTTCTCAATTATTTTATGGCGGTTTTTGTTAGGACCGAAATAATTAGGTGTCATGCGGAAGCTAGCAAAGCAAACCTTGAATGACCATGAGTAAGAAGATAACCGAGAAATATACCATAAGAGACACAAACATTTAACGTGGTTCGGTCAACTGACCTACGTCCACAAGAGGAGATGAGCAATCCACTATAAATATGAGTGTACAAATAATCGAGAGAAATTACCTCACACAATTCACTCGGAATAAAAAGAGGTTCACACAAGTGCTAACGTAACACTTGTGTCTCACCGTTTCCCCCCCTACACAAAACTCTCAAAGCCCCTAGGACTAGATTGTGAATGCTACTAAGTTAGAAGGAATAAGCCTCTATTTATAGAGTCATTAACCTTTTCCTATAAGAAAAAAGACTAGCCAAATATAAAGACATTGTATTTTTCTTTTAGAAAAAGGATAACCTAATTATACTAGGAAAGTCAGGGCAAACACCTAACAGTTTTCACAACTCATAGTAAACCACACATGAGATTCCCTAACAACAAACATCTCCACAAAAATAGGACATTTCCATCAGCAATAAGAACACAGATAAAAAATCAACGGTAGAATAAACTAGATTAGTATAAACTTCTATCCAAATTGAAAGTGGCAACAGAAAAGCAAGTATAACATGTACTTCATCTACAGCTACCTTTTAGAACTTTGAGTTATAACAGTACAAGGCTTCAACCAAGCAACACACATTCTGTAGTTAAATTTATTTAATAAACAACTTGGTTCGAAAGAAATGATTTAACTTAAGTGTAAGTTTGATTGTTTGCCCCAGCAATGTAATTATTGATTAAAGTATGCCACTTACCAGATTGCTTACTTATCTATTAAATTACAGTTTGTGGGAAAGCTTAGAAATGGAGAAAGGGACAAAAATTAGGGTGTTTTAATGGGTGGGATGGGTTTAGGTCTTTTAATTGACGGGGTGGGGTGGAGTGCTTATGTGGAGATCCTATGTGGCATAAATTAATACATATAGGATGCCACATTCATTCCGTCTAATGGAGAGGTAGAAGTGAGTCAATAGTACGACGGAAAGGGTATTTTTGAGCCAGAATATAATTTAAGGATATATGTGCTTTATTTCAAATAATTGAAGGATAGTTTTGGCCCTTTTTTCGTTAAATAATTGATGTAACGTGGACAAGTAAAGTGAACGGAAAAAATATATTATAAGGTAGTGTGACGAAGTGAACCGAAAATATTGTGCGGTAAACTGATGCTGTGAGGCGGAGATAGCTGCACTTTATATTATAAGGTAGTGTTGGAAAAACTAGCTCATTCATATCTTCCAGAGGTATTTCGTCAAATTCTAGAATCCAAATATAAAAATTGGATAATCTAATTTTATAAAGCTCCAAAATAACGGCCAAAATTAATTTAATCTTAGTTTGGGTCAAAGAGGACACTTTCAAACTATTTGTTTTGTCATCTTAAACAAAGCAACAATTATTCACTAATAGTAACTAGTTAAGTATATATGCTTCAAAATGAGTAATTAATAGATTCAGTATTTGTAATTGCAAAAAAAAAAAAAAAAAAAAAAAGGAGAGAGAGAGAAGAATATTTAACCTTATATTTTATCTATAATTAAGTGTGTTATCCAAGTTGAAAGCTCCTCGTAACTGAATTTAACATTTATGTTGGATTGTACATAGTAGACTATTGGAAGTTTTCTAAATTACAAATTATGATTAGCTGTCCATCCTACTTAGTATAAATTCGGTTATGAAAACGAAACATTAGTAGCTTTTAGGCGGGTGGATAACTGTGTGATAATACTTATGAGAAAATAGTGCATTCATGTAATATGTTATGGTCTCAAACTTTATTTAATATTTAAGTTATTTTTGGTAAAATAATAAATATACCCTTAAAAGGTTACGAAAATATTAGCAACAATTTAAAGTATCTTTGAAAAGAAAAAGGAGGGAAGATATATGCAATGAAAAGGAAATTAGGGATTTTATTTTGAGAAGGTACTTTTTTAAAAATTAAAAAGAAAAACCTCATGGTGCATGGTTGAATTTTTTTCAAAAGAAAGAGAAGTATTTTGAGAAATAAGAAAAATATTAAAGATCAAATAGTGATGCAAACTAAAAGCGTTACAAATATTGATTGTGGTGGGATGATGCGAGATCCTTGCACCTTTAATAGGTTTTGGTTTGATCCCCTAGGAATGAAAAAAATCTTATTGAGAGTATTCTCTCTAGAAATGAATTTTACAAAAATACAAATTTGAATTAATCGAATCCTAATGTAAGACCGAACATCAAATAAAAATTTAAAAGTTCAAACACCGTTTTAATTACTTTGCAAAAAGTGAATCCAAATTTGGATTGAATCCAACACAATATCGGACACGAGATGAAATTACAATATAGATGAAGTCTAGGAGGCTCTCTAGAAAGTCAATTTTATCCGATCAAACACGTCTAAGCCATAGAAAATTAAGAAAAGTTCAGATACAAAGACCAAATAACTTGTATATGTGGCTATTAACATTTTCCACGAAAACATCCTTATCTATGACATAATTTCACGAGACATTAGTTTAGACTAATTTTGTCTCGGTAGACGTAAGTTTTATAGGAATTAAGTTATGTGGCATAAGTTGTGTAGTATTTCTATGACCTAATTTCGCTAGGCATAAATTTAGCAAATTTTTGTCTTGCTCGATATAAGTCTTTAGGATTAAGTTATATTTTTTACGATATAGTTTGTGGATTATGAAATTGAATTTTTGCCTCTAGTGACAAAAGTTCTCTTGAAATTAAGTTATGCAGCATAAGTTGTGCTCTATTATGATAGAAAAGTATAAATTTATATCAAGCAAAAATTAGTTTTTTTTTTATTTTTGTATCAACGGTATCTTCAACCATTTATTTATTACTTAAAATATTGAATGACAAAAATAAAATACCATCACATTTTGATGACAAAAAATTAAAAACTACTTTAAAATAGGAGCATTAGTGTGAATGACCCATCAAACAATTGACCTAAAACGCGTCAAAATAAACTTGAAGCTAGAAAATCAGATCTCTAAATTGGAAACTATATGAATTTATCGTTTATGTAAATTAAATCTCAACTTTAACTTTGTTTTTTCAAACTTGCTCTAACTTGGTAGATTGTCGTGTTTGGTGCTTTATTTGTTTTGTATCGTGTTATTTAGATATCATATTTTTCATGTAATTTATTTCAAAAATTTGTCTATCGAAAATAATTTTTCTATCCAAAAGACGGAAATAAAATCTGTAAACACTCCATTCTTTTCGGTTTCGCTTGTGAAAATACACAAATATTGTTGTTGTTGTTATCATTATCTAAGCCTAACTAATAACCCGAGGAAAGATTGTTTTTTTAGTGAATAAACGACGACGACCCTAGTCCCTAACAACTAAAAAGAGTATATAAATTAATAAAAGGGAAATTTAAAGGTTAAAGTGGTTAATAGCCACAAAAAGTTCTCTATACCAAACAAAATTCGTATTGTTTTTCTATTAAAATCCTGGAAAGTTAATAAAGATATAGTATTACTTTAAGACACTTTTTAATGTGTGATTGCTACAATACAATAAAAATGATGTCATTGATTTATAAGAAGCAACATATATATATATATATATATATATATATATATATATATATATATATATATATATATATATATATATATATATATATAAGCTATGATATAGGTTTCCGTATTAATTTCCCAACATTTAATATCTCGCGGTCCCAATAGCAACACTTGAGGGTAGAAGTTAATGAAATTTTAACAGATTAAAATAAATTGAGTTAATAAATAGATAGATCATTAACTCGTCTTATGATTATTTTGGTAAAATGAGCTAGGTTAAGATGAACTAACTAATAAATCATATATCACCCCCCACTCCCACTCCCACTCCCACCCCCACCCCAAATTCTTGTTGTGTATTTTTTTAAATACCAAACAAAACTCGTAGTTTTTATTTATTTATTATGACTATATAAGACATTAAACAAAAAAATGAAGAAGTTTGAAGATGAAGTTTCAAATAAATGAGTTCGATCAAATTAGCTCAATTTTTAGATTTACTTATAATTAAGCAATTCAAAATGAGTTGAGTTAATTGGCAAATTCAAATTTAAATGACTTAGAGGATCGCGTTTTCATAGAATAATCTTATCGCTTCTAACTCTTGATGTCTCCTAAAATGAGTTGAATAGTCGATATGTTACAATTCCAACCGTAATGTCATGATTTTTCAATTTTAATAACTCTCACAAAATATTATTTACGCGTTTTTGTTTTTTGGTAAAAGAAATAGCCTCACTTCGATTCATTAAGAGAATAAAGAATAGGTCGTCCAATTAAGAAAGATATCAACCATTTGGATAATTTTCTCTTAAAGTTTTGAAAATTTCAATCAGAACAACTCTTGAAATATGGGTCAAATAAAAGGTTATTTGGTTGGTTCTTATGCTCCAATGAGGTGTTAATCTTTATAGTATTGTAGAATAATATTCTTTTAAACCTAGTATTTTTTATGCTCAATTAGAAATATAGAATAATAATATTCATGGAAGCTTCTCTCCTGAAAAGTCTGGTGTTTCATTTTTCTTTCGTTAAAATTTGCTTAATTTCGTCTATTTAATTATATTATGTAACGAATTTTAATAATTTAATTAATTAATTATTTAAATTTTTATTTTATTGCTAAGAATTCGATTCTTCATTTTATAACTCTCTTTCCCATTTTACTTTCTCCCCTACCCCCAATTTTATTTTATTTTTTAAGAAAAACATTATTGGCGGCCTCTAATTGATGCAATTGGAAGTAGCAAAATTAAATACATATAAATACAACCAACTACTCTTTGAAAACAAGAAGACACCCAACTTGACTTGGTTCAAGTCATCCACTAACTACTTTTTAACTGCCTTTCTATTTCATCATTCACATTCATATCATCCCTAAAAATATATTAAAAAAACTAATTCAAAATTTAGATTTGATTAATTCAATTTTTAAGTAGTTTTTTTCGAAGCATTTATAAAACATTAATCAAGTATAATAAATTACTACTCCAATATTAGTAAATCTAAATTTCAATTAATTCGTCAAATATAAACTGTTATTCTCAAAAATATTTTATCCATAATCACTTCTAATGAAAAACACTTTTAAAAAATATAGATTTTGAAATTTTAGCCTACTATTAGCTCCAAAAATACACATTGGAATTATAAATTTAAATTTATTATTTATTAAAATTTTAGTAATTATATATATATATATTTCGTATCGAAAAATATGAGGTTTGAACCCGTTGTCCAAAGGCAGGAAGTTGCCTATTCATCACCCATCTCTGGACTTTATTATATATGTCCATAACACATTAAACAAAACAAACAAACAAAAAAACACAATTTAAATATCTTGGTTTCTCTTTAGCCTATTTCCAACAAAATTCATGGCCGAAGATAGCCATATCATCCCTCTTGCACCACCAAGAGCATATCCCAAAAGCGATCAAGAGCTGAATCTCAGTAAATCGATCAATTTTTACAATAAGAAGAATCAAAATAGCGGCAAGTGCTTCGTGTACTTTCTATCTACTATCGTCTTACTAAGCATCGTCATGCTAATTTTCTCGATGATATTTTTTCGTTTCAAATCTCCGTCTTTCGAGCTAGACCTCATCAACATGCAAAATCTTCGATTTTCAAATTCTACTAATTCGTCTTCGTTCAACATGAACATGGGAGCTGAAATCATCGTAGACAATGATAACTTTGGTCGAATTAATTTTCAAGATAGTAGTATGAGTGTTTTTTTGTACGATAATGTCACGATTGGTTTTGTGAACATAAACGTGGGTCGGGTCGAAGCTAGAAAGTCCAAGAGAATTGGAATTTCATTACAATTGAGAGCAAATTATCAATTGAATCATAGTAATGGGAATTTGAGCAGTGATATAAATTCAAGAATGGTGAAATTGACAAGTTTTGGTGAATTTAGGGGAAAAGTAAAGGCTATGAATATTGTTAGTAAACATAAAACTTCAGTGATGAATTGTACCATGAATTTAAATTTGACAAGCCAAGCAGTTCAAGATCTCCTCTGTAGTTGATATTTATTTTTTCTTGTATATATCTTGGCAAGATTTTTTTACCTTTTTTTTTTTTTTTTGAATTTTGATCTATTACAGGATTTCTTGTACTATAAGGTGTAGAGAGCATTCAATTTCATTCTTCATCTTGCACCTCCATATGGTGCTAAATAGGGGTGTGCATTCGATTTTTTGGTTCGATTTTGTGTTATTCGGTTTTGATTTTTTGGTTTTTGGTTTTGAAAAAGTGTAATTCAATTCAAACCAAAAAAAGTTGGTTTGATTTGTTTTTTCTCTTTTCGATTTGATTTTTTTTCTGTTCGGCTATTCGATTATATATGTCAATAATTAATAGCATAATCAACATTATATTTGCATGCTTAAAAATAATTACATACAATGAGAAGTAATAATATTGAATCACTTAAATATATTTTCTAAAATAAGTCACGGGTAAAACTTTAAAACAAAATACTTAATGAAATAAGAATGGCCTAAATATCGTAATACGGTATTACTAATACCCTGATAAAAATCATCTAACTAAAAAAAGAAAATAAAAGTGGTTAATTATAACTTTAATTCTTAACATAAATATTATATATATACACACACATAAAACACATATAATTCAATTTTTCAATTTTTCAATTTTTATTTTTTTAAATCTGAAACCAAACTAAAAATCAAAAAAAAAGTAAATTTTTAATCCGAAACAAAAAAAAAACAATCCAAATAATATTCAATTTAATTTGGTTTAGTTTTTCGGTTTAATCCGAATAATGCACACCCCTAGTGCTAAACATATTCTTTAATTCTTCAGAAAGATGTTCACTTCTTGAAATATTTTATATATGTAAGCTTTCGTCGGCAGTAAAAATAACAATAAATGTCGTTTATAATGTTACGCAACCAATATATATAGTAAGCAAAATCATACGGAAAAAAAGGACATTTATATGAGATAACCATAAATGGACGCATTGGAGGGATGTTAAGTGATTGATCGATATTATCCACTCACAGATTGAAATTACTTCTTTTCAGGAACGAATCTATCAAATTTGATCAACCATTAACAAATAATCTTAACGTAGATAGATTTGGTCAGAGATTAGATTACATAAACAAATACTCCCTAGCTCCATTCACTTTTAGTCATCATGTTCTGATTCTTGAGATGTATATTTTTCATCATATTAATATAAGAAGGATTGTAACTTCTAGTAATTTTTTGTATAGATTTTGAACCTCTAAATTTTAAATTTAAAATATTGAATTTATTTAATTCAATTTAACTCTGAAAATTAATTAAATAAACTCTCATGAAGTGAAAGGTGACAAATAAAAATAAACGGAAAAAAATAGATAATTATGATTTTAGAACACTATGTGAAACTCCCTGATAGGTACATTTCTTCTTTAATTAGTACTATACATACGAATTTGAATTAATATATATATATCAAAAATGTAACTATCAACTTGTTGGAAACTTTCGTCATCAAACAAAACTTTAATTCTAACTTAACCGTCCTTGTACCTTTCCCTCTCGATTAAGTAACGGATTCAGAGAGTTGTCTGTGTGTTTATGAGTTGTATATGTATGAATTTTTTTTTGTAAATATTAATTGTGAACATAATTATTATTGTAAACTATAAATTATAAATTTTGAATTTGACTTTGTTTCGATTCATTTAAAGGAAAAATCAAAAGAAGGGATCTTGACCTAAATGTCCTAACAAATCAAGAACTCGTTTGCCAAAAATATATTTACACAATTGAGTTATTTATAACATAATTACATGTAAATCTCTATGTAGTAAATGGTAAGACTGTTGTTATAATAGGTTAAACTATATAATAAATTCAAACTCATACATAACATAGCAAAGTAATTAATTAGCAAGAAAATTGGGGCTGTTAAATTCCTCTTATTGTCGTACATTAGCAAAAGCTTCCACGACTAGAGAATTTATACATTCATTAATTAATGATTTTTTTACTAATTAACATATATAGTCCCCTCCAAATCAACATTCAAAGCCGTGAAAAACAATAATAAGGCTAAATAATTAGTACGTTATATATTTCCCATAACTTATATAACACTCGTTACACTAGACTTTCTTTACGTGTCACAAACTTAAAGTATAGTTCTCAAAAATCTCTCAACCACAATCTCCAAATGCATCCATGGCATCTACAAACGATCAAGCTCGATTTTTGGCAGAAGGATTTAATCGAATTTACATTAATAACGACGATAATAATATTACCATGGAGTTACACAAGAAAAAACAACGTCATAGGAGATGTATCAAATGTTGTACGCCCACCATTTTAATATTCCTCGTTATAATGTTGGTTCTTGGATTTACCGCTTTCCGTGCGCACGAACCGTCTATAAGGATGAATTCCGTCAAGATTGACGGATTAAATTATCTCATAACAAGTAGTTCCACTGCTACTCTCCAACCAAACGTTAACTTAACGGTATTCGCTGACGTGTCCGTTAAAAATCGAAATTCGGCGTCATTCAAGTTTAATGAAGCAACGACTAGTTTGTTTTAATGATGACGTGGTCATCGGAGAAGCCCTAACGCCACCGAAGACCGCCAAGGCACGTCGGACGTTACGGATGAACGTGACGGTGGAAATTATGGTGGAGAAAATATTGAGCTTTCCACCGTTAGGGAGTGATTTGAAGTCCGGTGAGTTGCCGGTGAGTACATATACGATAATTAATGGAAGAATTAATATGTTAAATATTATTAAAAAGAATGCTGAAATTAAAATGAATTCTAGTATGACAGTTGATTTGAGAAATAAATATGTTAAGAGATATTGATTGCAAGAGAAAAGTGTCACTCCAGGTTATAAGATGTATTATTTTTGTTGTTTTTTGGAATTTTATTAGTGTTTTGGATATGTTATAAAGATTGATTTTACGGTTGATCATATAATTGTATGATTAAAAATAGGGGAATTTACATAAATGTTCTACATTAAAAAAATATTTACAATTTATAGCAATAATATTTTTTTTCACTGAACATTTAGAATACAATGATAATACATATTAGCGAAAATAATTTATAAAACTCATATAATACAAGTTTGATTCATGGATAATATATTTATCACATATTTTAATATACTTATAATATATTGTGTCAATTTCTTACCAAACAAGTATAATATATTTTAAAACACTTATAATACATTTATATTGCATGCATAATTCACTTTTAATACATAGTAGATATATCATAATATTGTTATATATTGCTATAAATGATAATAAATAAAAAATATCGCTAAAATCAATAATTATTTATTAAAATGTATTTTTTTTCTAGTAATTTTTCCTTAAAAATAACTCCTTTCTTGTTCTGCTTGTGTTTTTCTATATTTTCTGGGCCTCTAGTAAATTACATACAGGAAAAGATCAAATCTTTTATGATTCTATCATCTAAATCGAAATCATTTTCTAGTTAATTTTTTTTTCTAGTTGCACTGGATAATTAGAAGATTCTCTAAATAAAATATGAGGTTTAGTTTCTAATAGCAACATGTTTGATACTGCTTAAGAGGCAAATCAATATATTTTACGAAAAAATATTTGAAATATCAATCTTATCGAGATCCTACCAAATTCACCAATGGGCCTAAAATAAAAGCTGAAACTATAGACCTTCCAATCTTCTATAAGCCCGCTTGCAATGCAAAGTAGAGCAGTGCTATTCTAACCCAATTAATAGGTACTAGTACTAGTAACTAACTAAAATGTTTATTAAATGACAAAAAAAAAATAAAAAAATTAGAAGACGATTAAAATCAAACTATGCTTAGGAAGTGTTTAAAAGATATACTTGTTGGTCTCAAATTTTCCATTATTTTAGAAGTTCAAGATAAGATTAATGATTTTATTCTCATTTTATTATAAGTAATAATTGTTTTTAAAGACTTAAATATCTCAATAGAGTAAATATGCACGAAGAGAAATGAGGATAAAATATATTTTCTTTCAAAAAATAAATTCCTACTGAATACTTTTTAAGGGACCGACCTATAAAAGAGAAATGCGACAAATAATTTGAGACATGGAGAGAGTAATAATTAATATTACTTATGTAGAGTTGAAAATTGGAAATCATTCACATTCACATGCAAACATTAACTCATACTAGTTAACATTTTGGCCACATGCAACTATATTGCTTATATAGAGTTGGAAATTGGAATCCTATCACATATATACATTGACTTGCAAGCTAAAAAACAAAGTGTGGAGTACCCTTGATTAACGTATTCGACTTATTATACTATTAATTAGTTTTATATGAAAGTTTAACTTCTACATATTGAGAATATAAAATATTAAGTCATTTCAAAGATCGCTATAAGTAATTATATCTAAAAGTTATACATTTTCCTATTATTTTTTTTTCCTTTTTTCATGTATATGACGGAGATGAATCTAGAATTTATGAGCTCCAGAATTTTCTACTATACATATTAAGTAAATTTCTTTATACGAATATAGAATTTTTTCAAATTATTGAGTTCTACGAAATTCATAACTAAAATCTAGTTGCACACCTAATTTATGGATCCATTACAAGAAAAAAGTAACTACTAGAGTATTATTTAACAGGATCTTCAATATTGGTTTGTGTATATATATATTCACTTTTATGGTACATGAACCTTCAAAAGATGCTATATTATATATTGTCCCTAAATGACTTAAGTTAGTAATGTTCCTTTTGGAAACTATATGGATTCATGTGCTTGTTTCATTCATTTTTTTTAATTTAATAAAGACTAATAAACATTAAAATGATTTAAAGAAAAAAACAGAAATCAGATTTAGTTTGTGATCACCATGACCCACCAATACACCTTTTGGATATATCCTCCAAATTCACGGTAGCAATTGTGACTTTTTTATCACTTTCTATTATTTAATTAACTCTTTGAAAGACACCAACTGGTATTTCATCTTTTTGAATATTGCATGGGCTGTCAAAATATTCGACAAAGTGATTTCATTAATGGGATAACTACGCCATATAGCCATTCGGCAAAAATAATTATTAAAAAAATAATTATTCATTATAGAAGCATGTATAGTCAATGTATATTTCATATATAGTCAAGTTATATTTAATTTTTAAATATATCATAGTGTATATTCAATACATAGCTCATGTATAAATAATATAAATAAAATATAACTATATTTATTATAAACTAATTAATTTATTGTACATATTTAAAATTGTCTCATCGTTAATTTTGTGATTCCTACCGGAAAGAAAAGGGCCCAACAGATATTGTCCTTCAGGACTGAAATAAGTTGTGTCAAAAAGAGCATTTTTTTTATCAATAAAATAGAAAGTTAAAGTAAAAGGAATTTATTTATTTTGGTGACATTAAACTAACAATGCATTTTATTGATTGCAAAGGGATTGCTATACATAAAGAAAATGAATCATATAAATTGAAACAGACTTAAGGATATATGAAACTGTTAAGACATACCCAAGAAAGGAAAGTTTGTGAGAGTAGAGCCAAGGAATTAAATTTGTCCGTCTAAATAGTGGGAGTTCTAAATCTATTTGAGCCACAAAAAGATAAAAGTGATATAAATAAGCCATATTTTTAAAATATAATTAAAATAGGTTTAGTGTAAATTTTTATTCCATTTTATAAAAAAAACTTAACAGCAGCCATTAACTGTAAACGTCTAAATTTTAGTGTAAAATGAAACTTTTTCTTATACTTTATAAAGTGTAACTATTTCTTACACTTTATAAAGATATTCTACGGATTCCAAGAAAGAGTTGTGGAACATAATATTATGTATAATATTGTTTATAGTATTATTTGCAAACCATTAATGTGAATTTTAAGAAATTAAATGCAAATACATTTTGTGTATGTGTTTTTTTTTTTGAAGAAAAAGTGAATGAAAAAATATAAAAATAACTTGCTCAGTTCTCTAACATATCTCACTCTTTTTAATGTAGCTAGCAGGGTTGAGATATGGCCTCTACAAAGATATCAGATTTAAAAAAATGGATGAAATTGCAAAAAAAATCCTTTGGATCATGAGCAGAAAAATGGTTTTCCAGGTGTTGGAAGCGTTAAATTAGAAGAATCAATTAAAATAAAAGATTACAATATACACATATTTTTTCATTCACTTTTTCCTCATAAATAAAATACATACACAAACTGTATTTGCATTTAATTTTTTAAAATTCACATTAATGGCTGGCTAATATACTATACATAATACTAAGTTTCACAGCCCTTTCTTGAAATCCATAGAATATCTTTATAAAGTGTAAGAAATAATTACACTTTATAACATGTAAGAAATAATTCTGTTTTACACTAAAATTTAGACTTTCACACGGCTGCTGTTAAATTCTTTTATAAAACGAAATAAAAATCTATACTAAGCTTATTTTAATTATATTTTAAAAATATAATTTATTTGTGTTATTTTTTTATTTTTTTTGGCTCAAATAAGTTCCTGACTCAAATAGTGGTTAGAGAAAGAAGGAAACAAAATTGGTCAAACAAAAAGCTTTGTTAGCAGCAGTTTTGTAGGGAAAACCTTGCCAATAGGAGACAAATTGAATCTCACAAGTATTTTTCTATCAATTTACTAAGCATCAAAATCAACGTTCACGACCATCGAAATTGACATGAATGGACAACCCACACACACTTCACTTTACCTATAATACTATGCTTGTGTTGTGACTTGTGTTAAGAAAGAAGAAGAATGACCCACCTATCTTCTCTCTTAACTAGTACTAGTTTATTTGTTTATTGAATATTATACTAAAGGGGTAAAAAGAAAAAGGTAAAGGAAAAAGCAAGATCAAAAGAAAAGAAAATTTATCTAGGATATCTTTGCCTCCACTTTACCCCGTTTGTTGACCGCTAAAGAGACTTTACAAGTTCAAAAGTTGCTACTCCAATCCAAATTATTGCCAAACTCTCTACATTTTGTGACTTTCTCACCTTGTGGAAACATTTATCCAACACCATTTAATTGGTAGATATATTGTGCCTTTGAGAAGTTACTAAATCCTATCCAACTATAGTATATTATAATAGCATATAATATAATTACTCCTTCAATATGTTACCATTTTACGCATATTAATAAATGTTTGAACCCTCCATGAAAATTCTCAAACTTACGTGTATATATACTTTCTCCTTGTACTTGGAACCCAAAATCCTTTAAAGGACCGAAGAGATCTAAACTAGGAAAAGCTATCGCAGCAACAAGGTACAAAAGTAGAAGAATTTTTTTACAACACCAAATGCACCTAAAACAGGAGATTAGGATGAAACTTTATAACAATAAGTAGAACTATTAGTATAATTCTATAATATTGAAGTGCTAATTAATAATTTACAAAGAACAAAGCACGAGAGAAAACAGATAACTGACCACTCATTACTTTGTCATGACCGTTGAAATATCTATAATCGAGGAAAAGCGTAGTAGAAAACCAAAATTTAACTACTAATAATAATAATTAACGATTTTAAGCAGAAAATCTTAGTAATTTTAATGAATTCCTAATTTAGTTTCTCACTGCTATGGCCTCCTCTAATGCAGATGAATCTGTCGTTAAGTTCGTTGATTTTTCATGTGATGCATCGCTTGCTGAGCGTGATAAAATGGATGACTCTGAATCTAAAATTAAATTAGCAATGTGTAAGAAATTAATAATAAGATTATGGAGTATTTTTTTTGTTTAATTAATTTTCTGGAAGGTTAATTGAATTTACCTCTAGATGAATTGAAAGACCTCTTGCAGTGTAAAATGGCGCCTTGAATTGCGTCTTGTTGCTGCAATAGCGAGTCGTCTCGACGGTTAGATGCTACCGGCGACGCGGCGACAACCGCCGACGACGCCGATCTGCTTTTCCCCAAATGCTTACGAACTATTCGCAGCCCTGTCGGGATATTCCCTTGCTTCTGATTCTTCTCAGCCTCCGGTGGTGCGTCTGTCGCCGGTTCTGCCTTCGCGGCCGCGGACGGAGGTGGTGAAGAACCGGCCTTATTTGCAGCATTACCTGTTAAACTTAACTGTCCGGAGAACCTGAGCTTTTCGCCGTAACGTTTAGAGACGCGAATGTACAGAGGTTTCACTTTTTTCAAGTATTTCTGCATCACATCTTTAGAAAATTTCTTCTCATCGGAAGCTGAATTTGCTGCATTTGTTGAACATGCTTCCTCCGGATTCCGCTTCTGTATTTTGCTGTGGTTGTTGCTTTCTGAGCTGCTATCTCTGGTAAACAACGACTTAATAGGAACTTCTTCAACCTTAAACTTTACCGTTAAGAACTTCCTCTGCGTTCGATTTTGAGGCTCCTCTTTTTCCTCATCTAATACTTTAATCCTTTGTGGTTTCGGAGTAGCTGAAACAGAGCCACTGCCATCGCCATCACCATCACCTTCAGATTTTCCATTTTTTGTTGTTGCATTTGATTTTGGCTTCTTTAGTTTCAGCATTAACACTCTAAACTTAGTTGCGGACTTTAATAGTGACGAAGAAAATTTAGAGTTCGCCTCCGAGGCGGATATCAACAGCGATGAAGGCTCGATTGGAACCAAACTACCTTTGAAGAAAAGATCATCAGACGGCGAAAGTGATACATTGGGATCCGTACCATCAACACTCGAACTAGACCGGGAAAGCGTGAATTTCAGTTCTCCTTCATTCTCCGACTCACTTCCATCTCCTTCCTCAGCCTCCTCCTCCTTATTTGAACTAATTTTACACCTTTCGTTTTCTTCTACTTTCACCTCTTCTTCTTCTTCAACTTCAGGAAGAGCGGTGAACTCCAAGTCAAAAAACGGTCCATCATCTCCGTCTCCATCTCCGTCGGAATCAGATTCCGATGAGTTAGAACCAACTGCAGTAAGTACGGTCGAACGAGTTTTAGCACCGGCGGCATCGGTTGAGAAAACTCCGGTGGCGCCACCACCACGCCAGTACTTGAGTAAACTGAAAGCTTCCATAGTTGGTAGAGCCAGTATAGTATAATATACAATAATTATTATAATAATAATAGTAGTATTAGAAAAAGGAGGTAAATAAAGTGAAGATAGATAGAGAAAAGTGAGAGAGAAGAAGATTGATGATGGAGAAGCTTAGCTAATACTGTAGCACCAGTACCCTGAAAGGTGGCAGAGGAAGAACAGTAACATAAGTAGGTAAAAGTTATATTTTCTATTTCTTTTTACCTCTTTATTTATATTACTCCTAGTAGTAGTATTTATTTTTTTAGTTATTGTTATATTTAAATAAAAATATCTCCTAGTTAAATAGAAACTTTCAAATATTTTTTGAATGAACTTCGATATAGTATTCTTTGAGAATCATTTGTCAAAACTTATAACATTATTATCTATTTATCTTATGCAAGTGTTTCACCGTTATAGATCGAAGATAAATAAATATATCGACGTTTGATTTAAATTTTAAGCCATAATATTATGAATCTTCACTTGTAAAATTTAAAAATTTAATTTTTTTAATTATGTTATAATTTTACTTACTTCTTAAAGTCAAACTTCAATATCATGTGGAAGAGTAATTTCATATTTTTGTACGTCCTCCTTAGTAATTAATTATCAATGACATTTCAAAAAATACGTGAATATTAATAAGCAATCAAAATTAAATATTAATTTTGGTCTATTCTTATTTTTCTCAATTAGAAATAGTTTTGAATAATTAAATATAACATCTACGTCATTGTGCATCAATTGACTTGCGTGTCATTCTCACAGTGCATCAATTGACTTGCCGTTTACTATATGTATAAAACCAATTTAGTAACAATGAAGCGATTTTGAGCTAATGACTTATTATTTAATTTATTTTGATCTGATTCATTTTAGTAATAATTTATTTATTAATTTATTTTATTTTAATCTACTCAAATACTTTTGTAGTCTATAGTTGAGCCCCTAGTGTTAGAGCTTATAATACAGTAGTATATATTCGTGGTTGCAGAATAGTCATGTAAAGAAGTTCAGTGTTTGTGTCTGCCTCATTGCATTATACAAACATCCTTTTCTAAAAAACCTTTTTTGGAACATTTCTAAAAAAAAATTACACACGTACAAATTCTTATCCTAAAAAAAATATCCGTATGTGACTGAAGATGTACATTAACAGATATAACTTAATTAGTTACTCGAATTCATAAAACTTATAAAGGGATGCATATTATTTCGATAAAAAATTATTTGCATCGTTATTTATATTGATCAAAATTTCACATAATTCATTACTATTAATATATTTCTACATTTTAAAATAAAGTTCGACATTACTCATCACCACCTTATGGACATTTATCTGAATATTAATTGTAATATTCCACCTGCATCTTACGAGATAGTGTAGGTATGCAAAGGGGTATGTACCAAACAGAAAAATTGTGGTGATATTTTAAATTGTATTGATGATGAACTTTTAATTCACCTATATATGCATATGTGTAGGTATGGATTGGAAAAATTGATAAGTACTTCTGCATCGTTTATCAGAGATTTTGGAAATGAATTTCTTTGAATACGAAATTGCTTTTGTTACAGGACATTTTATTTTAGTATGAAATTTTTCAACATAAATTTCAATTTAATTGAAACTCAATATAAATTTCGGAACACATCCGCTACAGTGAATAATAGTGGTTACTTAACTGCAACATCCGTAGACTGCTTATTTATTTGACATAATTTTGGGTAAGAAAAATTCAATTTTGTGTTATTCGTTATTTGTTTTTTCATATTGCTTTGAATTTCTTAACCTTATCTGACCTCTTTTTATGTTTCTTTTGAGCCGAGGGTCTCTTAGAAACAGCCGTTCTACCTTGGTAGGAGTAAGGTCTGCGTACATTTTACCCTCTCCAGACCCCAAGTTGTGAGATTTCACTGAATTGTTGTTGTTGTTGTAATTTTGGGTAAGAAAAGTCACGTGGCAAACATGCACGGAATGTACCACAATGGGGACCTTTTGCTAGGAATAACTCACGTATGAATGTATCATGAAAAAGAATGTGGTGGAGCGGATGAAACTGTTCATTTTTTAATTAAAAGTGTTGAAATCGTGTTTTAGGTATAAAAAAATTCTTAATAAGGAGAGTTTTCCTAGAATAGGGCTCTTCGTGGTGTGAATTCAAAATAGTCAGATTTCAATAAGAATACTGAATATTGGGTGAAAATCAAAAAATAAAATTGACATATAAATTAATTGTGATAAAAAAAAATTATTTGACTTTTAAAATTTGAACTATATCATATAAATTGATACGACGAAATACAAGCTACTCCTAGTATATTTATTTTTACCCACTTGCATTCCCAACTAAAGATAAAGTTATTGACCTTGAGTTACAAATATATTGTTGATATTTAGCTTTCAAGTTTGAGCCATATGGAGTTGAACTGACGAACTTTTGTCTCGTTATTGCAGAAAATGTACGTAGGGTCTCCTCGTCAAAATGAAGCCCACATTCATTATTTCCAAAGTACTATATATCTATACCATAGTAAGGTGCTTTTTTTCATCCATTTATCTTTATCTACCTTATCGTAGACATTTAGATATACATGAATACGTGAACGATTTAAAAGATGATACGTTCGTAAGACAAATGTGTCTAATTAGATTCAGCTCAACAAGAATAACTTAAACCTAACATTATAATTATTTTACTTGAAATGTACAAAACCGAAAAAATGGGGTCTTTAATCCGTTACATTTTAACAAAAACAAATTAAATAAGGTGTCGCCTTTGATTTGACTTACCTTATACCTGACACGTATTAAAAATAAGATTTTACAATTTGAAATTAGAATTGATTGAAAGGTCATTGCCAAAATGATCACGTCGTTCAGATGATTTTATTTATTTCATACTATAATTTTTGGCACAACTTTCAAAAGGACCTACCATAGAGCCTCTTAAGTAATTGAGCTATATATTGACCAAAACTCCAACTAACTTTCCTATTTTAACAAAGGGTTCTTTTGTGTCATCATTCATGAACACCAAATGTTCTTTGAGTAATAATACTAACAATCACTCTTTAGACAAGAAGGGGGGCTGATAATCAGTATGGAATATCCGTCTTTCTACTAAACATAATAGATTAAATTCATTATTTATTAGATATTTTCTTATGAATGTTAACTAAGTATCATGGGAGATTGAATTTTTCTGTACTTGTAGCAAATTAATTTGAAGTGCAAATTAAAGAGCATTTTTTTTTTGGGAAAGAAGAACATATTTGGGCAGGAATAGTTAAGTCAGACTTTGCAACTCAAGAGAAAGCAGAGCTTTAGGACAAATTGTGCAAAAAGCATAGTCAAAAAGGTCTTACATCACATCCATTTCCTAAAGTGAGCCTAATTACCAAACTCCAATTTCATTCTGAATTATCTTTATATATACATTGACACTTATTTTATTTTTACAATTTTAAGTTGGTAAAAATTTCACGGGCATCCAATTTGGACATATCGATCACTAGTTATAAATTAGGCTTGTTCCTATCATATGTCTAAAATTCAGATACTTCTATCTCAAGTTCAAAGAAAAACAATAAATGATCTTTAATAATATGTATCTGAAATTCAAACAAAATGATTGCATTAAGTCACATGTCGTTAGAACATGCAAACATAACTAAAATTTTATCATTTATTTCTGAACTTCAAGCCTATATAACTTCAAACACCACATGTCTAAAAAATTATTCTAAAATAAATAAAAATTTTATGTATTAATGTTGAAATTGAGTATTTATGCACTTTAACGACCCTTATAATGACATCTATAACATGAACAATTAGTTCATAAGGATCATCGTCATTGTGTATGAGAGTCTTAGTTTTTAGCTTGGGAAATTAATAAAACATACTAACCTAATATCTCAAGTGGAGTATAATGTTTCTTCCAAGTTAGACATAATATATGGTTTATTCCGCTTCTAATTATTATAATGGTTGATTCCTCGTGACTATGGATAAAACACCATTTTGGTATTAAAGTAGCTTTAATTATTGTCTCATGCCGCAAAGCCCCATGATGGGTCCTATGTCTTTTCTATAATTTTAAAATAATCTGAATTTCATATTAGTATAATCTTACTTTAACTAGAATATAATTGATACAAAGCTTAGTTTAAATGTAGTTCTATAAACCACAAAATTTACTGATGATTAAAGAGGACTTGTCCCTGAAAACAAGGGGAGGACTTCTTCGACTCATCTAACATCCATTTAAGTATGATACTTCTAGTTGCCTAAGTTTTTGATCAATTTAATTAATTTTTAAAGTTAAATTAATTTAATATTTTAAGATTAAAATTTAATTAGACATTAAAAAGTGGACAGTACTCAAAATATAAATTTTCTCATATTAATATAATAAAAATATATATCTTAAATTATTGATCAAAATTCATATCGTTTGACGTTCAAAAAAAATTATAACAAATATTTGAAAAGAAGAAAATATATATCAGAGACAAATTTAAAATTTAAAACTTATATTACATCGTCTCAACTAATATACATAATAATAATAATAATTAAATTTACAATTAAATATTTATAATCCACTAATCATATGCACTAGGAATATACATCAAGAGTTCAATTTTCTACCTAATTTTTCTATCGTCAAACATGAAAAAGAGTTTCATAGATTACTATTAAGGGCTCCTCATGAAGAAAATGACGATGCAAATCTCAACTTTGTTGCTTTTTACCAACTTATTCTCTCATTATTTGGCTTCTTTATTTTCTCCTTTATTAATCTTGAGATCTACTACCATATTCACATAATCACTTCATTTCAATTTGTTTAATTTGTCATATTTTTTTTAGTCTGTTTTAATGAATAACTCTTTTATTTTTAGTAATTCTTTAGTTTGTATTTTCTATCTAACATGTTTAAGACCAAAAAAAGAATATTTTGATATATTTAACATATGTTTAATTATTAAGATCATAAAATTTAAAATAAATCAAATAAATTAAAACGCAGGAGGTAATTCTTTTCTTGCTTTGCAAGTCTTGTACATAAAAAGAAAAAAAACTGCGGCTAGCAGGCCATGTTAAAAAGACATAAGATCATATAAAATATCAACCAAAAAAACATAAAAATTATAAAGTTTACCCAAAGGATCAAAAGCTCCTAACACAGTCGCCTTTGGTACAGGAGCACTTATCTTAAACATTCCAACGTAAATTCTCAATTTAATCGAATTTCATTATTTTGAACATCAGATATCAAAATGAAAAATAAAAAATATATATTCTCAAATAAAGATTCAAAAATGTAAAATATCGCAGTGTGATAAAACAATAAGGGAATAAATTAAAGAAGATTCCCCAATTAGGAAAACTGGCGCAAAGAGTGTCACTAATTATTCCAATATTATCTCAACAAGATCGAAATAGAGAGTCAATTAAACAAAGACATAAACTAATTAATTGTATCTTAAAAGATTCATTAAGACACTAATTAAACATTGGCTGAGACAAACTTAAACCATTGAGTCTGAGGATTATCAATACTTTTTCCATCTAAGCCAACACATTTCCTAACCAAAACTTTATTAGAAGAGTAATAAGTGTCAAAATCAAAACACAACTCTTTCCCATTCTCATTATCAAGATTTGAAAGTTGATAATTTGAAGCAAGTTTCCATGTACTTTGTTCATTATTATTGCAATCTGTTGAAAGTGTTACAGGCAGCCCCTCCTCTCTTGATGTTGTTAGACATAAAGAAGTTCCCGTTAATCGGATCGGCGTGCCGTTTCCGTGGTGGCTCCACCGGCTAGCTCCGATGCAATTACTTGCATATACAATGTTGTTGGATGCAACATTCAAGCACTTGCCACTTTGTGGATGGAATAATAAGTGGTATGTTGATTGCTTTGATTTTGGATCTAAAGCATTCAAAAAACAAAGGTGTTAATTGATTAACATAATGAAAGGACTTTAGTTGCATGCATGCCCTAACAATGTAAAGAATAATTTATGTACTATCAGTGTTATCTCAAAATTAATTATTTCATAATTAGTTATAGCTAGTAAGCTAATTACATACAAATTATTACTTATCGTAAAGATATAATGATAATTATATTACAACTAACCTGATTGAATAAGCATTTTCTACACCGTCAATGTGATTATTTGTGATAGCTAGTAAGCTAATTACATACAAATTATTACTTATCGTAAAGATTTACTGATAATTATATTACAACTAACTTGATTGAATAAACATTTTCTACACCGTCAATGTGATTATTTATTTAGTATAAACTTTCAAAATCTACTTATTTAAAAAAAGTATTTTTGTCAGAAATGTTTTTTAAAGATATGATTTTAGTAGAGAGTAGCAATTTGCATTTGATTATTCAATTTAAAAAATACTTTTGCCGATTTAGAGCATCAATTTCTTTTTTGAAAATACACTTCTAGCTTCTCCGAAACTTTACTAAATGGGTTATAATTATGTAGATAACATACAACATAAAAAATTATTTTACACGAACAAATCACTTAAAAAATATTAGCATATTAAATTAAAATACAGTATCAAATTAGTAAGAGAACTTTTACCTTGGAGTTTATGTTGAATAAGTTGCAATTTTGCATGATATTCAGGACTTCTAAGAGAATTCCACGTGTAATTAAACATCCATCCCAAACGGTTCGTCCATACCCGGTACACTATTTCGGGTATAATAGTTACCTTGCAAGGCCCAAACGGCCCAATCCAAATCCAAATCCGCTAAAAATGAGATAAAGCAACCCATGAACATATTGCCAGAAGGTTTAGTCCCCTTTTGGTCACTTCCAAATTCACTATCCCGTAAGCAAAAATCCTGATTTGTTCATAATCTCTTCCTTAATTGTATCACAAACCTTATTTAGTGTCTGAGTTAAGAACCAATTAGCTTGTACCTGGGTAAACGCGTAACGATGAATTTCGTATACAATTTTATTTCTCATGTTTAATAACTTCAAGGGCTTTTGTTTTAGGAAGGTAAACTCAAGATCATAATCTAATCCTGATATGATTATTAGAATATTAGGGTTTGCCCTATGAATTGTTTTTGCACTTTTCTCAACAGTTTCGTACCATACACTTTGGTTTTGAAGAGGACCACGTAGCTCGTTGCGTAGACTTATGCCAATAACCTAGATAAAAATAGTAAATGACAATCAATAACAACTTTATGGAATAATTCAAGAAAATAATGAAAGGCTAACTAATTGATCGTTTGAACCTTGACGTTGAGCTATGAAGTAGACTAGTTATCTACGTATGATTACAACATTGATATATCAAAGGATGCTCCAATATTGTGTAAAAACAAAGAGAAAACCACACCTTAACTATCGATACTTCTATTACTACGAAGCCCCTTTTTTTGCGAGTTAAAAATCTCCTACTTTTCAAATCACTTATGTTCAAAATGTAAAACAAATTGAGGTGAATTCCTTTCTCAACTTTGATCTATTGAGCTACTCTCTCTTACTACATTTGTATTTTTTATTTGTTAGGTAAAGGTCGGGTCTGCATACACTCTACTATCCTAAATTCCACTTTGTGAGACTACACTGAATCTATTGTTGTAATATAATTTAAATTAAGAAAGTTTTAATATATAAACAAAATAAGTAAGAGTAAAACATACCATTGGTAAATCCTTGTATTTTTTTAGCAACAATATCCAAACCTTTTAGCCATTCTTTAGGTTGAAAATACTTATCTCCCCAAAATCCAATGCCATCATCATTTCCACAACATCACATAGGCTTACTAACTTGATTATCAAGAACAGACATAACACCATGACGGCCCAGTTCTTCAATCACGGCTCGTTGGGCCTCAACAACAGGAAGGCCCAAAAGTTGTGGATTCTTCTGGGCTATTCTTGATACAGCATCATGAAGCCCATTTTTAATAAAATATTGGGCCACAGTGAGATTTGAATAGCGAGTAAATCTATAAGTAGCCCATGTAAGATGAACATAATTGAAGCCCATTAAAGATATGTTCCTAACAATATGGTTTAATGGGCTGTTGATCTAGGCCTTCTGGTAATATGGTTTGTAAATGGGCCGCCAAATTTACACAAACTAATTTCACTCTTTCACTAGTTTCATCATCTATTATCCATCTAGAACTTGTTGACAGAGGTAAGCAATGAGAAAAAGTTGCAAAAGTGCAAAGAAATACAAAAATTGTGGCTAATTTTGCCATTTTTTTTGGTTAGTAGTTCAAAGAGAATTAAGAGAACTAAGAAGAATTGATTGAGCTCATACATTTATAGGAGTAATTAGTGTTGATTTGATGGGATAAAACAAAATGTGTTTCAAAGAAGACCTCCTTGTTTGATATCTACTGAGAATTATGTTCAAATTATAAATAGTAATAGTGTAAAAGAATGTGTCACCAAAAAGATTAATTTAGGTAAGTCATAGGTAGTGTATTGGAGGAAATCACCATGCACGTGTCTGTACATGACGAAATGACATCTGACATAAATTGGAGCATGATTAAACATAAAGGCATTGACAAAAACATCTATCGAGAATTTATCGTTTAAACATCTAAATTATTATTTATCAAGTAATTACTTGCTCTTATCTCGATACTCGTGGTAATAGCAAAGTGTATAGACTTTACACTTAATAGAGTCGCAAGGAATTGTAATACTAATGAATGCATGATGAACTATTCCAAAACCGAAGGATAATGCCACAAACACTACCAACTATTGTAACTTTTTGTATCTTTTAAAAAAATAAGATATTTCCTCGGTATATTTTTATTTGTTTAGTTTTAAAAAATTAAAAGATAATTATACTTAGTTCTTAGTTTACCGTTATTATTAACTAGTTATATGTAGAATTCATTAAAAAAATATGTTAAGTCAATACTAAACAAGTAAAAAAGTAACAGATGAAATAATATAGTTTATTTAAAGAAGTCATGACATAACTCATAGCTAGAGGCAGAGCAAGAATTTTCATTAAGGGGATCAAAATTTAAAGAGTAGACATATAAATTAGTCGAAGAGGGTTCAACATCTACTATATATATAATAATAATAACTTTCAATCAAAAGAAATTCGGCTAAACTCCTGAACTCAAGATGGCTTCGTCAGTGCTCATAGCCAATGGGATTCTATGGTGGAAATATGAGGTTCTAATTAATTTCCAAAATATAAGCGGTGGGACCAAAGAATTAATTTAAGAAATCTTCCTCAATTTCTTAATAGCGAAGCTGATGCTGCGACTTTCATCTTCATACAGTCGGTTTGGACTGAGAGATTTGATGGCATTTATTTTTACGATAACAATAATACATTTTGTATATTTCATAAGTAAAGTTGAATATAGGATGAAAATAGATTTCAATAGAAAAATTATTTTCGATAAATTCTTAAAAAAAATAATAATTTATTTTTACTATTGGTTTCCAATTGATATTCATATATATATTAGAGTTTAACTATTCTAAATTATCATCGAAAATATATTTATAAAAAAGTTTCTATAAAAAGCAATTCAAAGAGGAAAAGAAATTAAATATGAAAAGCTCGAAAGAGAAATGTGGGTGGGAAATTGTCCATAGAAAAATAATATGTATATCCCTGAATTTTATTTTAAAAATTAATTTTTTTGCTAATTTAGAATAATTGACTTCACCCTTTATTTTAATTTTTTTTTAAAAAGATTTCTATTTTATTCTTGGTAATCAAATAGTATAATATTTTCAAATTATGTTTAATAAGAAATGAATTACGATTCATAATAATTATGTATAGACAAGCTTTATTTCGACACTTATTGATTCAACTGTCTTTTTTATATTTACTTTTTCTACTTTCTGACAAATCGATATAATAAAAATATATATGTTAAATTACATAATTCAAATCAACTTGTCTTATTATTATTTTTTTTTAAAAAAAATACCACGTGTGATCATTTCTTTTGAGGATTTAAGATTTTGAAGTATATAAACTTGAAACCTTCTACTTTAATTAAAATCGGTTGTCCAAGTGTCTTATTTAATATTCTAATGGAATTTCATATTAATTATTCTATAGTGCCTTAGTTGATCTGCACGTGAATTGCTTATAATATAACAAATTTCATCGCAGACGTTTGTCAATATGTCAAGTTATCCAGCAATCAACAAAATACAAGTGAAATTTAAATTTCTATTCTTTTTTCTTTTTTTGTGTGTGTGTGAGAAAAAACGTAGTAGAAATCGATCGACATATTTGTTTATTTTTTCATTCGATATTTAAGATCTATTTTATGATTCGACTAATTTAACTTTACATCGAGAAGTTCCACTTTTGAGAGGTTAGTTACTTCCTATCAAAGATGATTCTATATCAAGATTCAAACTTAAAATTTCTAGTTAAAGCTAAAAATAAATAAATTATCACTTATTATAATTATTAATGGTAATTCACATCTAGTAAATTAAATAAAAGGAAGTAATTGAAGCATTTCTAAGTATCTTGAGAGATAAAAAAAATGGAATAACCCATCAAATGGTTATGGTACGAAGGTAGAGATCCAATTTTCCTTGCTTAGAGCCTACCTTCGAGCAGGATATTTAGAATTCATATCTGAAAAAATAAATAATACTTTAAAAATGATGACTAGCTTGCTCGATATTTTTATTTTATGATATTTTTTATATTTATATATTTTCAGTTTAATTAAATATACTGATCTTTCAGATTGTTAAGACACAATTATCAATTTTTAAAGATCAAAATATTATATAGTAGAAAAAAATAAAATAAAAATAAATGGGAGAATGTGAAGTGAATAAGAACATACATTTATTGTTGAAGAAACTCACGATTCTACGTATTAAATTAGACATGACAATACACTTAAAATTTAGAACATAATTCCTTCACGTGATATTTCACTCATTTATAGCGAAGTATCTGTTTTAGTCTGTAGTTTTAGGGAGGTTCCTTTGGGTATTGTACCCAAAAAGTGTCAATTTAGAGATCTAACTCATTATAATTTAAAACTTGTTAATAAATTTTATTTAGACACTCAAATTATAATTTGTTTCAATCGAATACTTGAACACTTAATAAAGTATTTTCAATAGATTTTTTAAATTTAAATTTTAGAACAAAATTTATATATATTTTCAAATATTCATTGGTAGATATATAAACAATTTTTTTTAGTTACACATATTAGCCTCAATATGCTATAGAACATCATGTGTATTCCAATTAAAGTAGATATTGTAACTAAAAGATATAGAAGTAACATATTTTATATGATTAGCTTAATTATCTAAAAGATGTTTAAGAATGTGTACAAATTTTTTTTACCAAAATTTGATTAAATATATAATAAAAATATTTCATCGTATGTTTAAGCTTCATTTAATTGAAACAAACAAATAACTCAAACATCAAAATGAATTTTTTAATAAATTTAAGGAAAAGTCAATATATTTAGATAATTTAAGTTAGATAGGACTTCTTTTTCTTTTTAATTTTTTAATTAATATTTGATATTTATATTGAAATTGAATTAAAATTAAAATTTTAAAAAATAAAATTTACATTGTAAATTAGAACACTTCTTATTATAAATAACTTTATACTAAAAAAAAAACACTCAAATTTAAGACTTTTTATTAAGAATAAAATAAGTTACCCCAAAAGTTAGATGTATTAGTTGGAAAATGAATGACATTAAAAATATATCACCTCGAAAATATCAATTTGTATAGTACGATTATGCTCCCATTTGTGTTTACATTTTAGTCCTTCTAGTATCTTCTATTTTCAATATGAAACGATCAGCTGCCACGCCTATTAAATCGAACGGTCCAAAATCTATCATCCACATACACTAGAATCTCTCTTCCCTTATTCACTAAGTAAGTGTACACAAAAAGGAAAATTGTCTTTAACCCCTCAATTACTCAAAAATATCAATCTTCATCCCTACAAATACTATAGTACCTAATCACTGCATTTCCAATTTGTAAAATTGTATGTTATCATAAACCTATAACAAGAAATGAAAAATGAGATTTTTGTTCGATTTTTTAAATATTATTCGATATATGTGTTGATTGATTCAAAGTATTGTGTTATTTGGTTGATTAATTGAGTTAGAAATAGTTATTTTGTTTATAAAAAATATGTAGTTCAACTTAATTGGTTGATTAAGAGATTTCAGATTTAAATTATTTCAATCGCTTAATCAATTCCATCAAATCACAATGCTTGACTCAATTGGTTAATTCACTATTATATCTTTTTTTTCATATTTAATTTGATATGATTTATTTGCATTGATGATCTACCGCATTAATATCTTCATAAGTTAGAGGTTATACTGCTGCACACATCATCTTTTTCAAATTCACTTAAAAATTACACAAGATATGTTATTATTGTAAAAAGAAAAAAATGAGATTATTATGCCCAAATTTCAAGAGATACAAAGATTTTAAGAGTCGACTCCAGATAGATTTTTCGATTATGAAAAGAGTTATTTTGTCAACCAACATTATAAAAAAATGAATTTAACTAAAAAATTTCAAATATGAAGGAATCACAAATAATATTTACTAATAATCAAAGGACTAAAATCGAAAATTATACCTCTATAAAGTCACCTACAGATTCATTGTAGAACTAAAAAACTCTGATTTTTCTCTCTCAGAATATCTGCAACTTTTTACAGATAAACAATATATATACACTCACCGATTTTCAAGGGTTAGGGTTTTTCTTTGTGAAGTTATGGCGGAACACGAGGAGCATAAAGTGGACAAGGAGGAGCAAGAGGAGTCAATGATGGACAAGATTTCTGATAAACTTCATTTCACTGATCATCAGTCATCGTCGCCGGCGCCGGCGCCGGTGTCGTTTTCTTCGGATTCCGATGATGAGAAGAAGGCGACGTCACCGCCACTGACGACGTCGTCGTTTGGGTCTAAGGTTCGTCGGCTTTTTGGTAGGGAACGTCCAGTTCACAAAGTCTTCGGCGGTGGTAAACGTAAGTTTCGCTTTTTTAAATTTTTGCTCTTTGTTGAATAAAAAAATCAAACTAGAAAGGATCTAGTTGGTTTTGATCGAATGAACAGAAGATACCTGCTGGATTAAGGTTTATGAGCTCGCTCGCTAGTGTAATTTTCATTTGATTGAAACTTCATAGTCTGATTGCTACTCAATTTGTTCTTTAAATATTTTTAGTGGGTTTTTGATTTTATATACCTGTTTGTTGTTTTTAGATCTGGATCTGTATATTAGTTCCAATAGTTTAGCTTAAAGGGAGTGTAAAAGTCTCTGCCTTTTGTTTTAGTGTAATGGGTTCAAATGAAATCAGTCAATCGCCTAGAACTAAGGCGTAGTCGGTTGATTGATGTATTACTTTGTTCAAGATATTGGCTTGGAGTATTATCTTTGAGATGATTATGTTTAGGTTTGATTAAATTTTTAAGCTTTAGCTCAATTTTACTTAATCTTACTTTCTTTTAGTGTTTTTTGGGGGTAGGGATGATTTAAGTTGTAAGAAGGTTGGTATTTAGTTCGAGGGAAGAAGAGTTGTTAGATATATTTAGATCAAAATTTTTGTGAACCTAGATCAAATGGAGTTGATTGGATATTTGAGGATTCATATATTAGCTGATACAACTCGATTGTTGTACTCGAATCTTAGTTCATATGTGGTATTATTTTGGTGGTGCAGCTGCTGATATGTTCTTGTGGAGGAACAAGAAGATATCTGCAGTATTTCTCGGTGGGGCGACTGCTATCTGGGTTCTCTTTGAGGTAGTAGAATACCATTTGCTTACCCTGCTCTGTCATGTTTTGATGATTGCTCTGGCTGGATTGTTTTTGTGGAGCAATGTCAGCACCTTCATTCACAAGTAAGTTACTTTTGCTGTTATACCTTAAATGCTACATCTTTTAAGAAGAATATATGTTAAGAGGATTTGGTATATCAGACCTTAACTAGTTTGTTATTGAGGTATAGTTGATTGATTTTTGGATTGATAGATGTTTCCTTTGCCCTGTGTAGATCTACACCACACATTCCAGAAGTCCACATCCCTGAGAAACCTGTTTTGGAGTTTGCCTCTGCTCTTAGGAATGAAATCAATCGTGTCTTGGCAGTTCTGAGGGAAATTGCATCTGGAAGGGATCTGAAGATGTTTCTTTTGGTGTGTGTGTCATAATTTCTCGTTCCTTGGCATTACATTTGGGAATTTGGGGTTTGCTATTCCATCTTATATAATCTTGTTAAACTTCATCAGGTCATTGGTGGTTTGTGGCTCTCGTCAATCTTGGGCGGTTGCTGTGATTTCTTGACCCTGTTCTACATAAGTACGTAACTACTTCACTAAATTTAGATGCAATTTGTGAGATTTGAGATTGATGTTGTGTAAATTTCTTGGAACAGTTGTTGTGGTGCTCCACACAGTACCTGTTCTATATGAGAAATATGAGGATCAAGTGGACGCCTTTGCTGAGAAAGCCTTGCATGAACTCAAGAAACAGTATGCCGTCTTTGATGCAAAAGTATTGAGTAAAATTCCTCGAGGACCATTGAAAGATAAAAAGAAAGCTTAGACACACTGTTGGGAGGAAGAGAAAGAAGAGGGTGGTCTGTTATGTTATTATAGATGCATCTTGTGCTTGTCCTTTGTGAATCTTGATACAAGATGGTAGAAGTATCTTTTTGGTTCCACGGTTTTGTGTTTTAAGATCGTGGAATTGATGTTGATGTATGAATGACATGTGACGTGGAAGTACTCTTTAAATGTTTATTTATATGGCTATTTTGTTTTAACTTTTTTTGTTATTTATCTTCTCGTCGGTAAAATCCATTGAGGGTGGTGCAAGTGTGATTAGGTAAACATGTTTGTGGGATCCACATGCTGAGATGATGAGGTGGCCCAACTGAAGCTAAAAGCCAAATAGCAGGCAGTATTTGGAGGGACTGAATATTTTAAGTTGATAAAGACTTTGCTATGACAATTTTTGTTCCGCTTTTTTCTCCTGAAATTGATTTTCATTTTGACCAATGAAGGATATTATCAGTTTTCATGTCTAAACTTAAGGTACATCCCCAACATTTAGCGTCTCCCATCACCTTCCTTACCCATCGGGCCTGGGATGGTAATGTTGGTATAGCAGTGTTTGGCCGGGGGGCTAGCAACGTTTAGCACATGGACGTTGCTCCAATCTCTAACTTTTCGGGTTGCAACGCTGTTCTGTGTGTTTTGTACATCTATTCTTAGATTTTGCATGAAATAGTAAAATCTGAGAGGTAGGTAATACTTTGTTTTGAAAAGCTTTACGTTTTTGAATGACCAACGTTTAAATAGTAGTCGATATATAAAAAAACTTGATCTGGTAGCTAATATAAGAGAAGAAAACCAATTGGAGATTGTTCACTTCACAACAATTGATGGGAAATCCGTTTATTACATAACTCCTATCAAGCAAATTATTGCAGAAATATATGGGCATTGCTAGACAGAATCTAAAGAATTCCTTAAAACACACATCACCATTAATTTGTTGAGAGAGAAGTACAAGCGGTTGGCTTCCTCTTTAGCACTTGCAAAGAAAAGGAAGAAAAAACGACTCTCAAGTCTCTTCCTCCTTTTCCCTTGGTGTTAAACAGGAAACAACCAATATAGTACATTCAGATGTGTACAATCTATCTAAATATTACAGAAGCAACAACAAAACAACGATTTCAATCCCCTATAAAACTACAATTGAATCCAAAGCAAACAGGTCTGCTACATTCAGTTACACCAACACATTAGGTACTCTAATGAACGTGAGAAGCACTACTTATCACCCCTTAACAACTACTTTGGTTAACATCTTGTATTTGTGAAGACGCAAACTGTATGGCAGGTTGAGAAGGGTGCAGGAAGATGAAATTTAACTACCCTACAGAAAATAAGACAACTGCTCTTTTTTCCTTGATCCCCCTTCCCCGTAAGACTCATTCCATTGTTTTAGCTCACTCATTATTGATCCTCCAGCTGCAAAGCTAGCTGCAACCTGTAACACGGGAAAAAGAAAGGATACAATGTAATCAAAATGTGCTACTAATTAAGAGTGTCCCCTCAGAAGTTGCAATCACTGGTAGACTGAAACTGATTGAACGAGTTCACCCAAAGTTAAAAGGCCAAACTATTGCTACAAATAGCTGAAGTTGTTCAATCTTTCGACATAGTATCCGCACAACCAAAACTGGTGCATTTAGGTGTGGACTTGATGCATGATGTCAGCCTAAAAAAAGAGGCGTCTGTGTACAGCTTATACGGAGTCAAATATATATTTTTTTGAGAAATTAAGTTCCTAGGAGTCGTTTGGTGTGAAGTATAAGGTATAATAATCTCAGAATAAAATAAGTATTTTATCCAGCGTTTGATTGGAAGGTATTAGGTAATCCTTGGATTATTTATTCCACCATTTATACCTTAGTGATGGGATAAATTATCCTATATACTTGTTGGGACAGCTTGTTCCTAACCAAATGATCCCTCAGCATGTTAGTAAACCAAACCACGAATAATATAGTTATAGAGAAATTCCTTTAACCTGATTTTTGGCTTCTTTGAAGTCTGCCATATTCAAAGGCCGGATAGTGATCACCTTATCCTCCTTATCTTCATCCATAGATGGAGCAACTCCAGCTTTCTTAGCTTCCTCAGCTCTGCGCTTCTTATCCTTCAGAAGTTGAAGGTTATTAATAGGAGGGACTAGAGCAGTAAAGGGATGAACAAACAAATATCACTTAGCAATATAAACTGGTGGAGGAGGATATTTCACATACTAGGTCTTTGAGTCTTTCTTGCTGTATCAACTCTCTAACTGGCCGGTATGCAGCAGTAGTGCACAGATTCTGTAACAAGCAGTGCCACACATTTGTTAGTTGGTGGGATTTAAGGAATATGAAAACCAGAATCAAGATATACAACCTTGAGATCACTTCCAGAGTAGCCTTCAGTCATTGTTGCCAGCTCCTTGAAGTCCAATCCGTCATCAACTCTCTCCTTGGCCAATAAAGTTTTCATGATCATTTCCCTGTTCTCTACTGATGGCAAGCCTACCATAATTCTGTATTTAAGAGGACAGGATCGTTACTATTCGACATCAAGAACAGAAACAGAACGTACTGGTACTTTTAACACTAGAAATGCTCTTGAAACGTTCATAACAATCTAGGAGATATAAAATTCATATAGTACTTCATACATTCCTGGAATATTGCCGCAATGTGATTCCTGTTCTTAACAAAGCTCAACTCTTTTATACAAGCCCATGGAAGCTGGAGTCCCCATAGGCTGATAATCATCATACTTAAGTTTAGGAAAACAAATTACAACTCATCAGTGGCAGATCGGATATTACCTTCTCTCAAAACGCCTAATGATTGCTTCATCAAGGTCAAATGGCCTATTGGTGGCAGCAAGAACAAGAATTTTTTCACCTGCCTTTGTTAGTAACCCATCCCAATGAGTCATGAATTCATTCTTTATTTTCCGCATAGCTTCATGCTCCCCGGCTCTAGATCTCTGGCCAAGCATGCTATCAACCTCATCCACAAAGATAATAGTGGGAGAGACCTTAGCTGCAAGAGTGAACAAGGCACGGACATTTTTCTCATCTTCTCCAAACCATTTTGAAGTAATGGTGGACATAGACACATTGATGAAACTTGCCCCAGCTTCTCTTGCAATGGCCTTCGCCAACATAGTCTTCCCTGTGCCAGGAGGTCCAAATAGCAGTATTCCTCTGCATGGCTTCAAAAGGCCACCTTTGAATAGGTCTGGTCTCCTCAGGGGCAACATTACCAACTCCTGAAGAGATTCTTTGAGTTCATCCAAGGCACCAATATCAGCAAATGTCACACCAATTTCACTTGCTGGTATGACTTCAGGCCTTATGCGCTTCTCGAATTCATTGTCAGGAGGAACTTCCTGGTACAATCACATAAATCAATCTTCAATTGAAGTGGCGTGACAAGCGAAACAAGGGATTGTGCCCCCATATTACAGTAAATTTAGTAAAATGAAGAGGAAAAACAAATCACAGTAACTTTTAAGTGCTTAGAAGTATGATGGATAATCTGCTCAGCTAAAGGACCAAAACTAAAGATATAGAGGCCCCAGAAACATAAATCCAAACTTAAATATCAAGGTTAGAACGTAAGCGTGTTAGAAGGGTGAAGTTTTAATCAGCATATTCTCCTATATTGATCATATCATTAATTTTTCAATATATAGTTTCTACTTTTATCTTCTAACAGAGCTGAACAATCAGAATGGCAACTCACAGGAGTTTTTGGTGCTGAGGTTGTAATGTTTCCATCCTTCACAGCTGGAGCCGGAGCTTCAGCTTCACCTTTGTTTTCTGGGAGGATACCTTCAGTTTTGGCTTCGGGTTTTGTAGTACTAATTTCTCGGCCCTGAGCATCCTACAACAAATTAAAAGAACTTAATAAACTGAAGAACTATTCCAAATTACCTTGACCTTCTCAAACTGAAACCAAATTATCCTACCTTCGATGTTTCAGTTTGTGCTTCGAGCTTTAAGGTCCCAGAAGATTTTCCTTCCTGAAATACGCCCAATCCATGGGACAAGCTGTGGTTTTTTCAATGTCAGAAATTCAGCAAGTTATTACGCCTATCATCATACAAAGGGAGAAAAAAATAGACATCAGAAGGACCTTGAAGATGAAATAACAAGCTTCCCATTTCTGTATTCCGGGTCCTTTATATTCATCAGATGGTACGAGATTGCTGATACCACAATTTCTTCTATATAGTTACTTAGGACCATGGTGTCCGACATACAAATTGAACCTAGATCTTCACATTCAATATCATTAGCAGAAAGTACTTCCATTATGTGATTTCTGTTGTCCTGAAACTGGATCATCTTCATATCCTCTTCCAGTTGAGACTTCCAACTAACAAGATGAGTTTCCTCTTCTGGGGGTTTGATTTCTAGGTTATAGGGAAATACCGAAGAAAGCCTTTCATCTATTTCCCTATAATCATTTCCAGGGTCCACAATTCTTGAACCAAGGATCAGAACAGACCCAGACAATTTCTTCAGCATTTTCTGGAACAACACATATATCTTTTCAGACCTACAAAGGACCTTCTCGACATCCCTGAGATACACAACCATGGGGCTGGCTTTTGATACTTTGACAATAATCTGTAAGTGGAATCAGCAATCTTAGTCCGACAAATATATTAGAGAAAGATCAGGCAATGGCTATAAAGGGACAATCTATACTTGGATCATTCAAAGTTGATTATAAGCATATATTTTGGGATGTATAGAACACAAATGAATACCTTGTACAAGGTCTGTATGAGAAGCTTCTCATCAAAAGCCCAGCTACTGTTGCGCATAAGTGGAGCTGTGACAGAGAAGAAAAAAATACACAATTTGAAGCTTAATCAGATGGATAAATTCTATCTCAAAAAGAATCTTACAAACTCTTTTTTCATGAAAGACCACATTTCTTTCTATTCAGGTGGAAAATTAATCCAGTCTAGGCAGACCATCAAAGGAAAATAATAAAGCACATTCAGTCACTGATCGACTCTCAGCTGACAAACTGAGTAGGATCTCTGCCTACTTACTAGGTAAAAAATACATACTTCATAGTTCTTTAAAAAAGGGGAAGGACAACCTAGTAGTACATATGATGAAAACATTTGCTGTGTATAACACTATAACATAATGCTTAGGCCACAATTCAAAGGGATCAAGGCAATTAAACTAATTCAGTAAAGTTTCAAGAAAAGCAATCCCATGGTTGATGCAAGTCAAAACCTTGATTCCCTGATGAGCCATATGAGCTTATATCATTCAAATTGGCCGAGGCAGATGCGTTCCTCCGCAAATTTGTAGCGTTGAAAGATCCATCTCTGCAAACATATCAGTAAACAAGAATCAGACATATGACTGAGAAAAAAAAAAGATGAAGACAAATAAGTGAGTAATATATTCATAGGATAACAGAAGACTTATGTCATACTTTGATCCAATATCTACTCCACTGCTTTGCCTACGCAGTGAGCCTGCAGCAACAGAATTACATACATTTGTAACAAAAACAAGAAAATAAAGCATACATTTTGGAGCATCAAGTTGCAAAACCTCGCAGTTAAACCAAAAACTTAAAGTTTCAACGTCTACAAAGTTAACAATAGTCAAAAGTTAGAATTCTCAACCCACTTGTACATCTTGTTGAAAGAATCATTAAATGCTTGACATTTTGCTTCAGTTATCCTATGTTGTTCTACAGTTTGTGTAGCTTAATTGAGACTTACTTAAATAAATAAGAAGCTTTACCTGGTGAAACCAAGAAGTGCTCAAAAATCATTAATGAAAACTTATAATCTTGTTTATTTTGTGTTAGCATTGCCCAGAATCTTAGCTTCCCAGGAGACTTGGTTGTTTTGGGTGGGGAAAAAAGGAGAGGAGAACTTGTAATCTAGTTTTTTGTATCTTCATTGCACAGAACTCCCATCTTCCTAGGAACTTGGTATGTTTCTCTCTGTGGGCTATGTAGTTCATACCTTTGTTTTCCTCCTTAGGCTGAAGCATGGAAAAGGATCCAAACATTCCAGACATTCGCCCCACCGTTGTCTCCGATATAGACCTTTTAAAGGACTGCAATAATCAAAGTTATCAACAATCAATACAGATTTTACTTTATGCATCAATATCTTTATATAAGAAAAACAAATTCTGCAATAAAATCGACATGTTCTAGAGGAAAGTTGGCCATAGGACAAGTGAGAAGATGTAAACTTTTTGACTTACATATTCTTTGCAAGTTCCTCCATATTTGCTTTGCATCTGTAGAAAACTGGCCATCAGAATATACATAGATGGAGAAGAAAATGTGAATCTAAGCTCTTTACTAACATACCTTAAGTGAAAAATCAGTTACATCTAGTAGCAACAACTTGGCATTAAAGTAATGAGCCAATGCCTTGGCAAGCATTTGTTGATAAAGTTCTGGAAACGTACAGAAAATTAATAGGTAACAAACAGAAAACCTCGAGCCAAATTCAATGTATTGTATGCAAAAACTAACCAGCAGGCCCTGACAGCAAAATTGTTCGACTAGCAGGGGAGAGGTTGCGAGTATGCTTAGCAAAGTCGGCATTTGTCAAATGAACAAAAGAAGCACTTGTTAACAACACCCTTGTTTGCTCGCTGTCAATGATATAATTTTTCAAAATCAATAAGTTGGAAATGGAGTAAAAAAATAAATAAAACAGGGCATAGAAGAAAGGTTTTTATTGATCCACTGATTGTTTTCCTTTTTGTGGTTTGTATTACCTTAGGTAGTATGGAAACTCATCAAAGGTGACTTTACTATCCTTTCCATTGGCTATGAGGTTGAGCATCTCTTGCTCCATAATCAGCGGCGTAATAACATTAGCAGCAGATCCACCAGTCCATCTGCTAACCGTCTGCCCTGAAGCCAATCCAATTCCAACTCCAACACCTATTCCCACACCCAAAGCTGACAACAACATAGTCTTCTGTTCCATCGCTTATACTCAAAATAAACTTTCTCAGACTCCGAAATCACAAAACAGAGTACGTAAAGCACAGCCAACAAAACAACTCGAAAAAAATCACGGTATCTCTATGGATAAGAAACAGAGGATATGATTTATAGATTAAACTTGGATTTGGACCTAAAAATCGTTAAAACTTTACGGTAGGCTTTGGTAAAACACACAGAAATTCAAATTTTCTGATCCTTGTCTCAATCCGAATATAGATCAGTGTTCTCCTCGAAAATCATTCAGATTTCGCAACAAAATGCCTCACAATCACCTTTTCTCGCACTCTGTATTTTTCTACGTTCATGCAGTTTCTTCAACACTGCATATAAAGTGTCTTCCTTCATAAAAATCTCAGATTCATCCCTGAAGAGTACTCGTACTCGGTACTACGGCCTTTGCTTCCTCTTTTCTTTTTTCCCCAAAAAATGAAATAAAATTGATCGTTTCTACGTAGTCTTTAATACAAATGGATCTCGAAAACCTGAGTATATGTTTATGGATAATACGGAAGAACCGGCGGCAGAGAAGCGATGGTTCACGGCGGCGAAGAAATGAGAAAGGAGAGGAGAAAGGTAGTTAGAGACTCTGCAGTGTTTATTACAGTTGCCGCTTTTTCAGGCTTCGGGTAATTACAAGTTTTTTTAAAAAAAAGAAAACCAACTATTCGGGTTGCTGACGTGTGAGTATTTGTAGATGAATTTAAGGCAGGAATCCTCTACCATTCAGACCGTACATACATATTTGATGCATAAATTTCCTTTCTAACTTCTTCTAATTTTGCAATTATACACCTAATAAAAATAACTCTATCTATGTCTTCCTAACTTTTCTACGTAAAGTATAGCTAAATTTATTTTATGTTAAAAAGTTACGATAAGAGTAAGCGGTTTTTGTTGACCTTAAAAAATAAAATAACAATATAAAATAAGCAATAATAGAACGATAATTAACGGAAAAGCTATAATACAATAAATAGAATGTGAAGTCTGTATTATAATTTGAGTTGTGGACTTGTTAATGGTTGTCAAAGAGTTGAAGAATATTAATGAGCTTTTGAAGCTTGAGAGATCGAGAGTATATTATGCTAATTCGAAATTGTGCTATCCTTAATATAAATGACTATTTATAGAAATTATCTAGGAAGGCCTTCATGGAATCTACCTCTCTCAAGACTTTCACTTGGCCACGTACTCTGAAGTTGCGCATCGATCGATGAGAATCTCGATAATTTTTTGTAATTTGCAGATTGCCAAGCATATCTTATCCTTATTTTGTTCGGATGTAATTTCGATATTCCATTGTATCAAATTCAAAAACCATTTCAAACTAAGTTGCATTTGTTGGTCACATTTCAAAGATATTATTCAATAATTTTTGTTGAACTATCATAACTGATCATCTTCATCACATTCACCAACTCAATATCAATTTCTTCCCATACAGTATTTCAACATGTATTTAATATTGTCTTTCATCTCAATCTACGTGACACAAGTGAAATTTGATAACATTTACTATATAAAATTGAAATTGATTTCCTATATCTCAATGGAAAGAGTGGGTCACAGGTGATTACAGTAGGGATTGGATACATAGAATCATTTAAGATTTGTTGAATCAGGCAGAACGCAGTACACAAAATTAAACTTCAACTGGGCCTGATAATGCCGAAATGATTAACCAATCAAATTTCAGTTACCAAAAGATTAGCCCACTGTGTTTTTACGGAAAGAGGCTTTAGATTTAACATAAATAACTTGATTACCCCTTGTCTTTTTATATGTATTGAAGCAAGTGGATAGAATCATAGAAATGTCTCTATTTTTGGCAAGTATACGTTGAACTTGGGAATCATAGAAATGTCTCTATTTTTGGCAAGTATACGTTGAACTTGGGACAGTCTGATATATAAAATATTATGCGTTAGTAGGATTAGAGAAATTAAGAATCGCATTTTGAAGAGTGTGATATAAATAATTTATATTAATATAAGCATTATTAATTATTTTTATAATTCGAATTTGTGACATATAAATTTTATTATTTTACTGTTGCTTCAAGGCTTTTCTTTAGAAAAAAAGTCTTTATTTTCTTAAATAAAATTAAAAAAAATAAAATTTTAGATCTTTTCGTCTAAGAATGGAAAAGTGGCTAGGAACCCTTTTCCTTAGTAAATTTACTATTCCCGAATTTGAATTAGTTCAATTATTGGATTTTGGATACCAAATAATTAAATTAAAAAAAGATTCTTTTGAGAATTGAAAATAATTGCATAAGGGATTTAATTTGGGGAACATAAAGAGATGGGAAGTATTGGGACTTGCGTAGAAAGGTAATTCCTCCCTCTCATATTAGTTATCAAATATATTAAAAATAGTTATCTCAAAATATTTGTCAATTCAAACAATCAAGAGAGAATTAATTATATATTTTTAAATTTATTCTTATTATTAATTATTTTAGAATTAAGAAGCACATAAATAAATAAAGATTAAAGAATTATAAGGGGTATATTAGTCAAATAACGCTTTGAATTAATATTTTCTTAAAAATTGTACAAAATTTTATCATGACAATTAAAATGAGACGGAGGGAGTAGGAATCAAACTAAGTTGCATTTAAGTAATGCAAGCATGATTATGTGTTAAAATAAGACATGATTTTCTAATAAATTCACAAAGCAAAACAACCTATATAACCTGCATACATAGACCAATCATTTACAAATCACTCCTATTTAATTTGCTTCTTTCTTTTTAAAAATTTAATTTAAATAGTCTTAATAATCCATGAAAGGAAGGAAAGTAACCATGCATCTTTTAGTAAGTTCAAATATTTTATAAATGTGAAAGGTATATTCCCTGCAAACATTATTCTTATCTTAAATTCAAAATTTCAATGTTATTTCGATAATCAATCAACTCTACCATTTTTATTGTCAGCCTAAAAGTGAAGTCCCAATTCCCTATGTGATTGACAACTAGAGGGACACCTCACCATATGGCTTGTTACCAAGTGGCTTCTATTAGTCCTATCCTGTTAAGAATTTACAACTAAGGTTGTACGTGTCACCTTTACTTTTAATACCATTAAAGTACTTGTACTGTCTCCATGATTGCATCTTTTCTTGATTTTAGTACCATTTACATTTGTCTGTTTTTTTATGGTAAACTAGAATTAACTCGTCAATCCCACGATTCTACTTGATCAAATACCTACTAATAAACTCTTATATTCCTTTCATTATATTATTTCTAAAGTCTTTAACTCAATGAGTACCTTCATGAATGATCTGGGACATATATTTGAACATTCACTGAAATTTACTGAAGAGAATAAATCACCTAATATTTTTACATATGCACAATTCATTCTTCAACTAAAATCACTCATCAATCTTATCCACTTGAAAAATTCGTGTAAAATTTATTAAATAGACTTGTTAGTTCTGCAGCTCGAGAATAAAGATCCATTATTCAATTAAAGATAGATAGAAAGGAGAATGCGCTGAGAGATTTGAATAATGCACAAAACTATGAAAGATTATTCATTGAATGGAAACAAGTTTTATTTATTTCATTAAATCTAAGAATACAAAGCCATTCCAGAGACTATGCAAGAGGATGGATGGCAATAAATTTCTTGAACGTCCATATATTACACCCATTACAACCCCTAGAAAAATTAGTGGTAACATCCTTTGTACATTAAAATGTGCTAAAGCAAAGGCAACTGAACTCATAAGAATTGAACACCATACAGGCATGTATTTTGTCAATGAAGGGAGAAGGAAGCCCCTAAATACAATCTCCTCCCAAAGAGGGGCACACACCACAAGTACCAACGCATACAACACCATTGCCACTGGATCCCGTGCCAATATAGACTGCTCGACACTAGAGAGTGTTAAGGGAGTTGAAGGGAGAACGGGTAACAGGTCCAGGTTGAACTGTGATAGCCGGTTCACTAATGGGAACATGAGGCATCCCAGAAGAACGTCGAATAGCCAGTTACCTTTCAGGCTAAACTTGAACCAGTCTGATGGAAGGGGATGAAAACGGGATAGACAGCGTTGAAGAATTAGAATTCCAGCAAGACCCTCAGTTACATCCGTCAAAAGGCTGAACAAAGCCTGCCCTCTGAATGTGAGTGATTCTTTGCTGATACCGACCATATACGCTCCAAAGGGAATCATCCAAGAACCTATAAACCAAAATGAGACGATCCAAAGAAGCATAACCTGCACGACCAGAGTTCTGGTAGTTAAGAGGTTACAATGTGACACACATAACATAGATAAGAAAGTTTCATGACTAGATGCACTCCTTATGACCTACACTCCAAAGCCTGTGTAGAAATTGGACAACTACTCGAAACCATTTTTTTGAATCACAGATATTTGTGATTTCCTTTTTTTTTTCTTTTCCTTGTAAATAAGTGCAAGTATCATGAGTATGACCGCCACTGAGGTAATCTTCTGACGCCTAATTGAATAAGGTAACTTCTTTCCTTCCCATTTTGGAGAGATGTGTTAATACATTGTAACTTAACAAATGAACAAACTACATTCATGCATTCTCCACCGGCGACTCAGGCATGATGAGAAAAAATTGTACAGTGATTTTCAGTGATCGTTAAAGAGGATTACCCCTTACCTGAAGGATGGTCTCAGCTGTCCATGGGACAGCCCATGGTTTTCCAATCACCTTAAATACTACATCTGCAGCCTGAAAAGCATAAAGCTCTCGTTAAACTTGAGAAACATTTGTTTCAAGTACTTAATCATCTGAGTTAGGAATTAACAAATACTCATCAAAGAAAAGTTTTCCTGCAGCAATGAGCCTAGAATGTATCATAGTTCTTGTCTTCTTGAAGGTCCTTGTGTCCGAATTAACTAATGTACACACAGATTCAACACTCTGGTGAACATGTCTGACACACTTTGGGCAGTGCACTTTTGGCATATATTTTTTCCATTGGACAGAAGGGACATTTGTATAGCATGTTTGTCAAAAGATGGATTGTAAAAAATGCTCTTTTCCTTTCCTAATTCTGCAGACTACAAGGGCAAAAAAGTTCCTTTTTTTTTTTATAATTGTGGTGTCGGGGCCATATAGAAGATGAAGCTTTGTTACTAACATCAAAACTTCAAGGGACTTCTAAGCTTTCTCTTCTTTTTTTAAGAAACACAAAAATTCAAGGGACTCACAAAGTGGTTTCTATGTTGTGGAAGAATGCGACTGCCACAACATTAAAATAGTGAAATATAAGCATCTGATTCAAACTCCCAAGTAATAATTGCCAAAAAAAAACTCCCCCTCAATTGTCCCACCACCCAAACCAAAAAAAAACATCACAGATAAGACAAGGGATTTATAGCTCCATTGCTGTATGGCATGTAAGATATACCAGCTCTATAAATGAAATCAAATTACCTCTCTAAATCGCGAAATCCAGTTTCTTTTCTCCACACTTGGTTTATCAATTTCCGGCTTCTCCAATTCCTTATGTAATACATCATCAATAAACTCAGGGTTGGAGGCACCTGAAGAAGATTCTTCATTCCTAAAACATGAAATTTTCCACCTCTGCAAAATTTTTAAGTAATTAAGGTCTAGAAATGTACATAATCAAGTAGCATAAGAAATCATTAAAGATATTGAATGTACTGGATAAATACTTAAGAAATTACATTCAATTATTACTAAAGTTAATTGTGTAACTTAAGTACTTAACAGCTGAACATGTACACCACGTCACAAACCATAATCACGGTATAAGAACAAGAAAACCAAAAGACACTCTATTAGCATCCGGAAAACACACTGTCCAGGGGAATGAACTCTCCATACATGAAACACCCAAATGCATAAAGATACGGAATCACCGGTAAAGGTTGAAACTTTTGTGGTAGGCAACCTTGGGCATCCTACAATACATAAATCCACCCACAACTAAAAAAACAAAGAACTAACAAACTTCAATTCCGAAATACTGAATACTGAATAGAAGTTTGAACTTTAGGAGAATAAAGAATGTTCAAAAAATCATTATCTGGGTTCAGATAAAGAATCATTAGTACTAACTGCTGCTACATTATTTAATCCCCACGTCAAACACAAATAATTAACGAACTGAAATCTAGATGGTAGGTGACCCAAAAAACATAAACTCTAGCAATACACGCGAATGAGTAAAGATTGAAACTTTATGTCGAGAAAATATTGAAATGTTACAATATTTGGGTTCAGATAACGAATCTAAAGGTTGAAATTTAGGGGAGGTAACCTTGGGTCTCCTAAAAAACATAAACCGACAATATTACTTAAGCGTACAATATAGACAAAAAGAAATTGACAAACTATACTATAAAAATACACAGTAATGACTTAACATTTAAACTATATGGCGAGTAAAGATTCAAACGTAACAAAAGGTAACTACTTGGGTTCAGATACAGACACTAACAAACGTTTAAAATTTGTGGTGGTATCATTGGATATCCTATAAAAAGTAAACTCATGACCATTATTACCCTTACCCAAAACTGTAAAAAGAAAGCATTAATTAACTAACCTCTACAAAAAGAATAATGAGTACAGATTGAAACCTTATGAAGAGCAATGACTGAAACGTTACAAAAAGGATCGCTGTCTGAGTTCATATACAGAATTAATAAGTTAAGTTTTAAACTGTGTGGGTGGTTACCTTGGATGACCCAGAAAACCTACTTATATTAATGGCACAACTATAAACACAAAGAGTCAATAAAGTAAACGCTAGAAATCCAAAAATGAGTAAAGATTGGAAATTTAAAGCTAGATCAGATCAAATGTTTTAAAAAGCAGATTTACCAAACAAAAACACACTACCTACTACCTATTACCTACACCCACAACCATAAACACAAAGAATCAACAAACTAAACTCTAGAAATACAGAACAATGAGCCAATATTGGAACATTATAGCGAGTAAAGATTGAAAGTTACAACTAACTAGATTATAAAGTACCTATCTTACCCAAGCCCATTACTACAAACACAGAAACTTATAAAATTGAACTCTAGAAATAGAAAAGCGAGCAAATATTGGACCTTATGGCCAGTAACAACTGAATTGTAAGCAAAACAACTATAAACACAAAGAATCAATAACTAAACTCTAGAAACACAATATAATGGTATGGATTGGAAGTTATGGCAAACAATGGACCTTATGGCAAGAAACAACTGAATTGCCAGAAAAACAACTATAAACACAAAGAATCACTAAAATCTAGAAACACAGAATAATGGTAAAGATTGGAAGTTATGGCAAGCTAAGACTGAATTGTACAAAAAGGATTCAGAAAACATAAACCCACCTATATTATCTTAGCCCAAAACTCTACACACAAAGAATCAATAGATTGAACTCCAGAAATACATAACAATGAGCAAAGACTGGAGGAACCTTATGGTGAGTAGAGATTGAGATATTATAGTTACCTAGATTAAATTTAACATAAACCCCTACCTATACTACTTAATCCCACAACTCTAAACACAAAGAATCAACCAATTAAACTCTAGAAATACAGAAGAACGAGCAAAGACTGGAACTTCATGGTGAGTAAAGATTGAGATATTACAGTGACCCAGATTAAATTTAACATAAACCCACTACCTATATTACCTAAGCCCACAACTCTAAACACAAAGAATCAACAAACTGAACTCTAGAAATACAGAACAATGAGCAAAGATTGGAACTTTATGACAAGTAAAGATTGAAATATTACAGCTACCTAGATTAAAATTTAACATAAACCCACTACGTATATTACCTAAGCCCACAACTCTAAACACAAAGAATCAACAAACTGAACTCTAGAAATACAGAACAATGAGCAAAGATTGGAACTTTATGACAAGTAAAAATTGAAATATTACAGCTACCTAGATTAAAATTTAACATAAACCCACTACGTATATTACCTAAGCCCACAACTCTAAACACAAAGAATCAACCAATTAAACTCTAGAAATACAGAAGAACGAGCAAAGACTGGAACTTCATGGTGAGTAAAGATTGAGATATTACAGTGACCCAGATTAAATTTAACATAAACCCACTACCTATATTACCTAAGCCCACAACTCTAAACACAAAGAATCAACAAACTGAACTCTAGAAATACAGAACAATGAGCAAAGATTGGAACTTTATGGCAAATAAAGATTGAGATATTACAGCTACCAAGATCAAAATTTAACATGAACCCACTACATATACTACCAAGCCCACAACTACAAACAGTCAAACACAAAGATTTAATAAATTAAACTCTAAAGATACATAAAGATTGAAACTTTATGGCTAGTAAAAATTGAGATATTACAGCTACCCAGATCAAATTTTAACATAAACCCACTACATATACTACCAAACCCACAACTACAAATACAAAGATTTTACAAATTAAAATCTAAAGATACATAAAGATTGAAAATTTATGGCTAGTAAAGATGAAATTTACTGGAAAAAAGATTACCTTGGTAGAAATCCTGTGATGGGGTTCAGAGATTCTGATTCTGTGTGAAAGTGTGGGTAAAGATTTGGGAGAAAATGTTGAAACCCTAAATCTAGGAGATGAAGTATAAAGAAGAGGGCGTTGAGGAAAAGAGTGAGTACAATTAGAGCTCAGCATGAGACCAATCAGACTATTAGTATCAGAAATTGCTCTAATTTTGTGAGAAAATGAAGGGATTGAATACATGGGATTTGTGCATTTTCCCACCCTTCTTCCTCGAACCACCAAAAGCCTAACCCTAGTTGCTTCCAATTAGTTTCGATCTTGAAAAAAAAATCTTTTTTTAATTAATTTTTTATATTTATGTATGTTTTTTATTCATTTATATGGTATGCAAGTTGACGTTTTTGACGGTTGACGTGAGGAAGAGAATCTGTTGGATTCTATATGGCTGGGGCATGAGGACAGTAGGAATATTGTCCTTTGCCTTCTTCTTTTTTTGTTTTTTTTTAGTTTATCCGTATTTTCAATAAATTTTAAAGTCATAAAAAATAAATTATAATTATAAATAAAATATATATAAAAAAAATTATTAATAAATAATATGGATGTAATTTGTGTAATTTATATAAATTTTATATTGTAAAAAGATAATTATATTATTTTTCTACTTATTTTTTAAATTACAAAAATGTCCTAAAATTTATGGATTTCAGATACATTGCTGGACTTTGAGATACCTAGGGGAGGGATGCATCTAAGAGGGGAGCGATGTATCCGAAAGGAGATAAAGATGTATTAGAGAGGAGATAGAACATCCAAATACATAAGGGAGTGATGTATCAGAAAGGGGGATAAGGATGTATTAGCGAAAGGAGATTTTTGAATTTTTTTTAAATGGTAGAAAATTTTAGATTATGATAAAATAAGATGTGTATTTAGGTAATTTTTTCATATAATTTTATTTATTCTTTTGATTTTTCTCTCCCGATTATCTCATGATCCGAGATTGAAGCAATGTGTTTCTCGACTAGGATAATGTGAACAAGGATCTTCATGAAAGGATAATTTTGTGAATCTTTTTAAAATACTTGATGATAAGATGATTACAATCACATCTTGATCTCATTATAAATATCCTAAGAATTGATGGAAAAATATGTGCCCCATTTTACAAGCATGAATAAGAATTTATGACCTAGTAGCCTTACAAAGGTTATTTGTTTTTCATCTATAATAATTTTATAACTTCAAATTATATCGGCATTTATAAACATTAAAATATCTTTTGTTGGTAATGAAAAAGAAAAAAACAACATGCGAGTCCCTTTTTTTCACCTATTTATTTGACTTGTGTGTAAGACCAAAGTTTGGAAGATAAACGCCATGTAGAGCGCACTTTACGTACAAATATTTTCCTCGCTGAAACAAATGAAGCCTTAGTTATATGTAAAACAATTCATACTTTACCATAAAATGAGATTTATGCAAATAGGGTATATACACATACTATATTAAGTACTTTTTCTAACGAGTAGTTCGAAACAAAATTTGAGACTCATTGGTTGCCAAACACTAAATAATTCCAAGGCAAAACTTGTATCCATGCGCTTCACATTCGCATGGAGTTCAAACTGGTATATTGATGGAGAAATGGCAAACAAAACTTGAAGCAGATATATAGGCAGCACATTGATCGATGGTTATTAGAAACTTCAGAAGATGGACAATCAAAATAGCAAATATCAAACTACAGAATGAAAAGATACTAAAAGGTGTACTACCACAAGTTTTCATACTCGAACGAAATATGCACAAGACCAAATGTTACATGAAAAAAAGCTATGTACAAATACCAATGGACCCTACAGGGATTTCTCCCCTTATTGACACAGATACATTTAGCGTTCAAACCCATATAACATAAGAAAAGAGTGAAGAAACTAAAATGGAAAGGACACAAACATAGCGGTGGAAACGCAGCAGACCTGCAAACCAAATTGAGAAATAGAGTGGCTATACATCTTACATCCAGTTCTTAGAAACTACATAAGAACTCCCTGGCTCAGATGCAGAAACTGGTCCCTTGCTGCTGTTTGAGGTACGGCCAGAACCACCTGCTAGCAATGCCATCAAACCTCCTCCATGCACCCTTCCTTCAGACACTGATGATGAGCTGCTGCCTCCGACTGGAATATTTGGTTGGTTAAATCCAAGATATTTCATGTGAGGGTCATCGCCGGATGTCATACCACTACTCTGCATTTTCGTGACATCAAAACAGATGTCTTCCATGTTGACAATCTCCTTCATCTTCCCAGGCTGGTTTGGTTCTAGATCCAGGACCATAGTCCCAAGAGTGGCACCACCATGAACGCGTTTATCTTGCACAAGAGCACCATGAGATGCACAAAGTCCAGTCTTCCCTCTAGCAAATGAGTTACAAGGACCATCACCTTGGCCAAATTCAGAATCAGGCTGACCCCAAGAGCATCTCTTCCCTCCGCCATGGGCTTTGCAGAAATCAGTGCTTCCCTGAGCACTTTTTCCACAGCCTTCAACTTTGCATCTTTTTCCACCACCATGGCGTACACAAAAATTAGTTCTTCCCCTTGCACTCCTGGTACACTCTGCCACAGCACACCTCTTGCCACCACCATGGGCCACGCAGAAGAGTGTCCCCCCATGAACACTCTTCGGACAGAGCCCATTTCCTTGGAATGAACATCTTTTCCCACCACCATGACCCTTACAGAAAGGCGTGCTCCCCTCTGCCCCCTTATTGCACCCATCGAAGGTGCAACGCTTACCACCACCGTGTGCCTTGCAAAACATGGTACTTCCTTGCGCTCCTTTAGTGCACTGGGGGTACTGACAGCGCCGGCCACCTCCATGTGAAATGCAAAGGCCAGAGAGTCCTTCTGCACTTTTGGTGCAGCCCTCTTGTTGGCATCTCTTGCCCCCACCATGTCGAATGCATAATCCAGACTTCCCTCTGGCAGCACGGCTGCATCCTTCTTGACTGCAACGGCGCCCACCCCCATGTGCAATGCAAAAGTCGGTGCGTCCTTCCGCACTCTTTGTACAGCCTAGGAATTCACACCGACGACCACCCCCATGGGCTTTGCAAAATGCTGTCCGACCCTCGGCTCCCTTGTGGCAGCCTGGTTTCTGGCACCTGCGGCCCCCACCGTGGGCAATGCAAAGACCAGAAGCACCTCTTGCTCCTTTTACGCATCCCTTGAACTGACACTGTTTAGTACTACTGCTACGCTGCTGTTGTTGTTGCTGCTGCTGTTTAGTTAACCCGGAAGTACAGGTGACTGAGCTTTTTGAATTTGTGATTATACTTGACGACAGATTGGGGGAGACTGTAGCTTGGTTGATTTCTGTTGTAGCCTGGTTCAATAAGTAACTAGCCTCTGTTTCCTGTGAAGTTCTTAATGGATGGAAAATGTTACTAGTCTTCCAATGTATAGCTGTTGATACTTCTTCAGTGTGAAAAGCTCCAGCTATTGCCAGCGGCGCCTTCATGATACTTTGTGGTGAAGTGGAGAGCAGATGCACAGTAGTGACATCAGATTCAGCTGCACCACTAGAGAGACTTAGCTCCAGATCAACTGCAAGCCCTTTGGCAAGTTTTTTGGACTCGGGGTGAGCAGACTTTCTAGAGCTTGGAGTCCTCTCACCACCAAGATGAAGACTAAAGTCCAAGTCCAGGTCCATCGAGGACTCTTCATCATTTTCTCTAGCTGAAGACATTGAAGTGCACGCAGCACCTGAGCTCCCCTTGCTATCTGAGGAACTTGACGAATGTCCTAACCGTAGACACAAAGATGACCCAATTTGCTGATCGTTGGATCCACCAATTGAACTCCATTTCCGTTTGATTCCTTTTGGGGCAGGGATGGACGGAACTGAAGAGCCAATTGAATCAAGCCGTAAGGTGGTATCAGCACAATAACCACCTCCAACTCCAGCTCCACCAACTGCGATGGATTTGCCCAGATTCTTGAATGCATTTAACTGAGGGTTCACAGTAAACCCCACATAGCGGAATCTGGGATCCATAAGCTAATAGCTGGTACAAAAACTTCTATCTGAACCAAGTCTCAATTGAAAAAAGAACAGTCAGCCTGACTTCCGGGCTTAAGTAAAGTTAGGGTAAACTAGGGTTAGATGTGTCTACAAGAGCACATCGCACCCCCACTTACGAATCCTGAAGTATCCTTTCGATCCATTAGCAATCAAATTTTACTCCAACTTATGATCAGCAGCAAGGAACTAAAACTTTGTGCAAAATCAAAATCTCTGATGCAAAATCATGACAAGCCAACATCCTGCACCAGATCGAGTTACAATAATAAGCAAACTTCAGGTCTCTATCCCATCAAAAAATGGATATCACATCAAGAGCAGAACAGAACCAAAGATATCATAACAATTTTTTGCGCAGAAGTAAGCTATTTTAAAAATCATTTTTCCTCTGTTAATGCAAGATTTTGTTCTCTAATTTTGAATTTTTTGAAAATATCCTCTCATATTTTGTAGATTTATATGGTCTATGTTGTCTCCATATATTTTGCAGAAAGCTCTGAGCAGGTCCTAACAAATGCTTCTTTTAGCTAAATCGTTGGAGCTAAGCCTTTTTCTTCTTTGCGACTAAGTAGCTGAACTTAAGTGAAGCTGGAAAAAGTTTTTCCTTCACCAAACCTATGTCTAATAATCTAATTACCAGGTAATATGAGAGTCCATAGCCCAATGAGGAAGTGAGGGAAAATCAAATGACAAAATCCAGTTGGTATAAATGTAAATTCTTTTTCAGCTAGTTCTTTTCTTCTTTGAGCAACACATAAACATGGAAATTCTTGCTTGAAGTATGGCATCCTGTACTAAGTCAATGTCGGATGTCAAAGAAAAAAAAACGAACACACAGAGAGAGAGAGGTAGCGTTAATAACAATGGTTCCTTTCATTAGAAGGTGTCTTATATTTTGCTTGAATAATTTCTTTAGTCCAAACAGATTTTCTTTTTTCTTAAAGATAACAACTGGGTTCTCTAAGAGATTTTGTCCTCGAAATTGTTTATAGATTGTTCCAAATGTAGTTCAGTTTCCTTCTTGGAAAGACTTCAGATATTTTTTTAAGTTCCTCTTCACCATTCACTAATTTTCATTGAAATCACTTATATCTTTCATCCTTATTATAATTAAGAACGCAAAAATGTCACCTTTAACCATATAAAAGTTCAGAGCATATAAAGATTGATAGTTTTTCATCAGAAATAACAGAAGTACAAAGAAGTGAAGAATAAGCATGAAACATCTATATCAGCTGGTAAAATTCTCTGAAAAAGATCAATCATCCTCTACAATACGGCTGAATAATGTAACTAAATGTACCTTTTTGTTAATCCATTAAGTGAATCCCATTTCTCTGAGTTCACAGACCTGACCAGAACACTTGATTGTCAATTTCTTTCCATGCTTCGTTCCTATCTGATTAAAGAAGACAACATAAAGAAACTTTATAAAGGCCTACGAGAAAGCAAATAAGGAGCAATAAATCAGATTATGGCATACAGATCAGATATGACCAACTAGACCAAATGAAGATACAACTATAACAAATATCAAAACGAACAATTTGCAGCATAAACATCAACTTCCCCAGATCCAACTTTAAGAAGATGTCTAATCAAGCTAAAAATTAATAAATCTAGTAGTAAATCTCAAACATATACTAGCTTTTAACTATACATCAAGAACTCAATTCGATGATTACAGGGCATTTACTAAGAAAACTCTGTATGGATTTGCAACATAATAAAAAAATTCAAGATCCAACTTGTGAAAATCCGAGAGCTCTCCAACTGTATTACCATGGCGTCCAACTAAAAACAGAAAAATTAAGGAGTAATCCTTCACATAGAAACTAGCTTTAAACTGCATCATCAAGAATTCAATTCAGTTATCCAATTTCAGCTACAATTACCACTCTTCTTTTACAGACACTGGTTCTTGCACAGTGGAGCCGAGCGTGTAAGGCTGTGTGCACACCAGCCTCCCCAAACCCCACTTTTGGGATTACACTGGGTATGCAGAGTTCAATTAACAAAGCACAGTATCAAGTCAAGCAATCATGAGCATACAAAAATACCATTGCAGGAAAAAAGTTATTGCAGAACATTACACATCAGAAAGAACTCACCTTGAAAGATAGGAAATAGATCAAAAAGATAGTGAATACAAGACTCAATTAATAAAGCACATATGAACATACAATAAAAAAACAAATCTTGGTAAAAACTTAGCTAAAACCTTAACACCAGATAGAACCCAGCTAGAAACAGAAAAAGATAGATCTGGAATTGAGAAAACCTTAGCGCAATTCACCATCTTTTGCTTTTCCCAAAAACTAGTGATTACAAGTCTCAATTGAGAAAACATATAAGCAAAATCACGAACACCCACAAAATAAAAATCAAATCTTGCACCAAAAAAAGCACCAAAATAACAAAATCAGACAGACCCAGTTTGAAAAAAGAGATATAGATCCAAGAAAATACCTTAAAAAGATTGGATTTTGAGCAAAAAAAAAATTTGCAGAGAGAAAAGGGGTTCTAGGGCTTCTTCTTTTTTTTCCTGATTGTGTGCCGCCGGCAATCAAAGGGAGGAAAGACACAGAGAAAATGAGGAGATTATTACGAGGAAAAAGAGAAAGAAAGGGGCGCATGTGTGTATTTTTATATATGTGTAGGGACATAGTGATTATGTATGTGGCTGCTAACTCTGTATAGATACGTGTGTTGGTGTGTTTCTGGGTGTGTTTTTTTTCTATGGGAAAAAAAATCGTGATCGTGAAAAAAGGAAAATAATAAATTTAACTAATTTCATAAATTAATTAATCCCATTATAATTATTATAATGAAAAATTAAAATTAAAAAGATTTAATTGATTTAAAAATTTATCAATTAATTAGGCTGAAGTTAAGCGAGCATAAAGAGTACGATAAAACATGTGCTTGTATATATAAGCACACAATTTTTGTTTCTTTGATTAAAAATTATTTAGAAAAAATTTTTAGCGACAAGATTGAAGATATCAGAAATTTGTCAACTAAAAAAAATAATTCTAGTAACAAAAAAAATGAAAATATTAAAGGTGAAAATAATTATTATGTATATATTATGATTCACGAATTCATGCCGCTTAAAAGAAGAAAAAAAAGAAAATAAATTTATGTCTCAATTATCAAAGTTCGCTTAACTATGTTCTCTATTTGAATTTTTCAACAAATCATTCCCGGCCAATATTAAAACAAATCATTAATTCAGGATAAAAATTTAAGAATTCATAAAAATTCAATAAATTTTCATTCAAATTTTGAATTCAATATAAAATTTATAAATTTTAAATTTTAAATTAATCCACCGCTTTCAATTACTCAACAAAAAGGACTCCATGTTGGCACTAACCATCATTACGCAAGCTAATACGTAAATGATAAATAATTGAGCTGCAACATGAAACATATTTGTCAGCAAAAGAAGCACAAATATGATACGAAAAGTAAGCGATAATATTTTTTCTATATATATCTGTTTTGTTTTTTAGAAACTTCGAGTGAATGACATAGTTAAGTAACTCAATCAGTCAATTTAGTTGAGGGACAAAATTTAAAAGTTTTATCTGAAAAAAAGTACATATAAAATATACCTTTGCAATGTGATGGTCGAAACTATGAATTTTTTTAAAAATAGATATTAAATTTGACTCAATTGTAAAAATAAATTATATATTTACTAAATACTTATCTTAACAAAGCATCACAATCCAAAATTTTAGGCGGAACCATCGGTGGCTCCTCAAAGTTGGCACCAACTTTCACTTAGATACTTCAACTAAGATTTGTTCATTTTAGATACCTCAAGTAAGGTTCCGATGTGTCATTTTGACACTTTTTTTACAATCACCCAACTATCTAAAGTGTGTGTAATACACGTGCCGCTGATGTGTCAAAGTGACCAATTAAATGAAGTTAATGACCATTTTTTTCTAATCAAAAGTCATTATTTTAAAATTATTTTTGATATATCTGTCACGTTTCTTCATTTAATTGTTCACTTTGACACATCAGCGTCAAGTGTATTACACACACTTTAGATATTTGGGTAATTGTAAAAAAAAGTGTCAAAATGACACATCAGAACCTTACATGAGGTGTCTAAAATGAACAAAGCTTAGTTGAGATGTCTAAGTGAAAATTGGTGTCAACTTTGAGGTGCCAACCGTACTGTACATGAAATCCAAAGTTCAAACACAAAATATTTTTTAAGAAAATAAAAATATGAAAAAGATCGGAAATGACTAAAAAAGAGATATTTAAACTTTATAATTATATATACAAAATAATAATTGATATATATTTTTTCTATTTAATATATATATATATATATATATATATTTAGTGTGTAATAAATTATTATAATTATTTTTTATGAACGATTAAACATATATATAAAAATTTCAAGAGTCTAAATGTTACGTGTAATTACCTTCGATGAAGGGAAAGGGCAAGTGGACTAATTTATTTATCGTATAAAAGGTTACAATAAATAATTTTATAAGATATCCTTTTTAATAATTGTAAGACATTTTCTTGTTTTTTCTTCTATTTAATTTAATTCATTAATTAGTCAGCAGCATCTCGACACCGTTCATGGTGCCCCAACCTTTATTTATTTTCTTGTTTTTTCTTTATTTTTTCTACTTTTTTGGGCCCACACAGTTCAATATGATACATCACTGGACCCACTCTATAGACACGTAATATTGTAGCATTAGATATTTTAATATTGAATTGTTGACTATGGAAAAAAAAATAAAAAAATATTTGAATTGTTGACCATGAAAAAAAAAACAAAAAAATTATTTGGATGAGTACTTTTTAGTAAATAATTACTAATTTTAATTAATTTTTTATTTATTAATATATGATAATATTATTACAAGTGTTTTAAAATATATTATACTTGTTTGGTAAGAAATTGATACAATGTATTATAAGTGTATTAAAGTGTGTGATAAATGTATTATCCATTAATAAAACTTGTATTATATGTATTTTATAAATTGTTCTCTGTAATATATATTAAAACTGTATTATGAGTGTCTAGTGAAAAAAATATTATTGCTATAGATGTTAAATATTTTGTTAATGCATTTCTACGTAAGTTTTCCGGAAAAAAAATACTAACAATTTGTTTGGATGATTGTTATGTATTGTTTCATAATATATTGTATTGTATATTATTATGGTATTGTATCGTACCATATTATTTTAATGAATAATAGTTGGATAGATTGTATCGTTCTCTGTCATTACATAATATCACACATCCATAATTTAAATGATCAACTTACAAGAAAAGTAGTGTACGAGGTAGAGCTACTATGAAAAAGTAGCGTAAATGATAAAATAAAATTATTAAATAATAAATAAAGATAAAATGAGAAGAAAATATTAAGGTAACGAAACAATCATACCAAATCGATCTTTATACAAAATTGGTATTTTTGTTGTTACCTAACGATGAATTTAAATGATACGATTCAATAAAATTCAAACAACAATCAAAACAAATATTATATTTAAACTAACACTGCAAAAACAACACAACGAATAACAACCATCCAAACAAGGTGTAAGTTCTATATATTAATTATATTTCTGAATTAAGGATTTGAGGTTGGGTTTTGTTGATGCTTGATCGAAATCTGAACTCGAATGCTCAGATTAATATAGTAAAAGGTTGTTTAATAGCTGGTTTAGATATGAGTTACATAAATATTAAATTCACATTTGGTAGGTGGTTAGAAGCTATGTTCGTTATTCAAGTATATAAAATCAATGTGATAGCCGATACTCTTATTTGATTTACAATTTAGAAATCCACATAACTAATGCTTATATAAGTTATGAAAAAATATAATTTCAGCGCAGTGCTTATAGGGCTTAACTTGCTAAAAAAAAAAGAGTTTCATTCGGTTGGCCTTCCTATGCTGACGAATGCCTCTTTTCTCTTCTCTGAAGTCTACAACAAACAAGTTATGTATTATTTTATGTCGGATAGAAAATGAAATAACTAATACATATATAAAATAATACACAAATTTTTTGATCATAACCAATCTTTGCATTACTCTAACCAAAGTATTAATTTTTTATAGTTACTTAGAGTAAAAATTAAAATAATAGTAATAAATTCATAATAGTTGTACTTATGACTATTCAGATTCTACGTACACGTTTTAGAATTACTTGAAAATTAGATTCATTTCAGTTTGGTGGAGAAACCTACAATTATAGTTCAATTTCATAGATATCAGCTTAACTTTTAGTAGCGATGTAACGATCAAAATCAATTTAAGATTTTCATATAAAGATAACTGTACGTACATAAGTTATGGTGCAATAGTGAGATTGTTTCATACTTAACCAGAGGTCTTGGGTTCAAACCTTGAAAATAGAAAAAATTCTGTTGGAAGTGTCACCCCCGAATAAACCCTGCAGTGTGCGATCCGAATTTAATCGGAGCTCTATGGACACCGGACATTGACAAAAAAAAGAAGATAACTCTACAAAGAATACTAGTATATCAATATAATAATGAACGTTAGTTGTTGCAACGGAGGACCGACAAAAAAATGTTATAATTAAGATATAATATTAATAAGAAATTTGATATTAGAAAAAAATCTATTTTTATTATAAAATAATATTATTATAAAGAATGATTGTTTTCTTGGAAGTTCTTTTTTGTAGTTCAAATTTTAACACAAGTACTTGCTCATAATTTTTAATTTTCACACGTAGTAACATGATGTAATTTGATGTACTAAGTATTTTTTTTTATATATATTTTTTTGTAAATATTGAAGTGGGGGTGATCTTATTCTGATTTTGATAACAATATTGACTTTTTCCTTTATTAGCAAAAACATATGGAGGGCATATAAACAACATGTCAATCTTTAAAAAGAAAACAAATAGAAATATGTGCCTTGAAAATATCCAAAGATCCATCCTTTTCCTAAAACATTTTTTCAAAAAATTGAAGGAAAAAAAAACGATTTATAATTTCTAAACCCTTAAAAAGGAGAACGTGGGAAAAAGGGAACCATTTAGAAAAAGAGTGGTGCAAATTCATTTTTTGAAAAATGGAGGTAATCGATCCGTGCTGGAAAAGAGAATAAAATCATATAACTAGTTGAATTATTCTGAATTAATTGTAATTTTTTTTCTAGTTATTCGAGAGAAGTAAGATTGAGATGATTTGAGTATGTGAAGAGTAGGTATAAGAGAACGTTATTGTTACAATAATTTGGAGAAGTGGAGGTAGGCTGAAATAAGCTAGAAGAGGTAATTAGGAAGAATATGATACAACTTTAGCTTATTAAGAACACGACATTTAATCGAAAGATTTGAAGGTAGAATATTAGGGTATTAGAAGGCTAATAAATAGTCGAGTGTTGTCACATGGCTTTATGTGTGAGAGGTAGCTAGGGTGATATTTAGAATAGTGGTGTGACTCGTATAGTTTCTTGTTTTTCAATGTGTATTACTACTTGTTGTCTTATTTATTTTGTATCTTGCTATTATGTTATCATATTATTCTTACGATTCTGTTTCAAAAACATTTCTTTTAAACTGAAGGTTTATCAAAAATAACTTATTAACTTGATCACAAAAATAAAAGTAAGATTTTATAAATACATCTTCTCTTTTTCAGACCATATTTATAATATATACCAAATATTCACAAAAGATGTATATACTAAAATATACATACATAAATTATAAAATTATAGCTTAGCTAGATATGCTATTTTATTATTGGGTGTACTATAAATTTATAGAAATTCATGAAAGAAAACCGCCCCCTTCAATTTTATTCTTTTATGCCCTTCACATATGTACCACCAAATGTTGGAACATTTTCAGTATTCCTTTCCTTCCATGGCCATACCATACCCATACTTTAGCGCATGAAACTAAATTATTAAAGATTTT